>NW_009647020.1:14855-16262 GCF_000708025.1 Charadrius vociferus
CGCTACTACCGCCATTTGTATCCTTCGGCAGCGTGGGCTCTCCGGGCAGCGTTTGGCGGGCAAATTTTTTTCTCTTTGTTATCCTTACCGGGCACGAAGGTACCTGGAGAGCAAGCTTCTCCTGTTCCGCATCAGCTGCGACAGGCTGGCAGACATGGAAGCCCTCCCGCGCTCTTGGGAGAGGATTTTGGAGCGCTACGAGGAAGACGTTGTTCAAGGTAGTTCTGCTCACAGCAGACCTTTTCTTGAGCTCCGTGCTGACGTTTCAGCGCCGGGGGCTGAAGGCTCTCGCGCCGGCCCAGCATTGCTCGCCGTCTTGGCCGCAGTAGCGTTGGGTGACCTTGCTCAGTTTGCACTTGATCTTTGCGACCCGCTCTGAGATCTTGGGGATCGCTTCGGTCGTAAATACTTGCCATCGCGTCCTGGGCGCAGCCGAAAGCAACATCCTTCCTTGCAGCCTAACGAGAGGCGGAGCGATCCATTTCACTTGGTCTGCTAAGTTAGCTTTACTCTTTTCATTATTGCTTTTGGAACCAAGTTACATTTCGTGGGTACGGAATACGGATAAAACAAAAATTAAGCTAACGGGGTTGGTTTTTTCCTTCCAACTCAGACACACTTCTTAAGATCTCTCTCTTTGTGGACAACCACCGAGAGCTGTGCTGCTCACCGGGCTCCTGACAGAGAGCAGGAGGGACTGACGTTGACCAGCTTCTGGGAGTCCGGTGTGTTCTGAGACGACCGTGACAAGGACGATGGATTGAGGAAGCTTAACTGGTGCTTTTGGGAAGCTGAACGAGTTGGGTCCTTGGCCTCAATAGGAATGACTGTTTCATTTTCAAGTGGAAACGGACTTGGTGTCTGAAGAAGAGGTGGAGCTGAACAAGCCACGAAGACAGAAGGGAGATCATCTTCAACCGGTGGAAGTCATCCTTTCTTTGGCCTGCTGTGGATATTTGTGTATACTGAAACCAATGTTGACTTGGTAACTTGTCTCCCACATCATCCTCACAGGCAAGCTTAGGAAGCGTGGGTTAGATGAATGGACAGTGGGGTGGATGGAGAACTCGCTGACAGAGAGAGCTCAGAGGGTTGTGGTTGGTGGTGCAGAGTCTGGTTGGAGGTCAGTTACAAGTGGTGTCCCTCAGGGGTCAGTACTGGGCCCAGTCCAGTTCAATATACTCATCAATGATCTGGATGAAGGGATAGAGTGTACCATCAGCAAGTTTGCTGATGACACCAAACTGGGAGGAGTGGCTGACACGCCAGAAGGCTGTGCCGCCATACAGCGAGACCTGGACAGGCTGGAGAGTTGGGCAGAGAGAAACCTGATGAAATTCAACAAGGGCAAGTGTAGGGTGCTGCATCTGGGGAGGAATAACCCCATGCACCAGTACAGGTTGGGGG
>NW_009647020.1:17433-18930 GCF_000708025.1 Charadrius vociferus
TCTTAACATGAGGAGGAACTTCTTTACTTTGAGGGTAGTGGAGCACTGGCACAGGCTGCCCAGAGAGGTGGTGGAGTCTCCCACTCTGGAGACATCCCAAACCCGCCTGGACGCTGTCCTGTGCAATGTGCTGTAGGTGACGGGTTGGACTGGATGATCTCCAGAGGTCCCTTCCAACCCTGACCATTCTGTGATTCTGTGAGGTGTGCTGCAGATAAGTGAGCGTAACATAAGGTCCAGCAGGCTGATACCACGTACGAAAGATCTTTAGGTACTGTCCTTACAAATAAATAAAAGATGTCAAAATCGGGGCTTGAAAACAGTTTGCACCTCACGCCTCTGGACAACGCGTTTGCTTTCATCCCACCTCGACGTTGAAGAGGAAGGAGCAAATTTGGCTTGAAAAATGTAATTATAGAGGTGCACGGACACCCGAGTTCTGACGCAGGCGGTTTTCAAATGTGTTAGGCTCTGCTCTCCCACGTGCCACACTCCGGCTGTGACCCTTAAGGGCTCTGTGCAGCAGCAAAAAAAAGAGGTGTAGCAGATCGTATTCCCTCTCCCCTGTTTTCACAGCGGGCTGAGGGGAGACCTCATCGCTCTCTACAGCTATTGGAAAGGACACGGGGGAGAGGTCGGTGCTGGTCTCTTCTCACGGGTAATTAACGACAGAACGAGAGGGAACGGCTTCAAGCTCCAACAGGGGAGATTTAGACTGACTGTTAGGAAAGAATTTTTCACGGAAAGAGCGGTCGGGCACTGGAATAGGCTGCCCGGGGAGGGGGTGGAGTCCCCATCCCTGGAGGTGTTGAAGAGCCGTTTCGATGCGGTGTTGGGGGATATGGTGTAGGGGAGAACTTTGTAGAGGAGGGCGGATGGTTGGACTTGGTGATCCCCAGGGTCTCTTCCAACCCAGACAATTCTATGAGTCTATGAAAGTGGGAAGAAGCCTCCCCCCTCTCCCACTGCCAGCTCCAGCTCCATTCCCATCACCCACCCGCCTCTCCTCCAGCCAGATCCTCGGCCTCAGAGATGTGACAACCCTGGCAGGCCGCATCCTGCACCTTCTGCACAGCCTTTAGGATTAGGCCTGGCCCCTGGGCCACCCTCCAGCAGGCATCGCCGATCCCTGACCGAAGTGGGAAGAAGCCTCCCCCCTCTCCCACTGCCAGCTCCAGCTCCATTCCCATCACCCACCCGCCTCTCCTCCAGCCAGATCCTCGGCCTCAGAGATGTGACAACCCTGGCAGGCCGCATCCTGCACCTTCTGCACAGCCTTTAGGATTAGGCCTGGCCCCTGGGCCACCCTCCAGCAGGCATCGCCGATCCCTGACCGGCCGCGTTCCTTAGCACTTCGTAAAGGACCTTCTCCAGGTACAGAATCCCAGACTGGTCAGGGTTGGAAGGGACCTCTGGAGATCATCTAGTCCCCCCCCCGCCAGAGCAGGGGCACCTCCAGCAGTGGCACAGGACGGCGTCCAGGCGGGTTTGGAATGG
>NW_009647020.1:19608-41519 GCF_000708025.1 Charadrius vociferus
GTTTAGGTTGGAAAGGACCTTGAAGATCATCGACTTCCAACCCCCCTGCCATGGGCAGGGCCACCTCCCACCAGCCCAGGTTGCCCAAGGCCCCCTCCAGCCTGGCCTTCAACACCTCCAGGTGTGCCGGACCATTGTCTGTCTTGATCTGATGAGGAACCCCGGTGACAGAAAATGCCCGTTGCCAGTGTCGAATCCCATCTTTGGTGCCCTCACCCGTGTGGGCAGTAGCAATAATAACCGATGAAAAAGTGTCAATAGATACATGAACAAATTTTAACCTGCCGAATTCACCAATGTGGGTAACGTCCGTTTGCCAAATCCGAAGGGCTCGAAGCCCTCTGGGATCGGTCCCGTAATAACGAGGGACACGGTGGCCCTGACAGTCAGGGCAAGCCGCAACAGCGGCACGTGCCTCAGCATGAGACGGATGAAACTGTCGCCTAAGAGCACGATAGCCTTGATGGAACAACCGATGAGACGCAATCGCCTGCTGCGTGATATTTGGCGTTGGTCCCATTGCTGCACCCGACGCAAGTTCGTCTGCCTTTGCGTTTCCCTCCACCAAATATCCGGGAAGAGACGGATGACTCTTAATGTGTAAAACAGAATACGGGTGTTGCCGGCTTTGAATCTCACTCCGTAACAGTTTTAAAACACCAAAGAGTTTCTCCTGAATAACACGACTCAAACCAGCCTTATCCAGTCGCTGTACCAGGGCAGCTACGTAACCTGAGTCATAACAATATTGACCGGACCAGTAAAATGTTGGAATGCCATCGCCATTGCTCTCAACTCCACAGTTTGAGGAGAGCCTTCTTCACAGAACCACAGAATTTTCAGAGCTGGAAGGGACCTCCAGAGCTCACCCAGTCCCACCCCCCTGCTAAAGCAGGACTGCCCAGAGCACATCGCTCAGGACTGCATCCAGGCGGGTCTTGAAAACCTCCGGAGAAGGGACTCCCCCACCCCCTGGGCAGCCTGTGCCAGCGCTCTGTCACCCCAACCGTAAAGAAGTTCTTCCCTCTGTTGGAACGGAACTTCCTCTGCTCCAACTTGTGCCCACTGCCCCTCGTCCTGTCCCTGGGAACCACCGAGAAGAGTCTGGCTCCATCCTCCTCCACCCCCCCCTTTAGATACGTGTATGCCATCATAAGGTCTCCCCTCAGCCTTCTCCTCTCCAGGCTAAAGAGTCCCAGCGCTCTCAGCCTCTCCTCACACGGGAGATGCTCCAATCCCTCAGTCATCTTGGTTGCCCTTCACTGGACCCACTCCAGCAGTTCCCTGTCCCTCTGGAACTGGGGAGCCCAAAACTGGACACAGTATTCCAGTTGTGGCCTCACCAGTGCCGAGTAGAGGGGGAGAATGACCTCCCTCCACCTACTGGCCACACTCTTCCCTACGCAGCCCAGGATTCCGTTGGCCTTTTTGGCAGCAAGGGCGCACTTCTTGATGTTCTATTTTACTTTGCCAGGGATGGCCGTCATGCCAAACTACGGCAGCCTTTCCTGTTTTTCCAGAACCATCAGTAAACACCGTAACACCATCCGCTGGGGCTGACTGACTTAATTATTTCTGCGCAAATCGACTTTGACCACCCATTTTCAAAAGGGGATGAGAGATGATAAGTGATCTGACCTCTAAAATTTATCGTTGCCGCTTGAAGTGCTGAGCTATTGGCCAGACACCACTCAAAATACTGACTTTCCACCAGTATCCCCATCTTCTCGGGATCTCTTGCCAATAACTCCACGCAACGAGTTCTAGTTTTAATAACAATCTGAGCCAAAACCTCAAAGAGACCCCGAGTTGGTTTTTTTTTTTCGCTTTAAAGGGTAAAAACGGCCCATTCTAAAACATGCGAAGGGTCTTGCCAATTGAAATTCCACTGTGCAATCATTGCAAAAGGTATCATCTCATCCGTCAACACAAACACTCGTACTGGTACCGCTAAATCAGTTCTCCACACGTGCCTTGCTGTAATCGCTTGTTCCACTTTTTCAACTGCCTGTTCTGCTTCTGGGGTGAGGACTCGTGGAGCAGCGCTGTCCGAGTCCCCCTTTAACAGCTCCAAAAGTGGCTGTAGCTCAGAAGATGTCAACCCCAAACAGGGCCGCACCCAATTAACGACTCCTGCTAATTTCTGCACATCATTTAAGGTTTTCACTTCTATCTGCAACTGAATCGATTGGGGCAAGATCGTTTGATCTAATCTTTTCATTCCCAGCTGTGACCGTGGCTGCTGACGTCGCGCCTTTTCTGGGGCGATAACCAACCCGTATCGTCGCAGTGATTTACGTGCTGCGTTTTCCATGTCGGCCAACATTGTCTTTGAAGGAGCGGCTAACAAGATATCATCCATTTCAACAACATCCTGTTGAAAATGCAGCACGGACTGGACTCAAAGCTTTTGCCACAAACCACTGGCAAACGGTGGGCGAGTTTTTCGTGCCTCGGGGAAGCACCTTCCAGTGATACCCGTTGGCAGGATTACTGTTGGTCGCTGATGGCACTGTAAATGCAAATTTGTCCGTGTCCTGTTCATTGAAAGGAATAGTACAAAAACAATCCTTTAAGTCTATCACGACATTTTCCCATTGGGATCACGGTTGGTGAGGGCAACCCTGGTTGCAATGCTCCCCTTGTTGCCATCACCTCATTAACCCTCCTTAGCTCACGTAACAAACGCTATTTCCCCGATTTCTTTTTTATTACCAACACAGGTGCGTTCCATGGGCTATGAGAGGGTTCGGTGTGTCCTGCGGCCAATTGTTCTGCGACCGAAAGCTGCAGGGCTGTGAGTTTTTCCCGATTAAGGGACCACCGATCCACCCACACCGGCTTTTCCGTTAACCACTTCAGAGCCAGTGTTGGCCGTGTGCCGCCCTGCAACGCAGTGGCCCCCATTAAAAACCCGTTGTAATTCCTACCCCCCCATTGTGACAAACAGTCTCTTCCCCACAAGTTCAGGGGTGCGGTGGTCACATATGGTCTAACGGTGGCTTTCTGTCCCTCAGGGTTGCTGACAATAACAGGTTTAGCAGCCATAAAGCTATCCGCAGTCCCTCCAAGACCTACCGCTCCCGTTGTATTCCATACCAAGGGCCAGGTAGGAGGCCGGTCGCGGTGCGCGATGACGGTGACGTCAGCTCCCGTGTCCAATAGTGCAGATACCTTTGTGTATGAGGGACTGGCGTGGTCCGTGGTGAGCGTACAGGTCATCTGTGGCCTTTTGCCTGACGCAGCTTGGGACCGAAGGACGAGCGGTTTCCCGGTGGATCCGAATCCTCCATCTCCACGAGTAACCTGTTCTGTTCTGGGAACACGACTCACAAAGGGTACAAGTTGAGCAACGCGTGTACCTGCATTCGTCGTCACTGGGGGCGTTGCAGCAGACACCATAGCCCAAATCTGTCCTGCATAGTCTGCATCGATCACACCTACGTGTACCGTCAGCCCTCGTAAAGTACTACTTGATCTTCCCGTTAACAACGCACTAAGTCCTTCACCGATTGGTCCCCGTGCAGCAAGAGGTAACCTGTGCGCACCCAGTGTTGCGGTAGTTACTGTGTGGGCGGTGGATACGTCCATCCTGGCTGCTCCGCTGCGCTTGCCTGAGAGCTTGTCACATACGGTGACTGGTTTCACCGAATCCCAGAGTGGTCAGGGTTGGAAGGGACCTTTGGAGATCACCTAGTCCAACCCCCCGCCAGAGCAGGGTCACCTACAGCACGTTGCACAGGACGGCGTCCAGGCGGGTTTGGAATGTCTCCAGAGTGGGAGACTCCCCCACCTCTCTGGGCAGCCTGTTCCAGTGCTCCACTGCCCTCAAAGTAAAGAAGTTCCTTCTCATGTTAAGATGGAACTTCCTATGTTCAAGTTTATCCCCATTACCCCTCGTCCTATCACTGGGCGCCACTGAAAAAAGACTACTCCCATCCCCCTGGCATCCTCCCATTAAGTATTTGTATGTATTAATAAGATCCCCCCTCAATCTTCTTTTCTCTAGACTAAAGAGACCCAAGTCCCTCAGCCTTTCCTCATAAGAAAGGTGCTCCAGTCCCCTAATCATCTTTGTTGCCCTTTGCTGGACCCTCTCAAGCAGTTCCCTGTCTTTCTTGAACTGGGGAGCCCAGAACTGGACACAGTACTCCAGATGCGGTCTCACCAGGGCAGAGTAGAGGGGGAGGATGACCTCCCTCGACCTGCTGGCCACACTCTTCTTGATGCACCCCAGGATGCCATTCGCCTTCTTGGCCGCCAGGGCACATTGCTGGCTCATGGTCATCCTGTTGTCCACCAGGACTCCCAGGTCCCTCTCCACAGAGCTGCTCTCCAGGAGGTCAGCCCCCAACCTGTACTGGTGCATGGGGTTATTCCTCCCCAGGTGCAGTACCCTACACTTACCCTTATTGAACTTCATAAGGTTTCTTTCTGCCCAACTCTCCAGCCTGGCGAGCAGATCATCGATGAATATGTTGAACAAGACTGGGCCCAGTACTGACCCCTGAGGGACACCACTTGTTACTGACCTCCAACCAGACTCTGCACCACCAACCACAACCCTCTGAGCTCTATCTGTCAGCCAGTTACAATCCGGATTTGTCCGAGGATCGTTTTGGTTCTGCGTCATACCCACAAGAGGATTCCCAGGATTGGAAGGTATTTGTGTCTGCGCGCGCCCTCTCGCGCTCCTCCTGCCGTTTCCCCGCAGCAGCTGCCCATTGATGTGGAACTGAGATGGACGTTGTTTAGCCAAACGACCCGGTTTCCCACATCGGTTACACGTTAATTTTGGTACGCCACCAGAAGGCTCCTTTCCCTCTTTTTGTTTCGCGGTTGGACAGTTGGCTCTAACGTGCCCCTCTTTCTGACACGTATAACATTTTGGAGCCGATTGTGCTTTTAAGGCAACAGCGAGAGCAGTTACTTCATGTTCTACCGTTCCGACCTTGGAACACGCAGCGACCGTATCAGTCAGGGAAGGCTCTCCGGGCACGGCCTCAATTATTTTTGGACAATCCTCATTAGCATTATCTTTTGCCAACTGTCTACATAACATCTGCCGCAGGTTTTCATCCTCTACCTGTTTCTCCAGCGCTGCAGCGGTCTTCTTTACGAATTGTAAAAGGTTCTCTCGCTCCCTGCCTTATCACCGAAATCACAAAATTTTGGCGCGGAGACGCCGTTTCCGTGGTTTTGATCAGAGCCTGCATACCGACCCGCTGACACTGTTCCCGTAGGAGAGGAGGCCACCGTGCCTGTACTTGCGGATTAGAAAAAACATGACCGGTTCCCATCAGAACCTCCACCCCCGCACCCGATCTGGGATCCCCCTGAGGTAGTTGCTTGTTTCCCAGGGCTGCTTTTTCTGCAGCTCGTCTCCAATTTGATTCAAATACCGAATACTGGACTGGTGAAAACATAACCTGCGCTAAATGCTTTACGTCGGATGGACACAACCGATCGGTGTTAATTACGCGAATTAACTGCATCACCTCCTGAGAATTAAGTCCGTACTTAGCGATGTTTGCTCGTAAGTCCACAACTACTTTCCGGGCAAACGGATTACGCCCATCGTGCTGTCCCGTGCCCTCTGCTGCTTGAAACACAGGGATATTGGACATTGAAGCAGCCTCAGCAGTTCCACTTGATAAATCAAGTCTTTCCACTAAGTCCCAATCCCCCATTTCTATTGCTTTGTTTTTAACTTGTGCCCGGAACCGATTGCGATTCCGTGGAATCACTGCCGCAGTAGCGGGGGGCAAAGTCCACGGTTCTGCACGAGTCTTTGGTTGGCAGTGTGGCCCCCCCGGAAGTTTTTGATAATCGTGGTGTTACCTTTTTCTCCTCCTCGTCCTCACTGTCCGATAAAGGTGGACACAACGCAGCGGTGGGGCGAGGAGATCGGTACTCTTCCTCCGTTCCAGGAGGAGCCGAGGGCTGAGCAGACATTTCATTTGCTTCCCACTGGGCCAGCTGTTGTGCTGGAGTTTTATAGGCTGGTAAAGCACTTAAAAAGTCTTTAGGCAGTTTCCACTTTCTTAATTTCTGCTTTTGCTCATCTGGTGTTGGATAGCTAGACCCCCCGTAATGATTCATCAACAAGTTGCAATGTTTTCATTTTTCCTGTCACTTCTGACACTTCTGGGAATCTCTCGGAATCTTTTCCACCTACTGTAGCTCCGGCAGTCTCTTTCTCTTCCTGCTCTACCGATAGACTTGCCGCGGCAGCGCTTATCTCTTGTTCTTTCTTATCACCTTCGTTTTTCCAATCCTTTAGAGTTTCACTCAGCAGCCGCCACACTGTAGCGAGATCAACGGCGTCTTTGGATCCCTTAGATATAGCGTCCCGTAATTTTTTTCCAACATCCTCCCATGCCGATACACTAAATGCGACAGCGGGTGAGGCTTCAAATCCTTGTCCCTTGCTCCAAAGGAGCATTCGGCGTAACCCAAAGTCACCAGCCTTAACTCCTCTCTGAGCTAAAAGGGCTTTCCAAGTGGATAATCACAGAATCACAGAATTTTCAGAGTCTGATTCAGGTCCGGACCAGGCAGCTCCCCGCCGCTCTCAGCTTCACCGGGCTCCTGTCCCCGCTGCACGGTCCTCCTGAAGCCTTCCCCAGTCCGTGGATTGTCCCGTAATGTCACGTCGGGGTCACCAGGTGTCGTCGTAGAGACGGACGCGACACTCAATATCCAGTTGCGGCAATCGTATATGTTATTTTACAAGCAGTGCTCTTTTCTAGCCTTTTACCCGGATGCTTCTCTGTGCATATACTCTCCCATTCTACTTTTGCCCAACGTGCTCTCACCGCACACGCCGTCCGGCCAATACAGTTGTCGATCACGCGCTGTTCGTGCTCTGCTCAAAGCCAGGATGTTTGCCGACCCTTATCTTGTTTGCTCGGATCTTCTCCGGATTCTCCAGTCTCTTCAAGGGTACGCGGGTATCTGCTCAGGGTCAGCGTTAAACTTGTATTCCGGTCCCTCGGACCGGCCGAGGTCTCCCGCAGAAGGGTATATTCTGGTTTTAGTTGACACTTTTACTGGACGGCCTGAGGCATTTCCCTGTCGTACCGATAAAGCAAGGGAAGTAGTTAAAGTGTCGCTAAAAGAAATTATTCCAACATTCGGTGTTCCTGTAGGAACGTCATCAGGTAGGGCATCCCATTTTTTTGCGGATATTGTAAAACAAGTGAAGCAAAGTCCCAGCTCTAACGTGGGACCTCCATACCCCTTACAGACCGCAATCAAGCGGGAAAGTAGAACGAATGAATTACCCACTTAAACAACGACTTGGGAAAATATGTCAGGAAACCCCCATGACTTGGGTACAGGCTTTGCCCTTAGCGTTACTAAGAATCGGAATGCAACCTCATAGGAAGAACGAGTCCGTAGAAGTCCATATGAGTTAATGTATGGACAACCTTCCCAGGCCCCACATATACCAGGTCCCACTCGTATCAGGGGAAGTACAGATGGGAATAACTACCTGATGTCTTTAGGAAAAACTTTACGGGAACTTCAAAAAAAAAAATACTTCAAAAAAACCTCCAGTTCCAGCCTGGAGATTGTGTCTACATTAAGTCCTGGGATTGGGAACCGCTGGCTGAAAAATGGAAAGGACCATTCCAGGTTCCCTTAACCACCTATACAGCTGTTAAAGTTTGGGGCAAAGGACTGTGGATCTGTTATCCAGAACGAAGAAGGTCCCAGCCCCAGGGACAAGAGAGCAGCAATAGCCCTTTAAATTCAAGATAAAAAAGAATTACGATTAGCTTCTGTGGTTTGTTGATGTTAACGATGGCAGCCAGGAGTAAAGTGTGACAGACTGTACAGTGGGATCAAAATTTGCATCTAATGCTAACACAAAATATTACCCGGACACTACGTAAAAATGATTGTTGGGTCCGTAGTCTGTTCCCAAAACATTCTCTCTCGGGGGGATCTCTTAGCGGAGTCCCAATTCCCCAAGGCGTTTCCTGGACCAATCCTGGCCACTGGCCCCATCTCAGTGGGCGATGGAAGGATGAAAATGACTCTTTAGAACTCACTGTCGTAAGTGACGGTCCCAACTCTACAACGTGTTTCTACAGAGGAGGCAGAAACGATTCCAGCCCCAGATCTGGGGACAATGGATGTGACAATACCCCTTCTAGTTTTCGTTACCGTCGCACGGGTTTTTTAGGGTGTTTTCCTGGTTGTAACGGGACACGTTCCTATTGGAATATTGACAGGACCCACCAGGTTTCAGATTTTACAGAACTCCCTCTTCTAACAGGGACAGGCCGGTATTGGTTGTGTGGAGAGAATCCCGCACGAGAAGTATCACCTGCAGGCTGGAAAGGAGCGTGCGCTTTGGGGGCTTTAGTACCGAGTATGACAATAGCTGACAAATTACATGAGCGGGGCGGATGGATTAGAACCTTCCTCAAGCGAAACAGAGCTCAAAGATCAACCAATGCCATCACCGACCGTCCAGCTAAATCTCCTAATTTTGTGAGGTGGTTTATCCCCTGGCTTGGAGGGAGCCAATTAGAAAAGACCACAGGAAACATATCCGCTGTAATAGAAAGCGCAGAGAAGGAAACCACTGATGCCATAGAGGCCTTACAAATTGGAAGTATATCTAGTTTGTCCCAAAAGGGTACTACAAACCAAAATGGGTCTTGAGTTACTCCTAGCCTCACGGCGAGGTGTGTGTACTGGAATGTATTGGGCACAAGACTGACCATAGGAAGTTCCATCTTAACGTGAGGAGGAACTTCTTCGCTTTGAGGGTAGTGGAGCAGTGGCACAGGCTGCCCAGAGAGGTGGGGGAGTCTCCCACTCTGGAGCCATCCCAAACCCGCCTGGACGCCGTCCTGTGCCACTGCTGGAGGTGCCCCTGCTCTGACGGGGAGGTTGGACTAGATGATCTCCAGAGGGCCCTTCCAACCCTGACCAGTCTGGGATTCTGTGAATTAATGCTAACTGGCGTGTAGCTGTAGATCAGAGCGGCAGGATCGCTATGGATCTAGCCGAAATCTGGGAACATGCCAAAATTTTACGTGAAGTAACCAAAGATAACACCTCATGGGGATCTGAGGAGTTACGGCACAAGCTCTCCTCACGGCTGCCTCGGTGGACACGGTTGAAAAATCTTTTTGTAATAGTAATGGTTTTAATTGGTGTCTGTGTTTTAGCTTGTATTACGATCCAGTGTTGCAGTTGTTGTAGTCAGATGCGTGTGAGAATGGAGTTTAGGTATTGAGACGTGGGGTTTGTAAGCCCAAAGTCTCCCGAAAAGGGGGGAGTTGACACACGAGGCCTAAGGGCCTTGCAAAATTCCCTTCTTCCCTTCTACAGTTATTTTGTACGCTTAGCTTGTGCTTGCCTCGTGAGATACCCAGGATGCAAGGGTCGACGTAAGAAACGAGGTTAACGGAACTCGCGGTTAAGGAACAGTTGAGACGAGTGAGATACGAAGAAGAACATAAGCCACCTGGATCGCTCAAAACTACACCCGTCCCAAAAGGAGAGTTCAACTAAAGGACACCAAAAGCCCACTGGAGGCCCCTGGAGACCACCAAAGACCCCCCCGCCAGAAGACACTAAGAGACTCAAGGCACGCACGCAATCACTCCGCAAATATTCTAATTAGTTCCAGGTAACAGAATGAATATGGATGATCATTCAGGGAAATGTAATACAGACGCGTGTAAGGGAACAATATAAGCTGTGTCTGCGGCAGCATCCGGCACGGACGCCAGGAGGAACGATCCCCTGTGCATCCAGCGCCGCAGTAAAGAACGCCTCCCTCCTGAAACTTTCAGACAAGTCTTAAGAGGGTTTTCTTTGACCGAGTTTTACGCTATCGTTGCCATCAGCACGCTCTGATTCTGGTAACATCCTTGCTGACACGCCGAGGAAGTACAGACTAGTTAAGCGCACGGTTCGCCAGACCGAAAACTTGCTGAGTGCCAGAGCCAAAGGTTTGTCCTCAGCCCACAGCCGGAGGTCAGTCCTGGTGGCGTCCCCCAGGGCTCAGTACAGGCGCCAGTCCTGTTTGGCTTCTCCGTTAACCGGCTGGGTGGTGGGCTGGAGTGCAGACTCGGCGGGTTTGCAGACGATACAAAACAGGGAGGGGGATACAGCGATACAAAACTGCGTCCAGTTCGGGGCTCCCCGGGTCAAGAAGGACAGGGAACTGCTGGAGAGGGTCCAGCAAAGGGCTACGGAGATGATGAGGGGATTGGAGCATCTCTCATACGAGGAAAGGCTGAGGGACGTGGGGCTTTTTAGTCTGGAGAAAAGAAGATTGAGAGGGGATCTTATTAACGCCTACAAATCCTTCAAGGGAGGTGCCAGGGGGATGGGAGCAGTCTTTTTTCAGTGGCGCCCAGTGATAGGACGAGGGGTAATGGGCACAAACGTGACCATAGGAAGTTCTATCTTAACATGAGGAGGAACTTCTTCACTTTGAGGGTAGTGGAGCAGTGGCACAGGCTGCCCAGAGAGGTGGGGGAGTCTCCCACTCCGGAGCCATCCCAAACCCGCCTGGACGCCGTCCTGTGCAACCTGTTGTAGGTGACCCTGCTCCGGTGGGGGGGTTGGACTGGATGATCTCCAGAGGTCCCTTCCAACCACGACCATTCTGTGATTCTGTGATTCTGGGGGTCGATAGAACGGATGGTTGTGCTGCTAATCAGAGGGACCCTGGCAGGCTGGAGAAATAGGCCAACAGGAACCTTGTCAACTTCATCACTGGAAAATGCCGAGCCCTGCAGCCGGGGAGGAATAATCCCATGCGGTGGTAGAGGCCGGCAGCTATCAGGCTAGAATACAGCTTGGCGGGGAAAGTCCTGGTGGACACCAGGTTGACCATGAGCCAGCAAATGTGTTTTTGCAGCAAAGGTGGTGAACATCATGGCCAGCAGGTCAAGGGAAGTGATCCTGCCCCTCTACTCCACTCTGGTGAGACCCCACCTGGAGTACGGCCTCCAGCTCTGGAGTCCCCAACATAAGAAAGACATGGACCTGCTGGAATGTGTCCATAGGACAGCCACCAGGATGATCCGAGGGCTGGAGCACCTCTCCTATGAGGAGAGGCTGAGAGAGCTGGGGCTGTTCAGCCTGGAGAAGAGAAGGATCCGGGGAGATTTTATTGCCGCCCTCCAGTCCCTAAAGGGGCTCCAGGAGAGCTGGGGAGGGACTTTTTACTGGGGCATGGAGTGACAGGACGAGGGGGAATGGCTCTAAACTGGAAGACGGCGGGTTTAGATTAAACATTAGGAAGAAGTTTTTCCCTGTGAGGGTGGTGAGGCACTGGGACAGGTTGCCCAGAGAGGTTGTTGAGGCCCCATCCCTGGAGGTGTTCAAGGCCAGGCTGGAGGTGGCCTTGGGCAACCTGGGCTGGTGGGAGGTGTCCCTGCCCAGGGCAGGGGGGTTGGAACTCGATGATCTTCAAGGTCCTTTCCAACCTGAACCATTCTGTGATTCTATGATCATGCTGGGCTGCACTAGGAAGACCGTCGCCAGCAGTGTGAGGGAGACAATCCTTCCCTTTTACTCAGCGCTGAGAGACCACACCTGGAGTATCTCACGTGGTTCCGGGCTCCCCAGTGTAAGACAGACACGGACAGACGGGACTGTGTCCAGCAAAGGGCCACAAATACAATTAAGGCTTGGAGCATCTGTGATACAGGGAAAGGCTGAGAGGTGGGATTCTTTAGTTTGGAGAAGGCTCAGGGGATCTTACTAATGTGTTGAAATATCAGGTGGAGCAGGAGGGGAGACAGAGCCAGACTGTTCTGAAATCGAAGTTTGTGATGGAATTGAAATTCCCTTTAAATGTAAAAAAAAAAACTTTTTTTTTTTTTTTTTTCTTCACTGTGAGTGTGGCCAAACACTGGAACTGGCAGCACAGAGAGGCTGCGGAGTCTCCGTCCGTGGAGGTAACTCAAAAGCCACTGAAAGTGGCCCCACTCTGGTTGAGCCTCCTTCGAGGTCTGTTCCAATCTCAACTAAGGTCTCCTTCTGTGTGAGTGTGACCAGTAGGTGGAGGGAGGGCATTCTCCCCCTCTACTCGGCACTGGTGAGGCCACAACTGGAATACTGTGTCCGGTTTTGGGCTCCCCTGTTCAAGAGGGACAGGGAACTGCTGGAGAGAGTCCAGCGAAGGGCAACCAAGATGACTGAGGGATTGGAGCATCTCCCGTATGAGGAGAGGCTGAGAGCGCTGGGACTCTTTAGCCTGGAGAGGAGAAGGCTGAGGGGAGACCTTATTATGGCATACACGTATCTAAAGGGGGGGTTGGAGGAGGATGGAGCCAGACTCTTCTCGGTGGTTCCCAGTGACAGGACGAGGGGCAGTGGGCACGAGTTGGAGCAGAGGAAGTTCCGTTCCA
This sequence comes from Charadrius vociferus, assembly GCF_000708025.1. Classification (NCBI taxonomy): domain Eukaryota; kingdom Metazoa; phylum Chordata; class Aves; order Charadriiformes; family Charadriidae; genus Charadrius; species Charadrius vociferus. The sequence goes on from NW_009647020.1 coordinate 32,004, forward strand.
ACAGAGGGAAGAACTTCTTTACGGTTGGGGTGACAGAGCGCTGGCACAGGCTGCCCAGGGGGTGGGGGAGTCCCTTCTCCGGAGGTTTTCAAGACCCGCCTGGATGCAGTCCTGAGCGATGTGCTCTGGGCAGTCCTGCTTTAGCAGGGGGGTGGGACTGGGTGAGCTCTGGAGGTCCCTTCCAGCTCTGAAAATTCTGTGATTCTGTATAAAATATCCCCGCGTGAAAGTTAAAACTTAGAGTAAGAGTGACCTCTGGTGCCGTTGTTGATGAAGTAGGTGAAATCCAGAAGCATTCAGCTTGGAAAGTGAATACAGTCTGTTAGACACAGAACTCTCTCCCTCTTGCTTCTCAAGTGAAAGACTAAAGCAAGAAAAGAATGAGGAGAAAGTAAAAAATGATACAAATATATTCAGTGAATGTATCTGATTGATAGTTAGGACCAAGGGTCAAATACCTCAACGGCTTATATTCCTTAAAGGATTTGGTTGTTGCCACATGTGTTTTCTCTTCTTTGGAGACCAGCAGAAGGTCAAATAAAGTCTTTGCCACGTAGGAGATTTGGGAAGATGAATGTTGCTGGAAGTACGAGCTGGCCTGCGTTGGTTCATACTGTGGTACCAGTAGATGTAGTTTGCAGTGAAAAGTAACACAGAGATTGCCTCGCTGTGTCTAAGGATGTAATTTGCCCGTGGAAAATCACTAATTAATGGAACATCAAAGTCTGATCGCAGAGACTAAATGTTATTGTTTATTTTGGGATGTGAAGGGATTGCAGTTTCGAACGTCTCAATGCAGACGTGGTGAAACTTAAAGCTGAGGTTACCTTTGAGATCTACGGTCTGGGTTTCGTGCTGAGCATGAGCTATGTCAATCAATCCTTTCGTCCACCCACAGAAGATTTACTCCCATCTGCTCTGTTACCTAACGAATAGTGGCAGCAACTGATCGTCCGGCTCTGTCCACTGATATATCGGCATGAATGACTGAGGAGTGGAGAAATGGGGTTTTTTTAGGTTAACGGACACATCTGAAGGGGCTGTGAGAGCTGTAGGTTTCGCCATTTACGTTGCGTGCCTCGTGCTGGTGTAACCAGTGGCGCCTGTGTGCCATGTCCTGAACGTACTGGTTCTCGCGAAGAAGCTGTTCCTGCTGCTCTCTCAGTTGAACTTTGGTTTCCTTAAGGATTTTTGCGTATTGGATGAGTCGGAGCAACTCCTGGCGTAGATGCCAATTCTCTGCTTTTACTTCTTTGATATGCCGAATTAGAGATTGCATCGCTGCTTCTTCTGCTGTCTTGGTGAGGACCTGGGTCTTCCGATGAAAGTCTGTCTCACAGTCGGCCTTGGCCTGCAGAAACCTGCTCCTGATTTTGTGCATTTCGTCGGCGTGCCGTATCTTTGTGACCAACAACTCCTTCTCCAGCTCTTTAATCTTTTTCATCCGTTCCAGCTGAAGAGATGGATCGCTGAAAGGCTGCAGGTCTTCAACCTCCTTGTTCATGAGAGAGTACTTTGTCTCCATATTCATCAGCGAGCTCCTCAGCTCCTTTTCTTTTTCTGTATACTCTGAGATTAGCTTCTCTTTCTGCATCCAGACTTGAGACAGGTCAGTGTGATTCTGGTCATTTAAGGTTATGATCAGGTTCTGGCACTTCTGGCTGTGTTTTGTTATGTAAGAGAGGTAAGCATTGCTCTCTTCCCGATTTTGGTGGGCTTCCCTTTCTAGGAATTTATTTTCCTGCAGGAAACGCTCCACTCTTCCCACATATGTGTTCAGATGTTCCGTGAGAATCTTGTATTCCTTCTGCAAGTGTGATTTCCTCTCTTTGACAAGAGTTTCCATGTCATTTTTCCCTTTGGATACATCTTCATTCTTGGTTCTTACTTCTTGCTTATTTTTCCCAGCACGCGCGGTGTCTTGTTTCATCTGCTTTGTCGTGGATGCCATACTCCGCGCTGGGGGGTATCAAACTCCGGCAAACTGTAACAGAATGAAAAATTGCAAATTCTAAGTGAGCGCTTATGCCACATGTATGACAGTCGCTTTTTTTTCCCCCCGGTCATGCCCTCTTACGTTCTTATGTGTTCAACTGCTTATTCTGGCAGCTAAAATGTTTTGACATAAAATTTTTAATTTCTTGCCTATGTCTTGAGTTGAAGCATACGGGCGCATACGCGTATTGGCACCTTTACATTCCTAGTTAGCCGAGAAGAAGTGATTCTGCTAATCTAAAAATGCACATATTTTTCAGATTCCTTTTTTGTCATATAATGTTGTGTTGTTTCTGTAGTTTGGAGTACAAAGTCAAATTCCACCGGTGAATTATGATGGCAGTACCTTCTGTACTGCCTCTCTGTAGCCAGTATAGACTCATAGAATGGTTCAGGTTGGAAGGGACCTCGAAGATCATCCAGTTCCAACCCCCCTGCCATGGGCAGGGACACCTCCCACCAGCCCAGGTTGCCACCTCCAGCCTGGCCTTGAACACCTCCAGGGATGGGGCCTCAACAGCCTCTCTGGGCAACCTGTCCCAGTGCCTCACCACCCTCAGAGTGAAAAACTTCACAGAAGTTCACAGAACCACAGAATTTTCAGAGCTGGAAGGGACCTCCAGAGCTCACCCAGTCCCACCCCCCTGCTAAAGCAGGACTGCCCAGAGCACATCGCTCAGGACTGCATCCAGGCGGGTCTTGAAAACCTCCGGAGAAGGGACTCCCCCACCCCCTGGGCAGCCTGTGCCAGCGCTCTGTCACCCCAACCGTAAAGAAGTTCTTCCCTCTGTTGGAACGGAACTTCCTCTGCTCCAACTTGTGCCCACTGCCCCTCGTCCTGTCACTGGGAACCACCGAGAAGAGTCTGGCTCCATCCTCCTCCAACCCCCCCTTTAGATACGTGTATGCCATAATAAGGTCTCCCCTCAGCCTTCTCCTCTCCAGGCTAAAGAGTCCCAGCGCTCTCAGCCTCTCCTCATACAGGAGATGCTCCAATCCCTCAGTCATCTTGGTTGCCCTTCGCTGGACTCTCTCCAGCAGTTCCCTGTCCCTCTGGAACTGGGGAGCCCAAAACTGGACACAGCATTCCAGTTGTGGCCTCACCAGTGCCGAGTAGAGGGGGAGAATGACCTCCCTCCACCTACTGGTCACACTCTTCCTAATGTTCAATCTAAACCTGCCCTCTTCCAGTTTATACCCACTCCCCCTCGTCCTGTCACTCCATGCCCCAGTAAAAAGTCCCTCCCCAGCTCTCCTGGAGCCCCTTTAGGCACTGGAAGGCGGCAATAAGATCTCCCCGGAGCCTTCTCTTCTCCAGGCTGAACCACCCCAGCTCTCTCAGCCTCTCCTCATCGCAGAGGTGCTCCAGCCCTCGGCTCATCCTGGTGGCTCTCCTCTGGAGAGTTTGGTAAGAGCAAGTTCCTCGTAAAATTGCCCACAGTGAGATGCACCTTTAGAGCACGGGACTGTTTTCCAGAAGGTCGGACGTTACTGAGTAACAGATGAAGGAGCCCAGCAACAAGATAGAAGCTCTGCATGTCTGAAATCCAGTTGGTTGTTTTTTTTTCCCTTTAGGTTCAGAATATTGGTTTTGTTGGTTTTGTTGTCTGCGTGGCGCAGGTTCACGCTGGTAAGTGCAGCTAAACACTTCCTGAATTTGAGCAGCGAGTTAGAAGCCGTGTTTTGTAGCATTTGCGAGACACCAAGCGCAGGTGATGGACTAACGGTCAATGCCCTATAGTGCCTTTAAAAATCCATCTTCTGTATATATCAAGTTATTAAAAGACAATAGCTCATAGGAAAGGGATGTCCAGTAATTAGACATAATTTTTGTGATTTGAGTGAGTCGGGGAATTGTTGAAATAACAGTAAGCGGTAATACAAGTATTTGAATATATATTTATTTGAATATATATTTAGACGGCGTGAGCACTATGCCTACACTCCTACATTAAGAATTCGCTGTTTTTTAAAGCATTCATTTCAAGAGGAGATTCAGTTTTTTTAACACGTAACATTATGCTTTAAAACTGCGGAGATACCCGCAATACAAGAGGCACAGTGAAGTCCACAGTCAATACTAAAGGAAGGGAAACGCATCGGTATTCGCGATTCTTGCAGACGTAATAAAAAAAAAAAGGAGTAAATAGCGCAATAGTAAAGAGTGTGCCGAATTTCTAAACTAAATTCAAAAGAGGAGCAGCGCAATCAAGGATTTCGAACTGGAGAGGAGCCTGACAAGCCCAGTGGTTTAAATGAACGTTTGTAACTAAAAGTTACTGTATCCTAATACAACTTGTCACCCTTTTTAAAGAAAAGATGCAAAACTGAAGCAGGTAGGTGAACAAAAAAGAATAAATATACTAAAATGGCCTCTCACAGTAACAGCAGAACAGGTTCCAAGTTGGCAACGTGGCAGCTGGATCGGAAGGAGAGTTGGGTACGGGGAGACAGAAGAATCCGCATAGAAATCAGTGCGGTTGTGTTTCGGGAAACAGACTTGAAGCGTTAGAAGGGTGTCACAACGGACAAGCAGTAGAACTGAATTAGCACTAATTATGTCGTTTCGGGGAAAGGCAATTTTAGAGCTGTATGAATGTTAGAGAAATTACTAAGTCTGCATGCAAGTAAAGCTGATATTCTACAAAATGTGGGGTGTTTTTTTTTAAAAAAAAAAACCAAACAACAAAACCACTGACCTTTCCTGCTCCTGTGGTCTTCACAGATTTTCCAAATAGCTTCTTCTGGCTTGCGGTTCCCGGTTTCTGGCTTGCGGTTCCCCGTTTCTGGCTTGCGGTTCCCGGTTTCTGGCTTGCGGTTCCCGGTTTACTGGACAGCATGTGCAGATAAGCCAAACGGTGATCTCTGAAGAAGGGCGGTGTTTGTACGCTGAGCGTGTCCATGGTGACGAAACATGCGACGTCACAAGAGAAGCTCTGCAGCGAGACTCCCTTCGGTTCCCAGCTTGGTTGGGAGACCCGATTGTGACGCGCTTTGCTCCCTCCTGGCGTCGGTTAAGCAGAAACACAAGGGCAGTTTGGCTAATAAGAATATGGCTTATAGTGGCCGCTCCATCAGGAGTGAAACAGCCTCAGCTGGCGATTAGGATGTGCTGAAGGAAAAGGTGTGACTTAAGACGCGGTCCTCCTTGGGAATGAGGCGCTACTATCTACTCAAGCATTTCTGGTCCATATGTTTGGGGTTTTCTTCTCAATGTGTCGGCAAGCAGCCCCAGTTCCCACAAAGTTAGGCAAGGGTATGCGTATACGAGAACGTTTGCGACATCTGAGAGGATTTTGGCAAACGCAGTCCTCATTTATGGAGGAGTTTCTCGGGTTTGGAAAGGAAATGAATAGTTTGGGAGGCACTTCCTGCATTTTGTAGGGCAAACAAGCTGATCCTCATACCTGAGACATTGTGTTTCCCTGGGTGTTTTCACAGTATAAACGTGGCGCCTCTGTGGCATAGGGCACGGAGTTTCACTGCTTTGGTTATTCACCTAACCTGGCTATTTGTCACCAAAGTACGGCTTTCTCGAAAGGCATCTAAACCGGAATAGAAGAATAATCAAAAATGCCCGAAAGTAAAATTTTGATTTTCTCATTTCAATTTGACAACTTCAGACGTTACTGTGACCTCGCGGGGGACCCGTGCCGGAGCAGTCTCTTCCTGAAGGACTGCACCCCGTGGACAAGAGCCATGCTGGAGAGGTTCAGGGAGAACCGGAGCAGGAGAAGAGCGTGAGGAGGGAGGAGTGGCAGAGACGACGCGTGATGAACTGACCGCAATCCCCATCGCCTGTCCCCTTGCGCTGCTCGGGGGGAGGAGGTAGAGAAGACAGGAACGAAGATGAGCCCAGGAGGGGAGGGGTGGGGAGAAGGTGTTTTTAAAATTATTCTTATTACTCATTATCCTACTCTGCTTTTGGTTGGCAGTAAACGCAACTTGTTTCCTCAAGACAAGTCTGGTTTTGCCCATGATGGAAATTGCCGAGTGATCTCCCTGACCTTAACTCGACCCATGAGCTTTTCATCGTATTTTCTTCCCCCTGTCCTGCTGAGGACTGTTATGGGACTGGTTAGTTGGAGGAGGAGGGGGCTGAGGGGAGACCTCATCGCTCTCTACAGCTATTGGAAAGGACACGGGAGAGAGGTCGGTGCTGGTCGCTTCTCACGGGTAATTAACGACAGGGAGGCAGAGTAATCACCATTTGCAAGTATCACATGGTCATCGAGAACAGGGAAAACTCAGGTAGAAGTTTCCGCTCCCTTAGGAGATAACACAGCTTTTAATTAAAAAAAAAAATAAAAGATAACGGTTTGATTTCTGTCACTGTACAGGAACAGCTTATCTCCCTTGCTGCTGCACTCCTCTGCTCTATTTTTTAGGCAGACCTCATCCGTTTCAGGAACTCCAACAGCTTTTGAAGTGCCTAGGTAAGTACATCAGCTGTGTACATACACAATACATACAGAACCTTCTGCATCCAAGAGGCAGAAAACACAGGTATTTAGGAGACTGGAACTACTTGACTGAAGAGCTCAACTAGTACTTTTGATAACGTCAGGGATACCTAGATGATGTACCTGAAGCCACTGAAGTCCTTTAAATACCTGCGTGTATTTAGTCAGGTTTGTGGAAGAGTCTCTAAACAGAACCCTCTAACAATCTGATATTTCAGATGAAAGAATAATGTCATGCTGTTTGAATAACCTAGCGCGTTAAAAGCTGTAATATATTACATTCAGTCAAAGGGAGAAAGCTGGTAACTAGTAACAAGAGGGCAGCAAACCTCAAGTCAGAGGCGAACTCGGAACGAAATACAGCCATAAGAAAGATCAGTGTGAATTCAAAAGGAGGAAGACAAAACATGGTCTTAGAGGATAACGAAGAAAATGAGTCTCTCTCAAGTGCCCCCTTGTCATCACACGACTCAACTACTACTATCGACACAACTAACCAGTGGCAAAGAGCAGCCAGAAGAGAAACGCAGATACTCAGGAAAGGTTTGGAGACTACCAGATCTTAGAAATTAAGTGGGCTCACATATAAAAAGACGTAATTTCATGGGGGAAAAAATCACCTGATGTGGCAAAATACTTGAAGTAATGGGGCTACATGAAACGTGAAAGAATTAGGCAGGCAAAACCAGAATATTCTTTGAGACTCCGATTCATTTTACTGTAAACCAGGTGTACATGAGAGGTTGGTGCTTTGTGGGGTTGTTCTCTAGTAAGTTACAGGGGGAAAAAAAAAACCTCGTGGAGAATTTAAAGGTATGTTCAGTTTCACACGGTACAACATAATACCTTCCTCTGAAAATTAGTTGTGGAAACAGCTATAAGAATCGGGTAATGAATGACAAAAAACGGGTAATTAACGACAGAACGAGAGGGAACGGCTTCAAGCTCCAACAGGGGAGATTTAGACTGACCGTTAGGAAAGAATTTTTCACGGAAAGAGCGGTCGGGCACTGGAATAGGCTGCCCGGGGAGGGGGTGGAGTCCCCATCCCTGGAGGTGTTGAAGAGCCGTTTCGATGCGGTGTTGGGGGATATGGTGTAGGGGAGAACTTTGTAGAGGAGGGCGGATGGTTGGACTCGATGATCCCCAGGGTCTCTTCCAACCCAGACAATTCTATGAGTCTATGACTCCATGACAGAGCAGCTTGGTGGGCACCTGAGAGCCGCCAACGCCATCTCTCAGCAGCATTCGATAGCCTTTATCTGCAGCCGCTGGTATATTATATACGGTTCGCTCTGTAAGACTCAGAAAGGTCTAACAGAGTTGGCCTTTGCACGAATCAGTTGGAGAGATCTTAGCTTGGCTTTGCACCCTGCAGGAATAGTACCTGTGTGTTTATAAATCGCGTTAATCCCAGACATTTCAAACTTCGGGGAATAGCTACACGTGAAGATCTACAGACTGCCATCCTCAGCCCTTTACGAGTCAGCCCAGTGACAAGGAGAACCCAAACGCTTCCGTGAAGGTTCCTGGCTTGATCCCGGTTAGGAGCCTGGAGTCACGGGAGGATTTAAGTGTCCTTACGGGACTTGTGAGTAATAACCCGTGATTCATGGACTAGCACAGGAGAACAGTGACCAGGCGTTGAGTCAATGCGGCATTGCCATTCCCAGCAGGGCCCCAGGGTCTGCGTGAAGTCTCACCTGCCTTTAATGAATTTTATTTTGGTCTTTTGACCCGGAACAACCAACCAGTAATGCCTAAAATATATTTTTTTTTATAGCTTGATGGTTTATTTGTGTCCTAACTTGTCTTCGTCTTGCTTTGCTGGGTCTAACTGCTTTATGGAATAATAACTCAGGACAAACCTTTGAAACCCTCAGCCCTGCCCCAAATCTTTCACTAAGCCCACGTACTGGGACCGGTTAGGATGGAGTTAACTTTCTTCCTCCTGTGCTGCTGTGTTTTAAGATCTGTGACCCAATCAGCGTTGATAACACCCCAGTGTTTCGTCTCCTGCTGATCCCTGCTCGCACAAAGACCTTCACACTCTGAAAATTCTGTGATTCTGTGATTCTGTGAAACTTAAACCCTGCCCCAAACCCTCCCAAACCTTGCCACAAAGCTACCACAGGACCAAAAACCCCCTCCAAACCCAGCCCAGGTCCCCCAAACACTCACCGAACCCTGCCCCGACATTCCAAACAACCCTGAAACACCCTCAGATGCTGCCGAAGGACCCTGAAAGTCTGACCCAGACCCCCCGCCCCGAACCCTGCCCTCGGGCTCGCAAGGGCTCCCTGCCCCCAAAATGCTGTCCCAGAACTTCCTCCGGCCTCCAAACCCCTCTGAGCCATGCCTCAGAGCCCCTTCTCATGCCCGACGGCTCCCACTGTCCTGCACACCCCTTCGAGCTCTGTTTTGGGGACCCCAGTCGCTCCCTGATCACAGAATCACAGAGTTTTCAGAGCTGGAAGGGACCTCCAGAGCTCACCCAGTCCCACCCCCCTGCTAAAGCAGGACTGCCCAGAGCACATCGCTCAGGACTGCATCCAGGCGGGTCTTGAAAACCTCCGGAGAAGGGACTCCCCCACCCCCTGGGCAGCCTGTGCCAGCGCTCTGTCACCCCAACCGTAAAGAAGTTCTTCCCTCTGTTGGAACGGAACTTCCTCTGCTCCAACTTGTGCCCACTGCCCCTCGTCCTGTCCCTGGGAACCACCGAGAAGAGTCTGGCTCCATCCTCCTCCCACCCCCCCTTTAGATACGTGTGTGCCATAATAAGGTCTCCCCTCAGCCTTCTCCTCTCCAGGCTGAAGAGTCCCAGCGCTCTCAGCCTCTCCTCAAACGGGAGATGCTCCAGTCCCTCAGTCATCTTGGTTTCCCTGCGCTGGACTCGCTCCAGCAGTTCCCTGTCCCTCTGGAACTGGGGAGCCCAAAACCGGACACAGTATTCCAGTTGTGGCCTCACCAGTGCCGAGTAGAGGGGGAGAATGACCTCCCTCGACCTACTGGTCACACTCTTCCCTATGCAGCCCAGGATTCCATTGGCCTTTTTGGC
>NW_009647020.1:42858-46804 GCF_000708025.1 Charadrius vociferus
GGACCCTACCTGTATAAACTCTACCAGCACTACCGATTCTTGGAGGGACAGATCGCCATCCTCTACGTCTGCGGCTTTGCCTCCAGCGTCCTTTTCGGCTTGGTGTCCTCCTCTCTAGTAGATCGACTGGGTCGGAAAAAATCCTGCGTCCTTTTTTCTTTCACCTACTCAATTTGTTGTTTGGCCAAACTCTCCCGGGATTATCTGGTGCTGGCGGCGGGGAGAGTTTTAGGGGGGTTGTCCACGGCATTGCTCTTCTCCGCCTTTGAGGCGTGGTATGTCCACGAGCACGTAGAGCGGTACGATTTTCCGACTGAGTGGATCACCGTCACCTTCTCCCGGGCGGCTTTTTGGAACAACGTCATCGCCGTGGGGGCTGGGGGGACAGCCGATTTCTTCGCTGAGTGGTTGGGGTTGGGCCCAGTGGCCCCGTTCATGGTCTCCATTCCCCTCCTGGTGCTGTCAGGGGTCTTTGCCGTGAAAAATTGGGATGAAAACTACGGGAAGAAACGAGCTTTCTCTAAAACCTGTGGCGACGGTTTGAAGTGCCTCCTCTCCGACCGGCGTGTCCTTCTCCTAGGCACCATCCAGGCTCTCTTTGAAAGCGTCATCTACATCTTCATCTTCCTCTGGACTCCCGTCCTGGATCCCCATGGTGCTCCCTTGGGCATCGTCTTTTCTGGCTTCATGGCCGCCAGCATGCTGGGCTCCTCGGTCTACCACCTGGCCATCTCCAAGAGGTACCACCTCCAGCCCGTCCACCTCCTCTCCCTCGCTGTCCTCCTCGTCTTCTTCTCCCTCTTCATGCTCACCTTCTCCACGAACCCCAGCCAGGAGAGCCCGTCCGAGTCCTTCCTCGCCTTCCTCCTCATTGAACTCTCCTGTGGGCTCTACTTCCCCGCCATGGGTTTCCTCCGACAGAAAGTGGTGCCAGAGAAGGATCGCCTGGGGGTGATGAACTGGTTTCGCCTCCCGCTGAACTTACTGGCCTGTCTGGGTTTACTGGTTCTCCACGACAGCGACCGTCAGACGGGCACCAGGAGCATGTTCGGTCTCTGCGCGGCGGTTGCGCTGCTGGCGCTGCTGGCCGTTGGCCGTCTCTTTTCCCTCAGCCGCCATGATGCTGAGCTCCGCCTGCCCGCGCCGATGGGACAGGCCGACACCGACGCCACCCCCGAGCTGTGACAGGGCCCCGTGACGGCTGTCACCCCTCTGAGGGACTGGGTGGAGGATGTGGGGGCACCCTGACCCACTGCTACAGGGTGAGTGCCCCCCGCCGGGTGGCAGGGGACCTCCAAAACATCCTTGTCCCCACCATCTCCATAGTGGCAGGGGGGGGCAGAAGCACGCGGGGGACGTATGCTCTCTTTAAAAAAAAAAAAAAAAGACAAGACGACAAAATAAAAGGTGTTTCTGCAGATCCCCAGCCCCCCGCCACGCATTTTTTTGGGGGGGAACCTGCTTTGGATCTGCCCCCCTGCCTGGCATGGGGGTCTGTGTGAGGGCAAGTTGCACGCTGGAACCTTGTCCGGAACGGCGGTACATGGAGCCACGCGTGCGCCATTGTTCCTGATGGGCGGGGGTTTCTGTGCACACCAGTGTTTGTGTTGCACGATCGTCCCCGGTGCACGTGGGAGTTTCTGCATCCAGCGGGGTTTCACTCGCACCACCGTATGGCCATCCTGCTGTACGCAGAGCTTTGCCCCAGTGCCTCATCGCACGCTCACCCCCACGCACCAGTTCCTCTTTGATGAGTCCTCAGGTGACAACTCAAGCTGGGTGCCTCCGGAGAGGGACCCTACCCCAGATCATACCCCCAGTTATACCCCTACCACCCGTCACCCGATCCCCAAGTCCAATCCCTTAATTCCGACCGGTAGTCTCTTGATTTCTTACTGGTTTTCGCTTCTTCTGAAGCGACCTCATTCTCTGGAGATCGGACGTGTTGGAGCGGGTCCAGAGGAGGCCACAAAAATGGTTGGAGGGCTGGAGCCCCTCTGCTGGGAGGACAAGCTGGGAGAGTTGGGGTTGCTCAGCCTGGGGAGGAGAAGGCTCCGGGGAACCTTATTGCGGCTTTTTAGTAATTAAAGGGCGCTTAAAAGAAGTGTGTCTGGGGACAGACTTTTTAGTACGGCCTGCAGCGATAGGACAAGGGCTAATGGTTTTTAACTAAAAGAGGGGAGATTCGGACTAGATCTAAGGAAGAAATATTTTACGTTGAGGGTGGTGATCCCCTGGGGCAGGTTGCCCCGAGAAGCTGTGGCTGCCCCATCCCTGGAGGTGTTCAAGGCTAGACGTGGGCAACCTGGGCTGGTGGGAGGTGTCCCTGCCCAGGGCAGGTGGGGGACTCGGTGGCCTTTAAAGGTCCCTTCCAACCAAAACCATTCGGTGATTCTATGAACTGTTTCCTTCATCCTTCTCTTCTTCATTCCGCTCCCAACTGCCCGATTCAGCAAGTTCTGTGTTTGCAGCATCAGTTTGATCAGAAAGTTTAGGTTTGGTCAGCTCCTGCGGCCTGAGGCTTCAGCTCCTTCAGCTGCTGGTGCTGAGCTGCTCCGTGTGAAACGAGACTCTTCGGGAAGAACACCACAGGTCATCGGACTTCTTTATGACGGCCACAGTCCCCGCACACCACGGGAGCTGTGTGGGAAAAAACCTTGTGAAGTTCAAGAAGGGCAAGTGTAGGGTACTGCGTCTGGGGAGGAATAACCCCACGCACCAGTACAGGTTGGGGGTGACCTGCTGGAGAGCAGCTCTGTGGAGAGGGACCTGGGAGTCCTGGTGGACAACAGGATGACCATGAGCCAGCAATGTGCCCTGGCGGCCAAGAAGGCCAATGGCATCCTGGGGGGCATCAAGAAGAGTGTGGCCAGCAGGTGGAGGGAGGTCATCCTCCCCCTCTGCTCTGCCCTGGGGAGGCCACATCTGGAGCACTGTGTCCAGTTCGGGGCTCCCTGGGTCAAGAAGGACAGGGATATGCTGGAGAGGGTCCAGCAAAGGGCTACGGAGATGCTGAGGGGACTGGAGCATCTCTCTGCTGAGGAAAGGCTGAGGGACTTGGGGCTGTTCAGTCTGGAGAAAAGAAGATTGAGGGGGGATCTTATTAACACCTACAAATCCTTCAAGGGAGGGTGCCGGGGGATGGGAACAGTCTGTTTCCAGTGGTGCCCAGTGATAGGACGAGGGGTAACGGGCACAAGCGTGACCATAGGAAGTTCGATCTTACCACGAGGAGGAACTTCTTCACTTTGAGGGAAGTGGAGCAGTGGCACAGGCTGCCCAGAGAGGTGGGGGAGTCTCCCCCTCCGGAGCCATCCCAAACCCACCCGGACGCCGTCCTGTGCCACTGCTGGAGGTGCCCCTGCTCTGGCGGGGGGGGTTGGCTGGATGATCTCCAGAGGGACCTTCCAGCCCTGACCAGTCTGGGATTCTGGCATTCATTCTGTGAACTGGAGGCCACCTTGAGGCCGCTCAGCAGCAGCCAAAATACCCTGGCAGTACCAGAGAGCTGTTTTGCTCCTGAACCCAAGGCTGCTGCCAAGAAGAAGCGGAGGAGTGGGACCAGGGGGACTGGGGGGCGGCTCCAGGCCGCGGCGGGGGCTATGGACATCGGGGGAGTGGGGCTGGGGGCTGCTGCGGACTCCCAGTGGGATTAGGAGTGGAGCTGTGGGCCCCAGGGGCGTCGGGGAGCGGGGCTGAGGTGGGTTGCAGTCCCCCAAGGGGCTGGGGGTTGTCTGAGCATCTCTCAGAGGGCTGGAGCACCTCTGCGATGAGGAGAGGCTGAGAGAGTTGGGGCTGTTCAGCCTGGAGAAGAGAAGGCTCCAGGGAGACCTTATTGCCGCCTTCCAGTCCCTAAAGGGGCTCCAGGAGAGCTGGGGAGGGACTTTTTACTGGGGCATGGAGTGACAGGACGAGGGGGAATGGCTATAAACTGGAAGAGGGTGGG
>NW_009647020.1:47524-77595 GCF_000708025.1 Charadrius vociferus
GGGGCCTGAGGCCGTCCCGGCGGCGGCTGTGTCTGCGGCCTCCCGGTCCCCGCCGCCGGGCGCTGAGCCGAGCCGCCGTCGGTGCTGGAGGTGCCAACAGTTTGTATAGTTGAAGCGAAACTGGGCTATGAAATATTTATTACGCCGAATAGGAGGGAAAAAATAATCATAAATCATGGCCCGATAACTTCCTGTCACTTCTTTGGGCGTCCTGGTAGATAGTAAATTGTCCATGAGCCAGCAGTGTGCCCTCGTCGCCAAAAAGGCCAACGGAATCCTGGGCTGCGTAGGGAAGAGTGTGACCAGTAGGTGGAGGGAGGTCATTCTCCCCCTCTACTCGGCACTGGTGAGGCCACAACTGGAATACTGTGTCCGGTTTTGGGCTCCCCTGTTCAAGAGGGACAGGGAACTGCTGGAGAGAGTCCAGCGAAGGGCAACCAAGATGACTGAGGGATTGGAGCATCTCCCGTATGAGGAGAGGCTGAGAGCGCTGGGACTCTTTAGCCTGGAGAGGAGAAGGCTGAGGGGAGACCTTATTATGGCATACATGTATCTAAAGGGGGGGTTGGAGGAGGATGGAGCCAGACTCTTCTCGGTGGTTCCCAGTGACAGGACGAGGGGCAGTGGGCACAAGTTGGAGCAGAGGAAGTTCCGTTCCAACAGAGGGAAGAACTTCTTTACGGTTGGGGTGACAGAGCGCTGGCACAGGCTGCCCAGGGGGTGGGGGAGTCCCTTCTCCGGAGGTTTTCAAGACCCGCCTGGATGCAGTCCTGAGCGATGTGCTCTGGGCAGTCCTGCTTTAGCAGGGGGGTGGGACTGGGTGAGCTCTGGAGGTCCCTTCCAGCTCTGAAAATTCTGTGATTCTTATAGCTGTTTCCACAACTAATTTTCAGAGGAAGGTATTATGTTGTACCGTGTGAAACTGAACATACCTTTAAATTCTCCACGAGGTTTTTTTTTTTTCCCTGTAACTTACTAGAGAACAACCCCACAAAGCACCAACCTCTCATGTACACCTGGTTTACAGTAAAATGAATCGGAGTCTCAAAGAATATTCTGGTTTTGCCTGCCTAATTCTTTCACGTTTCATGTAGCCCCATTACTTCAAGTATTTTGCCACATCAGGTGATTTTTTCCCCCATGAAATTACGTCTTTTTATATGTGAGCCCACTTAATTTCTAAGATCTGGTAGTCTCCAAACCTTTCCTGAGTATCTGCGTTTCTCTTCTGGCTGCTCTTTGCCACTGGTTAGTTGTGTCGATAGTAGTAGTTGAGTCGTGTGATGACAAGGGGGCACTTGAGAGAGACTCATTTTCTTCGTTATCCTCTAAGACCATGTTTTGTCTTCCTCCTTTTGAATTCACACTGATCTTTCTTATGGCTGTATTTCGTTCCGAGTTCGCCTCTGACTTGAGGTTTGCTGCCCTCTTGTTACTAGTTACCAGCTTTCTCCCTTTGACTGAATGTAATATATTACAGCTTTTAACGCGCTAGGTTATTCAAACAGCATGACATTATTCTTTCATCTGAAATATCAGATTGTTAGAGGGTTCTGTTTAGAGACTCTTCCACAAACCTGACTAAATACACGCAGGTATTTAAAGGACTTCAGTGGCTTCAGGTACATCATCTAGGTATCCCTGACGTTATCAAAAGTACTAGTTGAGCTCTTCAGTCAAGTAGTTCCAGTCTCCTAAATACCTGTGTTTTCTGCCTCTTGGATGCAGAAGGTTCTGTATGTATTGTGTATGTACACAGCTGATGTACTTACCTAGGCACTTCAAAAGCTGTTGGAGTTCCTGAAACGGATGAGGTCTGCCTAAAAAATAGAGCAGAGGAGTGCAGCAGCAAGGGAGATAAGCTGTTCCTGTACAGTGACAGAAATCAAACCGTTATCTTTTATTTTTTTTTTTAATTAAAAGCTGTGTTATCTCCTAAGGGAGCGGAAACTTCTACCTGAGTTTTCCCTGTTCTCGATGACCATGTGATACTTGCAAACGGTGATTACTCAGCCTCCCTTGTGGTACAGATCCAGTTTTCTTATTTTTAGGTCATAGATTTGAACCTTAACTTTCCGCGTTCTGGGACATGTCTTACATCTGCACAATTTGGGTCATTTCTCACTCCGAAATGCCCAATAAACATTTAAATACTCATACAAAGAAGTAAAACAGCTGCGATATGTGGTAGTGAGCGATTGCCATGCTTAAATACTCGGAGACATTGAAGCATGCTTCCCAAAAATATGTGTGGTCCTGGAGTATGGGTTCAGGTCCTTTGCTGTGCATCAGGAGGTGGAAACAGTTGGAGTATCTCAGATAAGTGCTGTCGTACTATACTGTTTGCAATTGGGATGTCTCTTTTCTCTTTTCCCAAGTAACAAGTGATAGGATGAGAGGAAACAGCCTCAAGTTGTTCCGGGAGAGGTTTAGCTTGGATATTAGGAAAAAATTTCTTCATTTAAAGGGTTGTCAAGCGTTGGAACAGTCTGCCCAGGGAAGTGGCCAAGTCACCGTCCCCGGAGGTATTGAAAAGATGCGTAGGCATGGTGCTTAGGGCCATGGTTTAGTGATGGACTTGGCAGTGGAAAGTTAAGAGTCGAACGTGATCTTAAAGGTCTTTTCCAACCGAAATGATTCTAGGATACTGACGCTACAGGTAACAAGTTTCTCTCCAGATTTCTTATAAGTCCCCTTTAAGCTTTAAAAGGCCAAAATAAGTTCTCACTGGAGTCTTCTCTTCTCCAGGCTGAACAACCCCAACTCTCTCAGCCATTCTTCGTAGGAGAAGTCTTCCAGCCCTTGGACCATTTTCATGTCCCTCCTCTGCACCCGCTCTAACTGGTCCATGTCTTCCTTGTGCTGGGACCCCCCGAGCTGGAGGCAGCACTGCAGGGGGGTCTCCCCAGAGCAGAGCAGAGGGGCACAATCCCCCCCTCGCCCCGCCGACCACGCTGCTGGGGATGCAGCCCGGGACGCTTTTTTGGGCTGCCAGCGCACGTTGGCAGCTCGCGTCCAGCTTTTCATCTACCAGTACCCCCAAGTCCTTCTCGGCAGGGCTGCTCTCCACCCCTTCATCCTCGTCCTGTGCTGATACTGGGGGTTACCCTAACCCGGGTGCGGGACCTTGCACTTCACGAGCACGTACATCTGCTGTTGGCTGCTTTAGGGACCAGGGTGCTTGGCCTTGTGGACCTTTGGTCGGACTCAGTATAGATGTCCTTAGTCCTTGACTCAACCAAATATTGCTCATTGGCCTAATCTCTGTTTCTTCTAGGTCGCTGGTGATGACCTCTTCTTTCAGTCCCTCTGTTAAGTGTGTTCTATTTCCACCCTGAAGGTCTGAACTGTGCTTAAGACGTCATAGCGCGCTGTTCATCTGTCCTTTTTCCTCCCTAGGCTTATGGCATTGTCTGGAAAGCAATCGATCGCAGGACAGGAAAAATAGTTGCTGTTAAAAAGATTTTTGATGCTTTCAGGAACAGAACAGACGCACAGGTGAGAAATCATTGTTCTAACGTGTCCTGAAAGACGTGGTGGGAGTGCATAGATATTTTCAGGATTTATGTCTCTGAAAGATGTGAGTTATTTGACAACTTGCAATTATTACGCAAGTAATAATACAGTGTACAGCTGTATTAGGATGAAAAGGAGCAATAAATGTCAAGCCTTGTGTATGGCGGCGCCTACAAAATACTGTTTGATATCCCTGAGGAAAAAGTGTCTTCACAGGCACGCACAATTTTGTTCTCCCTTACGTTGTCACGCTATGGTGTCTAAGCACAGAGGGAGCAACTGAGCTCTTCCTAGCCCATCTACCATCTGTTTCCTCTGCTTTAGAGACTGGAACGGGTTTAACCCTCTGATTGGAAGTCCGTACTCTGTCATTCTGTTGAGGTGATAATAAACTTTTTTTGTTTATTTCTAGAGAACCTTTCGAGAGATTATGTTCCTGCAGGTAACGTCCTTTTTTCCCCTTTCCTCTCTGATTTTTAATTATCTCCAATGTTGTTCACATATTTTCTTCCCGGTCTTTTTCAAAATGCAACGATCAGTGTTGACAACTCTGTTCGTTTCCTTTCTGCGCCATCTTGGCAAACAGTCTTCCCATGACTGGGCAAAACCACCTGAATGAAACGGAGAGATGGTCTTATTCTTCCTTTGAGACGTGTCTTGTTCTTTCACCGTTTTTAGTGATGTGTCTACTCTGGGATCACCGTATTGGCTTGGACTTTCTGTCGCTTCTTACTTCTTTGCGGACAGATATTTTTTTTCCTTAAATTTGAAATGCTGTGATTCAGCGGTGAGGCTGGGGCGTGGAAGAGATTTACGTGCCAAAATTTTTTTTCTCCATCACCTGAGAAGCAACTTAACCACTTAAAATCATCAAAGCAAAACTAAAAGGGAAAGCTCTGTATGCAATTGGCTGCTCTTGTTTTGATGTGGTTGACCACACACTACGCCTAATTGCCTTATCAGTGGCAGCGGCACTAAAATTATCTGTCCATTCCTCCACAGACTTACCATGTAGAAACATCGGTGTTTTTGAATAGTGATAATGTCGTTATAACTATGATTTTCTAAGGACACAAGCGAGGCAGGGCTCATAGGAAGAGGTATTTCCCAAGGCTGTCATGTTTGTGTAGGAAAGAGATGAGATTTTTACTTTTTGATCATTCTTTAAGCCTGAAACAGAAGCAGCAAACTTAGGAGCTGAAGACACGTGAGAAGTTAATTACCTGTAAGTTAGATCATCTCTGAAAGTAAAGCACTTCTGGAGGAGTTGGGAGAAGAAAAAGAAGCGGATTTCTCCCGAAGGAAAGAATTTCTGGGGGAGGGAGGTTGATGTGCCACGACTTTCATGACTTTTGGTGCTCAGCAGACTTAAGAATTTTAGTTTCCCCCTTCTATTTTTGAAGGTATTTTATAGCTCTTTCTTAGGTTCAGGACCGAGAGATCAGAAAGGGAAAGATATAAGAAATGTTATTTCATTGGGAACGGGATGTTTGTCTTAATTTGCTGGTCTGCAAATTCTTTCCTGTGCCTAACGATTGCTTAGTTTAATCTCTATGTTTCTCATTAGGGCATTTGATGGACTGGATGAAGTTTATTGTAACTGGGAAGTGTTGATGTAGGATGTGGGCGTTTTGCTGATTCTCTTCTGGGTGATACATAGTCCGCTGGTCATTGCAGGTTTTATTTTTTATTCTTCAGTATAGTTGTAGATCCGTTCGGTGCGTTTTGGGCCGCATTTTAGAATGTAATTTTTGGCAATTACTTTAGCAACAGCATTGTGCTTTCAGCAAAGGTAAGTAGGACTGCCTCTGACAAGATTTTTTTCAAGGTAGACCGTCATTTTAGTATGGATTGAACCTTTTTCATAACTTCCCGTTATCAGTTCCAGGGGAAGAGAGGGTGAGACAATGGGGTTTTTCTTCATTGTGAAATAAGTTCTTAAACAGTACTCAAATAACGCTGTCAAGGCTGATCTGCGTCTTTAGAAAAAATATCCCTTTTGGGGGAAAAACTTTCTTTAGATTATTTGGATGGGTATTCTGAATATTGTCCTCAGAATAATCCCAAGGGTATTTGATGGCCTGGCTGTATAGTACTGCTTTGTAAGTGTATTTGCACGGGTTGCTGCAGGGCAGTGTGTTGGTTTGTGATTTTGGTTTTTTATACGTTGCACATTATAACCAATTTTTCTATTGGCCTCAAGAATTCACCTCCAGTTAAAGACATCTGTATTTAGGTCTGGCTTTGTACGCTGTCTGATCTGCCGTTACCGCTAGTTCCATGAGCGCAGCCTGTAGAGTTTGAGCCGACCCTCAAGTAGACGCTTACCGGTTGGTTGGGGTTTTTAATTATGAATGTCGATGGCAACTTTGTTCTGTTTTCACTGCCACAACGATTCTTCGCCTTCGGTAGGAAATAGGAGGTGCATAAAGTTTACTGGATTTTATTCACAAACGGTATAGAGGGATTTTGAGGATTAATGTCTCAGACAACTTTTTTTTATGTATATTACTTGGCTGGTTTCATACTGTGGAGCAAGCTTAAATCCTTTTTTTATTTATTTCAGTAGAAGCATAATGAAGGAAATAGCATGTTCGTGGTTCTTCTAGACAATAACGCAAAACGAGATAGGTTAATGTCCTTTTTTCTGATTCGCAAGCAAGACACTTGATTTTGACAGTCGGGCCTCTTCCCTCTGCAGGAATTTGGAGAACATCCAAATATCATCAAGCTGCTTGATGTTATCCGAGCTCAGAATGACAAGGACATCTACCTCGTCTTTGAGTCCATGGGTGAGACTTAGCATTGCATCGGCCGTCTAAATCCAGCCTCTCTTATCGGTTGTCTTTGTTCCCTACTTTGATAGTATCGTGCTGATGATTTACATGAATATTCATGTAAGTAGACATCTAAGCAGGAGCAGTACAGGGTTTATATATATGTATCTGTTGTGATTAGATGGGAACAGCAGTGAAACTTTCAAGGGAATAATAATTACGTGAGAACGGGCTGGTTGAGATGATGGAAAGACGGCAGCGAGCAACAAATTAGCAGGCTTGTAGAGACAGATGCGGAAGAGACTACGTGCAATTTTATTATAACAAAAGTGCAATAATAGAGCCGTTACTGTAGCGTGAGCTGCAAGTCGAACTGATAATACAGAGAGATTTCAGTACTATTAATAATTACGCTGCTAACTTCTGTTGAGGATCCACCCGAAAGATTACAGTTTGGACAATAGTCTGTTCTGGCCTTGCTTTGAGGAATTTATATTCCCAACTTGGTGATGCTTTACTGCTATAATATGTTACAGAGACAGATCTACATGCTGTGATTAAGAAGGGGAATTTGCTGAAAGATATCCACAAATGTTACATTCTCTACCAACTCCTGAAGGCAACTAAATTCATCCACTCAGGAAATGTTATTCACAGGGATCAGAAGGTATATTTCGTATTCATAGTTTTTCTCCTTCACTCAAGTTTTCTGTTAAACACTAAATGGAAATGTATGAAAAGAATGAGACTAGTGAAAGAACGTTGATGATAATCTTCTGCCATTCAGAGAGTAAAAAGCTTATTAATTCTCCTTTGTTCAATTCAGCCTTCAAATATCTTGCTGGATGCAGACTGCTTTGTTAAACTTTGTGATTTTGGGCTGGCCCGTTCTTTATGTCAGATGAATGAGGACCAAGGTAACCCTCCTCTAACGGAGTATGTGGCGACACGCTGGTACCGAGCCCCCGAGATCTTACTTTCCTCTCGAAGGTAACCGCTTAATGTGAGCGAAGGGATGGGGTTCTGTAATTCCTTCACCACTGGGAAATTTTATTGTCTAAAAGTCTTAAACCTTTTCATTTTAGATGCCGCTAGATGCGATGTCGTGTCAGCAGTCCATTTTCTCAATACACATTTAAACTTTGGTTCTGCGACATAAAAATCTCTCATTACACGGACATTTCCTCCTGGCTTCTCAGATTGTTTGTTTACATATATTATCAGCTCATCTGTTTGTCATCCTTTCTCCCACTACGTTTACTCTTTATCCCGTTAAATCTGCACCTTTACAAAATTTGGTTGAGTACCATCGTCCTCTTTTCCAAATTTAAGGAGAGGTTTTTTTTCCCCGAGACCTTCAGAAAATATTCTGTAATCAAATGTTAAATCAGCTGCCTGTTAGTCAGGCTCGGCGCTTTTTTTGACTAAAATACACAAAATCTTAGTGATCAGAAAAGAAAATAAATATAGGTTGGGTTAGTGTAGCAAATTTGAAGTGTGGATGTTTTGCAAACTCTCATTTACCCATTGTTTGGCTTTTACTTTGCTTAAGTAATTGTAACTGCTTTCTGGACACGTGCCATGAAAAATCAGCTGCTTCCAAGCAACCACTTCTATCTATCTTCACTGTTGGTCGTATGAAAAGTATATATTACCTTCTCCTGGAATTTACCTTTCATATATTTCCTTTTATGGTTTCCCAGAATAGACTTTTAGTAGGATAAATCTCCTTTCTGTTTTATGCTTGCCAGTTTCATGATTCCTGAATCTCGTTCATTTTCCAGTTAAAACCTCTGAGCGTTTGTTTTCGAGGAGTCGTCGATCTTGCTTTTCTAGCAAAATACGCTCATGTAGATGATGTGAATAGTGGGTACAGAAAAATATTTGCTTGATTTAGTCCTAACTCTGTTCTGTTCTTCTTTGTAGTTACACTAAAGGTGTAGACATGTGGAGCATTGGCTGTATTCTGGGAGAGATGCTGCTTGGGAAACCTCTTTTTCCTGGAACATCAACAGTGAATCAAATAGAGCAGATCTTGAGGGTCGTTCCTGCCCCATCCTCTGAAGGTAGGATTCTTCTGTGGGGAAAGGTATTTGGAGATTAAGAGTGAAAGAAAGCAGCCCAGATGGATCAGGGAAGAAGGTCTCTCTTGTGAGTCGTTCTAACATCTTTCCAAGGAAATTCATAAAATCATAGAATGGTTTGGGTTGGAAAGGACCTCGAAGATCTTTGAGTTCCAACCCCCCTGCCCTGGGCAGGGACACCTCCCACCAGCCCAGGTTGCCCAAGGCCACCTCCAGCCTGGCCTTGAACACCTCCAGGGATGGGGCCTCAACAGCCTCTCTGGGCAACCTGTCCCAGTGCCGCACCACCCTCACAGGGAAAAACTTCTTCCTCATGTTTAATCTAAACCTGCCCTCTTCCAGTTTAGAGCCATTCCCCCTCGTCCTGTCACTCCATGCCCCAGTAAAAAGTCCCTCCCCAGCTCTCCTGGAGCCCCTTTAGGTACTGGAAGGCGGCAATAAGGTCTCCCCGGATCCTTCTCTTCTCCAGGCTGAACAGCCCCAGCTCTCTCAGCCTCTCCTCATCGCAGAGGTGCTCCAGCCCTCGGATCATCCCGGTGGCTCTCCTCTGGACACGCTCCAGCAGGTCCATGTCCTTCTTATGTTGGGGACTCCAGAGCTGGAGGCAGTACTCCAGGTGGGGTCTCACCAGAGTGGAGTAGAGGGGCAGGATCACCTCCCTTGACCTGCTGGCCACAATTAATTAGAGATTTAATTGTGAAATGTTAGTGTTAGAGGAAAACAAGCCCATACTTGATTAGATGAGAAGCAAGACACAAGCCTTCAGAACATTTTGAGATTTGTAGGAGGATAACGATTTAAAACAGCCCCTTCAGTGGGACTTGCCTAGCAAAGGGAAATTGGACTTTTTGGGCTGGAAATCTAAACACAGAAGTGAAAGCTGGAGTAAATACGTGTTAAATCCAAAAGGGGGATGATGATGATTGTTGTTATTATTATTATTGTCTTTTATGAGTTCCAGTCTCGCAGCCAATACATTTTATAAACTTTTACAACACGTTGATATGTTCTAACTGATCTAGCAGTTAGTTTTTAGAACAATAACTACCTTCAGTTTAAGGGCATCACAGTTTTGGAGAATTTCATTCAAGCTTAAATTTATTTATAGTTTTTAGTAGAGATTCGGTTGCTGTGAATGAAATACAAATGGAAACGTGCGTGTGAAAACACCAACCAGGAGTTAGAAGAACCAGCACCAATAACGAAAAACGCTGTCGCATTCTCAGCAGTACAATCGAAGAATGTGTTGATGATGTTATAACCAGAAGGTCTGCACTCTTAAGACAAGACCACAGGACAGATTACTTGTTAGCGGAAGGTCCTGTATCCTTCCCACAGGACAAAGGCTGCAAGGTTGCAGCATATCGCAGGCACAATTTCTTTTTCTTTTAGCCAAACAAGTGAAAACAAATACTTGTCCGAAACACTATTGCGAACAGAGAAAACCAGCCTATGAGCAGCAACTTTGCGTAAGATTTATGGGGACCAAAGAAGGAAGATTCTGAAGAAAAAAAAAAAGTAGCAGAAGAAAAAAACAGTAGCAGCTGTTGACTCTGTCAGAGTATGACAGATATGTTCAGAAAACAGTTCACAGTCGCCCATCAAAAAGAACACCGGTGGATGCGATGAGGAAATCAATAGCTGGCATCCCGTGCTCTCTGTGCCCAACACAAGCGATCCTGGCTAGATCATTTGGCCTCAGATATCTCGGTGCTTCCGCGTACGCGGGGATAAGAGTGCAAGTTTATAAAATCTATGATAGCATGAATAGGAATTGAGAAAATCAGCTTGGAAGATTTGTAAGTAAATATTCCATCCTCCCAAGTAAATATTCCATCTTCCTTCCGTAAGATCTCCCATCGAGTTTTATGAGGCTAATTTCCTACGTTGATATCAAATATTTGCTTTCCTTCATAAACTGTGTAGCTCTGTATCCTAATCTTGGCATTAACAGTGTGTTTTCATTATTGCAGATATTTTGGCTATGCAGTCAGATTACAGGGCCTCAGTTATTAACCGCATGAGTTCCCGGTAAGCCTCGTGTGTTTGATGTGTCTCAGAAGTCAACAATCTACTGTATGATGTTGACAAAAAGTTCACCTTCCAGTGAAGTTCACCGGTGGAAATGATTTCTGCTGTCTGCAGATTCAGCTCCCTCTAAGGGAAGGGATGTAAAGTTTGGGTTTTTTTTTTTTTTTAAAAAAATTAAATTAGGAGAAAGCCAATGACATAATCTGGGAATAACAAAGCAAAATAAGGTTGGGCCTACAGTCCAAGTTATTGTCATGTGTACTTTCCCAAAATGAGAATATTTTCCTATCCTGAGTCATTTGGGGATCTGATGTCATCGGGTCACAGATGGAAAGCCTGAGTCTGTTCAGGCTGGCAGCCTCCTTCCGTCTGCTTAACAACTCTCTCTCTGATTATTTTTTTTCTATTACTTTTTTTTCCCCATATATCTGTCACGATTCTTTTGGGTCCTCCAGTTACATACACAGATTATCACGTAATTCTGCATTTATTGCATACCTAATCAGTAAACAGTAGTAAACTTAATGCTCTTACACTGTCTTATGGCCATAGCGAATTACTCGCCAGTCTCCAAGTGTTCTTCGCTCGTATCTGTCACGGTACTAGTGGGGATCCCTTCTCGTGGGGGAGTCTGCAACACGCATAACCCAGCTATGCGTGGTATGAGTTCTCTGAATGCTTACTGATACAGAATCACAGAATCCCAGACTGGTCAGGGTTGGAAGGGACCTCTGGAGATCATCTAGTCCAACCCCCCTGCCAGAGCAGGGTCACCTACAACAGGTTGCACAGGACGGCATCCAGGCGGGTTTGGAATGGCTCCGGAGTGGGAGACTCCACCACCTCTCTGGGCAGCCTGTGCCAGTGCTCCACTACCCTCAAGGTAAAGAAGTTCCTCCTCAGGTTGAGATGGAACTTCCTATGTTCAAGTTTGTGCCCGTTACCCCTCGTCCTGTCACTGGGCACCACTGGACACAGACTGCTCCCATCCCCCTGGCACCCTCCCTTGAAGGATTTGTAGGCGTTAATAAGATCCCCCCTCAATCTTCTTTTCTCCAGACTAAAGAGCCCCACGTCCCTCAGCCTTTCCTCATATGAGAGATGTTCCAATCCCCTCATCATCTTCGTTGCCCTTTGCTGGACCCTCTCCAGCAGTTCCCTGTCCTTCCTGAACTGAGGAGCCCAGAACTGGACACAGTGCTCCAGATGTGGCCTCCCCAGGGCAGAGTAGAGGGGGAGGATGACCTCCCTCGCCCTGCTGGCCACACTCTGCTTGATGCCCCCCAGGATGCCATTCGCCTTCTTGGCCCCCAGGGCACATTGCTGGCTCGTGGTCATCCTGTTGTCCACCAGGACTCCCAGGTCCCTCTCCACAGAGCTGCTCTCCAGCAGGTCACCCCCAACCTGTACTGGTGCACGGGGTTATTCCTCCCCAGATGCAGCACCCTACACTTGCCCTTGATGAACTTCATCAGGTTCCTCTCTGCCCAACTCTCCAGCCTGTCCAGGTCACGCTGTATGGTGGCACAGCCTTCTGGCGTGTCAGCCACTCCTCCCAGTTTGGTGTCATCAGCGAAGTGGCTGATGGTACACTCTATCCCTTCATCCAGATCATTGATGAATATGTTGAACAAAACTGGGCCCGGTACTGACCCCTGAGGGACACCACTTGTAAGTGACCTCCAACCAGACTCTGCACCACCAACTACAACCCTCTGAGCTATAGCTGCGTTGCTATAGGTTTAGTTAGGGTGGCTCAAGCCATAAGCTCTGGCAAGTCCTTTGCTGTTCACGTGAACGGTGTATGTATTTTCATGCTGACTTTTGCTGACTTCTTTCTTTGGCATCCTGGAGAATTCCCGTATTAATCTATGCCAGGTAGCCGAGGAACCGAGACCCTTTTGTCCGTGCTGGTTCAACTCTCAGCGTGGCGCGTGTGTTTGACCTGGTCAGAGGGAAGGGGACGGCCACAGTATCCCATTGGAATTTCCCTTGGTGCGACTCGTGAATGTTTCTTCTCGTCCTTTTGCTGTGCACCTGTACGAGGTTCGGTTGGAATGGAGTTCATTTCCTTCGTAGCAGCTTGTAGGCTGCTGTGGTTTATATTTGTGACCAAACCAGTGTTGATAACATAGCGGTGTTTCAGCTGTTGCTTAACAGTGCTTGCGCAGCAGCCCACAAGGCTGTCTCCGTTTCTCACTGTGCCCCCACAGCCGGTACGCGAAGTGTTGGCACGGGACTATGGAGGGGACATGGCTGGGACAGCCGCCTCTTCTGACCAGAGAGATATTCCGTACGAGGTAGTGTCACGCTCAGCAATAAAACGGGTGGGGAGGAATTTCTCCAAAGTAGCTGTTGCTCAGACCCTGGCTTTGCGTTTGCTGGTGGTCAGTGATTGCTTTTTCACAACTTGGTTTGGGATTTTTTTGATTCCCTTTTCCCCCTTTTTTCCCCCTTCCACTTACTCAGCCGTCTTTATCTTGACCCACGAGGTTTTCTTGCTTTTGCCCTTCCAGTTCTCTCCCCCATCCCACTGAGGGGGAGAGAGTGAATGACTAGATGGGGTCTTAGCTGTCAGCTGGGAATCAACTCCCCGACGTCCTTTTTGACGCCCAGCACGGGGCCGAAGGGATTTGAGATCACGATAGATTTGACTGGAGTGTATCAGACAGGAATTTATAGTCGTTACACCTGTTTAGCTGTTGCTGCTCGTAATATTGATGTGTTTGTTCTCCACACTGGTTTATTTGTTCCTTTACCCGCTCTATAGCGTGCTCCCTCTCTTGCCGTACACCAAATTTGAGGGCTCGTTAACGGCTGCTCTCAGCTTTTGCAGTTTACTGTGCTGTTTAGCACTTTCTTGTGTTTTGCCGGGGAGAGTTATGATAAAAGCACTGGCCTTGAACCTCATCTGATATTTAGGCCCTGCATTGGTTCTGTTCCAGTAAAGTATGGGAACCATCTCGTGGAGATAATTAACAATTTGTCCTCTCCTCCTCCGGGAGCCAATTTGTAGAGGAAATGAAGAATGGCACTTCCCGCTTCCTCTCTTCTGGGGTAGGTTTTTTTTTCTCCTGCCTTGTTACAACAGCTCTGCGGTTTCTTGAACATCCATGGGTAACTAGAATGCTCATGTTGGTGTATGTTAAGAATGTGATTCTGGATTTTCCTACGGATAACTGACTATTTGTGAGTGCCACAAAGGGATATGCTCTGAGGTAGTCGGGTTATGGGTCACAAGTTGCGTGGGAGAATTTGAGCAGGTACCCAGAGCAATTTTCGCATCCGATGGTGTAGGACCGCACACCCAAACAAGCGTGGCATCCTGCGGAAGTGACAAAACACTTGAAGAAAGGATGCCCTGTCTGTGCCAAAGAGACACAACTTCTCACACTGGGCAGGGGCCTGGCCTACACCTACCGCAGTGGGGTGAAAGGGTCTCTGGAGCTGAGGACATACAAATGGACACTGTGGCTAAGTCAGAGACCCAACCCCCGGCAATAACAGTTGCTTCTAAACAATGGAAGAGGAAGTCAACTTGGTTAGTAAGGCAGGAAGAAGCTTCTAAGAGGGAGCGGGAGGAAGAATCATAGAATCACAGAATGGTTTAGGTTGGAAAGGCCCTTGAAGATCATTGAGTTCCACCCCCCCTGCCATGGGCAGGGACCCCTCCCCCCAGCCCAGGTTGCCCAAGGCCACCTCCAGCCTGGCCTTGAACACCTCCAGGGATGGGGCCTCACCAACCTTTCTGGGCAACCTGTTCCAGTGGCTCACCACCCTCAGAGTGAAAAACTTCTTCCTAATGTTTAATCCAAACCTGCCCTCTTCCAGTTTAGAGCCATTCCCCCTCGTCCTGTCACTCCGTGCCCCAGTAAAAAGTCCCTCCCCAGCTCTCCTGGAGCCCCTTTAGGGACTGGAAGGCGGCAATAAGGTCTCCCCGGAGCCTTCTCTTCTCCAGGCTGAACAGCCCCAACTCTCTCAGCCTCTCCTCATCGCAGAGGTGCTCCAGCCCTCGGATCATCCTGGTGGCCCTCTTCTGGACATGCTCCAGAAGAATCAGAAGAGGCAGCCTGTTCTGCAGCATGGCAGCCACAAGAACAAGTGGGGGAAGAGACAGGAATCATGAACGAGTGCAGAAACCACCCAGTCCCTATCCCTGAACGAGATATGTGGAAAGGTTGCAGCTGTCATCTAGATAAGCAAATTATCACCTGGGTGCTCTGATGTTAGGACACTGGGGCCAGTGCTGAGTCAGGAACTCGAGGGTAAGAAAGCCCGGCAACTGGGATCTCGCTAAGGACTGGGGAACCAATGAAGAGATTGGAAGAGGGGCAACAATCTGCAACTTCTGGAGGCGACTTCTGTCGAGCGTGAAGGCAAGGTATCCCCTCAAGGAAGATCTTGTAAACTACTGAGACGAGTGGACCACCACTGAGGGAGATATTCAGCATTAGGGAGTTGGTGGTGGAGGTGATTACAGCAACCTGGGCGATAACCGGGGCTCCATAGGTAGAGGTGAAGTCAAGAGTTGGTACAGAGCACACCAACGTTGTATGTCAGCACCTTGATAATAATTGTACAGACATTGAGATGCCAACCTTGGACAGCCTGGCTGGCCAGCTCTGGAAATACGAAGAGAGTATCTCTACCTCCCCAACCTTGTGGTCCTCTGTCTCAGCCGTAGAAAAACTGTCCCAAAAGTTCCAGCAAACTCAAAGAGTCTGTGTTTTCCTCCTCACCCATACAGGTCAGCGTCTTAGCGATCAAGAGCGTTACAGCCTTTCTCTGCTGAAAGGAACTGTGGTTCTATCTGCACGACGATGGGGAGTACACGAGGAAGTGGGATGCTGCATCTGTGTCAAGCCCGGAAGCTCGTGTTTATGAATTGCAAGGAAAACCAGCAGCCAAAAAGGGCCCGTTCAGGAAGGCGACTGTTCCAGTTGCTGTTGAGCAATTCCCCAGACACAATGGAAGGACCGATCCTACTTCTGATCCTGGTTTCGATTACAGGAGTTGGGTAATGAATGCTCTGAGCAGGAACAGAGGGACTGTGCCTCCAGCCAGGCGGAGGAGAGGCATGACCAGGTTTATTGGGCTGTAGGGCTGCAGTAGTCCGGCACGTTGCACCCGCAGGAGTATGAGGCTCTGCTGGACACCAGCGCGCGCTGACCCTAATGCCATCAGGATGCAAAAGGATGATGGAACCCGCTTGGATTTGTGGAGCAGCAGGATGATCCGACAGTTTTCTGTGCTCGAGGCTGAAGTGACTCTAACACGCAATAAGTGGCGAAGGCATCCTGTTGTGCCTGACTCTGTGCATCCTTGGCACGGGCTATTTCGGGGACCAGCAGAAGGAGGAGACTTCCCCCGAAGCCTGAGGTGCCCTTGCAGGACCACTTCACAGCTCTGCAGAGCAAGGAGGAAAGACGCAGCCCTTCTCTTTGGATGTTACCTTCTTTTTTTCTTTCTTCCCCCCCCCAAAAAATATGAAAGGGTCTAAGTTCTGACGGGTGGCTTCAGCTAGCTAAAAGAACAAGTGAAACAGTCTTCAAAACTGAAAAGGTTTTTTTCTGAGCCACTCAGTCCAAGTGCTGTGTTCGGTGATGGATCATTTTTCTAAACTGAAAGAATGTTGTCCCGAAGTAACAAAATTATTTAAACTAAGAGTAAGAATTGTATTTCAAAACTTATTTTTCAAACGTATTAGATATTCTTATGTTGATTATGGTAATTTTGTCACAGAAAGAGCGGTCGGGCACTGGAATAGGCTGCCCGGGGAGGGGGTGGAGTCCCCATCCCCGGAGGTGTTGAAGAGCCGTTTCGATGCGGTGTTGGGGGATATGGTGTAGGGGAGAACTTTGTAGAGGAGGGCGGATGGTTGGACTCGGTGATCCCCAGGGTCTCTTCCAACCCAGACAATTCTATGAGTCTATGATTCTAATTATTATCTTTAGGATTACAAAATGCAAAACCAGATTTTTAAACTTCATCTTCTCATTGCAAATTATACAGGAATATATTTCTGGGGTCTAAGGGCTTGGATTCATGGGATCTTTTAACAGTTCAACCGACACGTCCAAGTTCGGGGTTTGGGCTTCCTGCATTGTCGAAAGAACAAAAGAAGGATTTGTTGTCCAGAGGACTCATCATTCTGCTGTCTTTGATATCTCCCACTCTTTCCACCGAAGGAAAAGACTAGACTTGCAAGTTAGGCGCTCCATGTAGGTTCCTGGCGCCAGGAGGAGGCACTCAAACCTAATCAAAGGGGTAAAAGACTTTACTGCGCTCACTCACAAGCCCATATTTTCGAGTGTTCCAGGATTATGACACACTGTTTGTGAGCGGACTCTGGAGTCAGGTGTCACCTCGCTGTGATTTCCAGAACTGTAATTCATGCCTTCCCTGTGAATTAGAGACTGGGAGCTTATATTGTTATTTTCTCACTTCTAGGCAGCGAGTAACATTTGAGGAGATTTTACCGTCCTCTACTCCATTGCCTGCCTTGGATCTTCTGAAGAAACTTTTAGTATTTAACCCTGATAAGCGACTCACAGCGGAGGAAGCTCTGCAGCATCCTTATGTGAAGCGGTGAGCGTAATACCAATGTGCAGTTTCTCCTGGTGTCTTCTGAGACGTTACAGACCCGCTCTCGGCACAAGTTTTCTTTATGTGCATGATAGAAAAAAAGAGACAAAGCTACTTCTTAATTTTCTGTAACCCTATTTACACTAGAGGTCACACTAGATGATTTAATAATCCTTTTTCACGTTATATTAATCTGTGGGGCTGGTTTTAGTCTTAGTGAATTGCGTTATGTCTTGTTATCGTCTTAGGTTTCACTGTCCTGCCAGGGAGCCCTCTCTGGATTATGATGTGATTCTTCCTTTGGGTGATGATATCCAGCTGTCTGTGGGAGAATATCGAAATAAATTATATGAGGTACCGAATTCTGTAATTTTCTTCTATTTGCGTTCCCCTAGGCTTTCCATACGTCCTTACCGTTACGTCCTAGTGTTTCCTATCAGTCAGTTCCACACTGTTGTAATTTTTGAGAGGCCTTTAAGTCTGGATTCCCACTGGGAGAAGTAAAGCCTGTAAAGCATGATTTCTGAGAAAGGCTGAGTTAGAGGAAAGTATAATATGCTGCATCCAACAGTCCAAGAGAGGTGAGGCTGCTGCCACTCCATGTCCCTGGGTCCAGCATCGCTGGCCACAGGGATCACAAGCAGGCACTCGGAGCGCTCTCACAAACATAGATGGCACCAACAGCCTCATCCTGCTCCCTTCTCTGGCTGAGCAAGGTGGAAGTCTACTCATAGAATCATAGAATCACAGAATGGTTTAGGTTGGAAAGGACCTCGAAGATCATTGAGTTCCAACCCCCCTGCCATGGGCAGGGACACCTCCCACCAGACCAGGTTGCCCAAGGCCACCTCCAGCCTGGCCTTGAACACCTCCAGGGATGGGGCCTCAACAACCTCTCTGGACAACCTGTTCCAGTGCCTCACCACCCTCAGAGTGAAAAACTTCTTCCTAATGTTTAATCTAAACCTGCCCTCTTCCAGTTTATAGCCATTCCCCCTCGTCCTGTCACTCCATGCCCCAGTAAAAAGTCCCTCCCCAGCTCTCCTGGAGCCCCTTTAGGCACTGGAAGGCGGCAATAAGGTCTCCCCGGAGCCTTCTCTTCTCCAGGCTGAACAGCCCCAACTCTCTCAGCCTCTCCTCATCGCAGAGGTGCTCCAGCCCTCGCAGCATCCTCGTGGCTCTCCTCTGGACACGCTCCAGCAGGTCCATGTCCTCCTGATGTTGGGGACTCCAGAGCTGGAGGCAGTACTCCAGGTGGGGTCTCACCAGAGTGGAGTAGAGGGGCAGGATCACCTCCCTCGCCCTGCTGGCCACACTTCTTTTGATGCAGCCCAGGATGTGGTTGGCCTTCTGGGCTGCGATGGCACATTGCCGGCTCAGGCTGAGCTTCTGGTCAATCAGCACCCCCAGGGTCTTCTCCTCAGGGCTGCTCTCCAGCCGTTCCCCACCCAGCCTGGAGTTGTGCTTGGGATTGCCCTGACCCAGCTGTAGGACCTTGCCCTTGGTCTTGTTGAACTGCATGAGGTTGGCACGGGCCCACCTCTCCAGCCTGCCCAGGTCCCAACGATGTAAATGCCGTGTTATGAGGCAAAGGAACTAGCAGATGGTGAGAAGAGCAGGAGTTGGAATGTAGCTGTAGTAAAACAGGCATTGGAAAGAATCGTAGTGGGAAGAGAAGATTGAAAAGGAAGCTTAGAGAACAGAAAATCCGAGACTGAGAAAGACTGATGAGGTTGTCCAGCTTCCCAGAGAGAGAAAGCGTGCTATTGCTTCTATTAACAGCAATTAAAATTTGAGAAAGAAAAAATAACACTTAATTTTAAAAGTTCAACCTACTGAAAATTTCTTTTAAGGCCTTTAATAGAAGAAAACAAACTCTACTGTGATAAAGCGTTAGGAGTTATGAGCAGATGAGTTAGTAAAGTGACTACTGGCACAGGTAGAAAAGATATTCGAAATGTCAGTAGAGCGGTCACAGATCGTCGAGGTGCAAGGCTCAGAAACAAGGGAATAATTTGGAATAATCTTACTGATAGAGTGTCAAATTTGGGATGACTCTGATTACAGGAAGTTGAGAGCAGCTTGTCTGCCCCAAGACCCAAAACCTTGGCAAGGATTCTTTTACTAAAGAATCGCACGTAGAGGAAGGTGAGAAATAATTATGAATTAGCTGGAATGAATGGTGCTTTGACCAATAAAAAAATCAGCTTTGCAAAGGTCTAGAACGGGATGGTAAGAAACAACATAGCGTTAACCTTTTGGGCATATAGATTCTGCCTTTTCCAAGGCTAACGCCCATTTTGTTTAGTGGTGTTCTCCCTCAGGATATGTTCACGTTGCCGGTTCAACCAATCCTTTTTCTTAATGCTTCGGCCTATTCTTTCTTTTCATTGAGAATATTATTGCTATCTTCTTTCCAACCCTAAATTAATTTTAAAATTATGCTTGTGACCTATCCTGTGAAATGAACTGCAGTTATTTGTAAGGCTTTCCCTTTTTTTTTTCTATGTTTTTTTCCTCTGCTCTGCTGCGCAGCTGTGCTAAGCCTGATCAACTTCTCCTTTCTGTAGATGATCCTTGAAAAGAAATTAAATAGCCATCCAAAGGAGCGCGCGTGGAAGGAAAACATTCAGCTGAGTCAGTCTGAATCCCGGCCGCTTCTTCCAAATTCCAGTTCTGCGACTTTACCTACCGGGAAAGGCCCGAGAGAAACACCACCACCTCTTCTAAAAACTTCGCATGTGCGTGCTGGAACTACAACTGCTGTCCAGCCAGAAGTATCCGACCAGAGTGAAGATTTATGTCAGAGAACGAAGATCAATGTGATATACAATCCCATAACACACGCTGCTGTTCAGAGTAGGTACTACCCTCCTACGCTGGGATGTGATTCACCGTGAGGCACTATTATGGGGAAGAAAGAAGGGAAAAGATGGAGTGGGGAAAAAGAAATAAGGGGAATTTACACGGCAAAATGAGAGGGGGAAAGTGTAGGAGGAAAACGGCATAAGAACGAAACACTGTTGAATGAGTTTTGAGTGTATGACATTCGCTTTGGCCCTTTCCTGCCTCAGTCTGGACCCCGTGTTCCTTTCTGTTTTCTCTTTGCTTCTCTACTGCTGGTATCTTTTCCCATGCCCTTTTTTGTACTGGTTTTGTTTGCTACGACATTCTAATTTTATTCTGAATATTTTTTGTTTTGTTTGTGAGATGAAGAGAGGTGTGAGGGGCTGACTCAGTTTTTATGTTCAGTCAGCGTGTTGTGTGTCCTCATGATTTTCCTCTCTCTCGTCTTTTTTCTTCTGCAGGTAAGGCAAATTCCGGTGCTGTCATCAGGAACTGTTCTATACCACCACCTCAACAGACCAGAATCTCCAACAATAGGAAACTGGGGAGACAAATCACATGGGCAAATGCAAACGCTCGGCTACCTCCTACGAGCGTACAGAACCTTTATAATGTGAGTAGCAGTCCTACCAGAAAAACCCAAACAAACCCTCAACTTGTCATGGACTAAATTTATGTAGAATGATAGAATCACAGAACGGTTTAGGTTGGAAAGAACTTGAAGCTCATCGGGTTCCAACCCCCCTGCCACGGGCAGGGACACCTCCCACCAGCCCAGGTTGCCCAAGGCCACCTCCAGCCTGGCCTTGAACACCTCCAGGGATGGGGCCTCAACAACCTCTCTGGGCAACCTGTTCATATAGACACGAAATATCTTAATTTGCAACTTTGTAAAGATACTTAAACGTCAGGCAAGACATATTGCTCTGCAAGTGACTAAATTAATAATAATCCTAGAATCATAGAATTGTCTAGGTTGGAAGAGAGCCTTGGGATCATCGAGTCCAACCAGTCCAACCAGTTAAAATTACTTATGCCAAAGATATACGCTGCAGTTTTGGTGCTTCTATGTAGTGTCAGTCAAATGGTAGCGGTAATCTAGTTTGATTGGGTTTGTACAGAGTATGTTCTGAGCCAGCAGTGTGCCCTTGTTGCCAAAAAGGCCAACGGAATCCTGGGCTGCGTAGGGAAGAGTGTCACCAGTAGGTGGAGGGAGGTCATTCTCCCCCTCTACTCGGCACTGGTGCGGCCACAACTGGAATACTGCGTCCAGTTTTGGGCTCCCCAGTTCAAGAGGGACAGGGAACTGCTGGAGAGAGTCCAGCAAAGGGCAACCAAGATGACTGAGGGATTGGAGCATCTCCCGTATGAGGAGAGGCTGAGAGCGCTGGGACTCTTTAGCCTGGAGAGGAGAAGGCTGAGGGGAGACCTTATTATGGCATACACGTATCTAAAGGGGGGGTTGCAGGAGGATGGAGCCAGACTCTTCTCGGTGGTTCCCAGTGACAAGATGAAGGGCAATGGGCACGAGTTGGAGCAGAGGAAGTTCCGTTCCAACAGAGGGAAGAACTTCTTTACGGTTGGGGTGACAGAGCGCTGGCACAGGCTGCCCAGGGGGTGGGGGAGTCCCTCTCTGGAGGTTTTCAAGACCCGCCTGGATGCAGTCCTGAGCGATGTGCTCTGGGCAGTCCTGCTTTAGCAGGGGGGTGGGACTGGGTGAGCTCTGGAGGTCCCTTCCAGCTCTGAAAATTCTGTGATTCTGTGATTCCCATTACCAGAGAGCTGAAGAGTGTGCTAACTAGAGTTTCTGCTAGCAGGGGAAATAACTAGGCATAGCTTGTCTCTAATGTAGGGAAGATTCATATAGGAACTTGCATATTGCAGCCTTCAGTGTTGCCATACCGACATTTTCAGGCGTTTTGTCTCCTAACGACCCCGAATTAAGTTCTGTGCAGGAGGCAGAGATGAGAGGAAGACCATCTATAGTCATCACCAGGAAACGCCAAGGGCATAGCTGTGGCTTAACCCTTACATCTCTGGCAGATGGAATCGCGGAATCACAGGGTTGTCTAGGTTGGAAGGGACCTTTGAGATCGTCGTGTCCAACCATCTTCAGCTAGTCTAGGTTTACGAACGCTGCCTTTCTCCTGGAGTTTTGAGTCTAACCCCAGTCTTTCAAAAAACCCTATCACATGCGTCTTGAGTAGCGGGAGGATTTTGGTGCCCATAGGGCTATGCGGGAGTTCTGTGAATGACCGTTGAATTTAAGTGGGGGAATTAGGTACTTCAGAGAACATGGAGTAACACAGCCCTTTTTGTAAATCTAGGTCTCTGCCTCATTGGCGGTATTTTCTTCACATAGATTAGTTGTAATGGATCGTATATGTCAGCGAACCGTAATCAAAAAGAAAAGTAAAAATATCTCTGCAGATTTTTTGCCTCGACTTCTTTTTCCCATCTTGAGTTTTTAATGCAACGTCTTTCTAGAGGTGCTGAGATGTATGACATCTTTTCCACTGCCCTTTTTCGAGACGACAGACCGATTTTGGATTCCATTCTGCTTTCGGTTTTATCACGTCAGACAAGCGAGCGTTTGAACACCTTTTCAGATTATCACACTGTTCCGATTGTCGGCAGCATCAAAACCTCCCTTTGACTTTGAGAACCACAGATAAGTTGCTTTTACACCATCTTCAGTGATGGCTTGTCCTGTCCAAAGGCAGCAAATTCTTTTTTAACCAGATTGAGACTGTCGGGTGTCCCAAACTGAGCTGAAGAATTCGCGCTATCTCTAGAACCAACCTGGTGGATTACTGTTGTTGAACAGTGAAGGTTTCAGTCCTGTCCTCTCCGCTCCTGCCTCTTCCCTGTCCTTGGCCACGCTTCCTTGTAAAAGTTGTTATCCGCATTAGGTTCTTAAATGACCTCCTTGCCCCTGCTTTTTCTTTTCCCTGAGCTAGTTGTCTGCTCACCAGCTCCAGGAGAGTCTAGCCAACACCACGCGATCAGAGGAAGCTTATGGCAGAGGAAGAATATGGAGTGAGGCACCACGGGTTACCTTTTTTGTGACACTAAAGATTGACTTGTTTGTCGTGGGACTTCCTCACATCCCCACAAAAGAATATTTTGAGTGTCTATGCGCTGGAGCTCCAAAACATTCAAAATGTATGGTGAGCACAGTTGTGTGAAGGGACTCCTGACAGACACCACCATTAAAGATGAGTGGAGTGGGATCACCTGCTCCGCGTCAGCGTGCAATATCACGTTTACCTTAGAGCAGATTATTTCTTTGAACACAGCTCTGAATGATCTGAACCGTTTCAAGCTAGAAACAAGCTACAGACACTGTTAAGAGTCGAGCTTCTTCCTACTGGATCTCTTCTTACTGTTGTGATTGATACGAAAAGAGGTATGACAAACTGCTAAAAGAAGATACGATTGCCAGAAACTGCCAAGTCTGTCCACACGCGCACTCGCACGCCGTCTTTCAGTCCCTCTGCTTTGGAATCCCACTGAAAATGTTTCGAGAGTGAGAGGAATCCTTTATTCCACAAGTGCGGAGCAACTGTGGGACCATTGTTTGTATGTGTAGTTGTACACATGAACAATGCGCTTTGAAGAATCTTTAGGTAATTGTGACCAACTTTCTGTTGCTTTGCTGGAAAAGCATAATCACACACAGAATTTTCAGAGCTGGAAGGGACCTCCAGAGCTCACCCAGTCCCACTCCCCTGCTACAGTGGGACTGCCCAGAGCACATCGCTCAGGACTGCATCCAGGCGGGTCTTGAAAACCTCCGGAGAAGGGACTCCCCCACCCCCTGGGCAGCCTGTGCCAGCGCTCTGTCACCCCAACCGTAAAGAAGTTCTTCCCTCTGTTGGAACGGAACTTCCTCTGCTCCAACTTGTGCCCACTGCCCCTCGTCCTGTCACTGGGAACCACCGAGAAGAGTCTGGCTCCATCCTCCTCCAACCCCCCCTTTAGATAGTTGTATGCCATAATAAGGTCTCCCCTCAGCCTTCTCCTCTCCAGGCTAAAGAGTCCCAGCGCTCTCAGCCTCTCCTCACACGGGAGATGCTCCAATCCCTCAGTCATCTTGGTTGCCCTTCACTGGACTCTCTCCAGCAGTTCCCTGTCCCTCTTGAACTGGGGAGCCCAAACCCGGACACAGCATTCCAGTTGTGGCCTCACCAGTGCCGAGTAGAGGGGGAGAATGACCTCCCTCCACCTACTGGTCACACTCTTCCCTACGCAGCCCAGGATTCCGTTGGCCTTTTTGGCAGCAAGGGCACACTGCTGGCTCATGGACAATTTACTATCTACCAGGACCCCCAAATCCTTCTCCTCAGAGCTACTTCCCAGCAGGTCCACCCCTAGGGAGGGGAGATCACCCTACACGTGCCCTGTGCTTTGTATTTGTTCCCTGAGGGGCTAATACTGGCTAGCGTCAGAGACAGAGAAGGTCATCAGCATTGGGGCTGATCTTCTGTTAAGTGAATGTTGACTTTTCCATTTCTCATTCAGACTCAGCAGGACCTGAAAAGTTCTGACAGTCCGGTTCACTCTGCGTTCCGTCTGCGTTCGTTTTCAGTATCCTCTCAGGCTCACGAAACTCTTGTTCTCAGCCATTTGACCAGGAACGACTCCTGCGATGGCTGGGGTAACAGCAGCCAGTGCCGCAAGAAGGAGTGGAAACTCTTGCCCTTCGGTTAACTACAGAGGTTCACAAAGCATAACCTGCAGTGAAAGAGCCGCAGATTCAAATGTATTGTAACGTGTTATGTACTGTAATGTATAAATGTATTATTAACTTTTCCTCATGGGGGCTGATAGTCACAGCATCCATCTGCAGCTTCCAACTCAGAAGGTCCCCGAGCCGCTTGATTGGTAGAACATACTGGGAGGATATACGGTGTTAGGGGGGGATGTGGTGTAGGGGAGAACTTTGTAGAGGAGGGCGGATGGTTGGACTCGATGATCCCCAGGGTCTCTTCCAACCCAGACAACTCTATGATTCTGTGATATACTGAGGAATCATGATGATGATCTGTCTTTGGTACATTTATTTAAAGCATTCGCTGCTGTTGAGAACAAGGTCCCAGCCGCACAGGCCTTTGGACTTCGGCTCCAGTGCAGGATTAGTTTGTCGTATCTTGCTCCGTTGCCACTAGGTCATTCTTGATACACCCATTCTTCAGCTCTTCTCCCTAACATCATTCTCACCATCTGTCCTGGTTCCGGCAGGGATGGGGTTAATCTCCCCCGGAGCCGGCAGGGGGCAGGTATTCCATACCACGTGACCCATGACCGGGCTATAAGAGGCGCTAGCTGGTCGAGGAGAGCAGTCGCCACTTGGGGGTGGGCTGCGGCGGTGCGGGTCGGGTCGGTGCACATCGCGACGGTACTGTAATCGCGTTTTCATCTTTTTCCTTTTGCTGTTCTGTTAAATTGCGTTATTTTAACCCACGAGTTTTGCCCTGATGATTCTTTCTTCCACGGCTGTGGGAGTTGCGTGAGCGACTGTGTGGTTCTTTGTTGCTGGCTGAGGCCAAACCACGACACCATCCTATTCTTGACCTTACAAAACAGCCTATGATGTTTTGTTTATTATTCGTATAATATTCACAATCGGTCCTAATCCCCGGATGAAGCAAAATGTGTGTTCCTTAATTGTATTTTAGAAAGCTGATTACAGGTTACGAACCATCTCGGCTTTTCTTTCTTGCACAGAATCCAAGAAATACGCAGTTTCACAGCAAAGATGTTCATCCCCTTCTGAAGTCCAGCAAAAAGATGTTCCAGATTACTGCAAACACGGGAGCTGCCGGTGATCCAAGAGCATCGATGGGCAGTTACTCCCAGGCCTATGGAACCATAAGTCAATCTGCACTGCAGAGTCTTCCGATATTGAAGTCCTCCCAACAACATGAGCAGTGAATATGGAAGTGGTCTCACCAGGTGAAGTACAGCTCGTCTCATCGGCTCCCTAATCGAGCCGGTAACAGCAAGTGAGGGCAAAATAGAACGGGCGTTTGACAGGGAAATGCTTTATTCATTGCATGGAACGACGTACCGCTTTCCTCTGGACAAACCAACAGGAAAGAGAATCTAATCCCTTTGCCTTCCAGTCTTACCGGACACGGGCACAGCACTGCGTGCTCCCATACCATGAGACCAATCAATACTGTCAGTTCATATTCCTCATTTGAATTCTTGCAAAAAAAAATTACAGGAAACCGCAACATTCTGATACTTGAATGTATTTAGACACGTACAGACTATTCAGGGCCTTTAGATGTACTCAGACATATTCAGGGCACGTGCGAACCTCGTGAAGTTCAACCAGGCCAAGCGCGGGGTCCTGCTGCGGGGTGGGGGCAGCCCCCGGTCCCGGCACAGGCTGGGGATGGAGGGATGGAGAGCAGCCCTGCCGAGAAGGGCTCGGGGGTGCCGGGGGGGGGAAAAGCTGGCCAGGAGCCGGCAACGTGCGCCGGAAGCCCAGCGAGCCCCCGGCATCCCGGGCTGCATCCCCAGCAGCGTGGCCAGCAGGGCGAGGGGGGACT
The DNA here is from genome assembly GCF_000708025.1 of Charadrius vociferus. Classification (NCBI taxonomy): domain Eukaryota; kingdom Metazoa; phylum Chordata; class Aves; order Charadriiformes; family Charadriidae; genus Charadrius; species Charadrius vociferus. The sequence continues at coordinate 73,928 of NW_009647020.1, forward strand.
GTGCCCCTCTGCTGCGCTCTGCTCTGCTCTGGGGAGACCCCCCTGCAGTGCTGCCTCCAGCTCGGGGGGTCCCAACAGCAGAAGGAGACGGAGCTGTTGGAGCGGGGCCAGAGGAGGCCACCGAGATGCTGGGAGGGCTGGAGCCCCTCTGCTGGGAGAGTTGGGGGTTCAGCCTGGAGAAGAGAAGGCGAAAAAGGGGAGACCTTATTGTAGTACCTTCAATACTTAAAGGAGCCCTATAAGAGAGATGGGGACAGACTTTTTCGTAGGGTCCGCAGTGACAGAAGAAGGGGCAACGGTTTTAAACTGAAAGACCTTCATTTTGTTTTCCGCTAATTTCTACGACTCTTCCGGGGTAACTGACCGTAATCAATGGTGGCTTATTTTCATTACAATCAAGTAGAAAAGTCTTTTAAAGATGGGTGGGTTCTGCTACGCTATTTAATAACTTACCTACTGTGTATACTATATTCCTGTTTCAATGCTGATTTTTTGATACGTTCTCCTCATTCGTTTGAAGTTTGTTTAAGAAGTCTCTGTCCTATGATAAATGATTGTTTTTCCAGAATGTTGGGACTACAGTTACAGAGGGGATTCGGGCACTAAATTCCAACATGTGAGTACCGCTGCCATTGATAGAATATCCATTTTATCTTTTAGTATCTAAACACCAAAGTCTAGTTAACTAAAAAAAAAAAAAAAAAACCCTAAAAAATAGTACATTCACTTCTGGTACCAAGTGTGGTCACTTAAGTCCGGTAATACCAGGGAGGTAGGAACGCGGCTCACAGGGAAGTCCTCGTTTATTCCGGTATATTCATAAAAGAGGCGTTTCCTGTCTCTCTCGGCAATGGCGATGACAGGGTGAACGTACGACGTAGGCGGTGCTCTGTGCAGCCTGTCGGCTCCTGGAAGTCTCAGGTGCCCGTTCCGATGCCCGGAAGAGGGAACCTACTGCTTCATTTGGGATTGTGACTTCCACTGCAAGTCTAGCACCGGGCAATTCGACGATACAACGCAACATCTAACACCTGGGGGGGCTGATTGACCAGAAGCTCAGCCTGAGCCGGCAACGCGCCATCGCAGCCCCGAAGGCCAACCGCATCCTGGGCTGCATCAGAAGAAGCGTGGCCAGCAGGGCGAGGGGGGGATTCTGCCCCTCTACTCCACTCTGGTGAGACCCCACCTGGAGTACTGCCTCCAGCTCTGGAGTCCCCAACATAAGAAGGACATGGACCTGCTGGAGGGTGTCCAGAGGAGAGCCACCGGGATGATCCGAGGGCTGGAGCACCTCTGCGATGAGGAGAGGCTGAGGGAGTTGGGGCTGTTCAGCCTGGAGAAGAGAAGGCTCTGGGGAGATCTTATTGCCGCCTTCCAGTGCCTAAAGGGGCTCCAGGAGAGCTGGGGAGGGACTTTTTACTGGGGCATGGAGTGACAGGACGAGGGGGAATGGCTATAAACTGGAAGAGGGCAGGTTTAGATTAAACATTAGGAAGAGTGTGGCCAGTAGGTCGAGGGGGGTCTGACCCAGTCTGATTGCCTTCTCCAAAGAGAAGGTTGGCTGCGTGGACAAGGGGGCAGCAGAAGACGAGGGGGCCTACAGGAGAGCGGAGGAAGGACTTTTTACTGGGGCATGGAGTGACAGGATGAGGGGGAATGGCTGTAAACTGGAAGAGGGCAGGTTTAGATTAAACATTAGGAAGAAGTTGTTCACTCTGAGGGTGGTGAGGCACTGGGACAGGTTGCCCAGAGAGGTTGTTGAGGCCCCATCCCTGGAGGTGTTGAAGGCCAGGCTGGAGGTGGCCTTGGGCAACCTGGGCTGGTGGGAGGTGTCCCTGCCCATGGCAGGGGGGTTGGAACTCGATGATCTTCAAGGTCCTTTCCAACCTGAACCATTCTGTGACCCTCTGTGAACCTCGTCTCAGACTGAGACGTGATGGGCTGTGCCACCAACTTTTTATTCTTAAAATGGCTTTTGTTATTACGAACTGAGTTAGTTCTTCTGCGTTATTTGTATACACCTGCAACATCTGGTAATCAACATGTCACGAAAAGAGATGAGTCATTCTAGTTCTGGTCAGGAACGTACTTTTACACTGAATGCACCACGCTGAGCAAGATAAAATTCTACAAACATAAATACAGCAAAATTCTCAAATGTTAAGGTAATCTGTAACTACGGAAATAATTAAATTTCTAACTTGTCTGTTACAGAGTGAGGCTGGAGCAGGTAGCGTTGGGAAAGGCTGCGGAGGTAGAGAATGATGCGAGTCAGAATTACCCAAAATAGGGCTAAGCATATTTATAATAATATATATCCGTATCGCCTCCCTTCCTCTCTGGAGTCAGATAATCTCTCTCTGTATCATCTACCTGAGGACAACTCTGTTGATCGTTACAGTTCATTTGGGGACTCACCAATCACTGGATCTGCTTCACTCCTAAGAGCAGACAAAAGAAGTATACATACAGCATTCATTTATGAATTTCTACGCGTCTATCCGAAATGGTGTATGTTTATACAATATGGAATAAGCGTAAGAAATCCATTTCAGCTTTTTTTCCCCATTTTGGCTGCTTATTACCTCCTTTTTTTTTTTTTTTTTTTCCCTTTTAACTCCTTATGTTTAAATGATAATTCCTCTTGATTCTTGTAGATTTTTACCACCCTCTGTATTAATACGGAAACCGGCTTAATTCTTTTTCAGATCAGACAGTGTATCTGCACGTTGGTTTCCCAAGCTTTTCAACCAACAGTAAAATAATCATAAATTGTTACAGGTATGTAAACTATATAAAGCCTGCTACCATGGGAGCCGGCATCCTAAAAAAAAAAAAAAGCTAAAGTTTTGGAGACGTTACTAAAGTTACCTTCAGGCCCCGATGCAGCCTCCCGCCTCCCCCAGTCAGCCGGGTACCTGAACTGGTTTGCTGAGCTTGCGGCTGCTCTCACAGGCGGGTAATCGTGAAACCCAAGGTAAGGGGCATGGGAAATTCAGAAGCCTAGTTCCGTGTGAGAGCGTTCTTCCCGGTCATGTCTTTAGACTATGGCACAAAGATCAGGAAAAAAAAATAAAATAAAAAAAAAATAAAATCCCAATTTGGCAATCCCGCTGGATGACACGCGGAGAGAGCCCGAGCTGAGGAAAAAAACCAAACCGCTAAATAACTAAACATTATGTACAGCGTTTTCCTGATGGCCTCCGCCTCTACCTCTGTCCTGCAAGGTACCGTAACACAGCGGCGTGAACCCGCAGACCCATCTGGAGTGTTTTAAAGCTGCACGTTTAAGCTCGGTGCCAAACTACTACAAGAAAGTTACACCAGATAAAACGCTTCTGAGCTTGAAATTTCCGGTAACCTTATTCCTTCCCTTGTCATGAGTCCCTTCTTTCCTTGTCTCCGCGTGAAAAGATGTGCTAATAAATGAAGGCCACCTCCTCCCTGCAGTCACAGCATGAATTCACAGAATCACAGACTGGTCAGGGTTGGAAGGGACCTCTGGAGATCATCCAGTCCACCCCCCCCTGCCAGAGCAGGGGCACCTACAGCACGTTGCACAGGACGGCGTCCAGGCGGGTTTGGGATGTCTCCAGAGTGGGAGACTCCACCACCTCTCTGGGCAGCCTGTTCCAGTGCTCCACTACCCTCAAAGTAAAGAAGTTCCT
>NW_009647020.1:77782-93966 GCF_000708025.1 Charadrius vociferus
CTGGACACAGTACTCCAGATGTGGCCTCACCAGGGCAGAGTAGAGGGGGAGGATAACATCCCTGAACCTGCTGATCACACTCTTCTTGATGCACCCCAGGATGCCATTCGCCTTCTTGGCCGCCAGGGCACATTGCTGGCTCATGGTCATCCTGTTGTCCACCAGGACTCCCAGGTCCCTCTCCACAGAGCTGCTCTCCAGGAGGTCAGTCCCCAACCTGTACTGGTGCACGGGGTTATTCCTCCCCAGATGCAGCACCCTACACTTACCCGTGTTGAATTTCATCAGGTTTCTTTCTGCCCAACTCTCCAGCCTGGCAAGGTCACGCTGTAAGGCAGCACAGCCTTCTGGCGTGTCAGCCACTCCTCCCAGTTTTGTGTCATCAGCGAAGTGGCTGATGGTACACTCTATCCCTTCATCCAGATCATTGATGAATATGTTGAACAAAACTGGGCCCAGTACTGACCCCTGAGGGACACCACTCGTTACTGACCTCCAACCAGACTATGCACCACCAACCACAACCCTCTGAGCTCTATCTGTCAGCCAGTTCTCCATCCACCCCACTGTCCATTCATCTAAGCCACACTTCCTGTGTGGAGTTACATCGTCAAGGAAGTTACTACTTGGCCAAGACAGCATTTTAGATGCTTAATTAAACTCCCAACTCAGCTGAAGAGGACTCCTAAAACCAGGGCTTTCTCGATTAATAGCAAGTCCATCTCCTTTTCTATGGCCTTTCAGCTGATTCTTTCAGCTCATCCTTCAAAGCAATACTTCCATTACGCGTAAGGAAACAAACCAGTAACAAACCAGATTCAATAAGCTTAGAAAATGGTCAAGACGAGAGCTGAGCAGGTACTGCTAGACAAGACCATAACCATAGATAAGGGCAAAAAGTTGTTTACGGTATTTTTTTTCCTCCTGTAAACCTTCGCAAAGGTGCCTCCTGTATTCGATGCATTGTGAGATACAAATAAAAGAGATCTGTACCTGAGAACCATTTGGGTTTTAAACACTTTTTTTCCAGTTAATGCACATGTGTGTATGTGTCTGTGTGTATTTTCCTTTCCTGGACAGAACTCAAGTGTTGAATTTTCTATTTTTTATTCCTTTCTCTTGAAAGTGGCATAGTTTTGTCTGCTGAAAACATTCCCTAAGCGTAACATAAAGAGACTTACTTTATTTCTTTGCTTTAAGCATCTTGGCGGTTTAATAATTTTATTTGAAACATACTGTGATAAGGTTGCCTGATACCACATGACTTTATTGGGCAAATTGTGCCGTAGGAGTCTAATGCTGAACACGTTTCCACTCACCAACCACGAAGAGTATTGCCTATGGTGCTTATGGCCATCATAAACAAGTTCCTTCCTCGTTCCCCTTTGACAGTCAGCGATTATATGGAATTAAATAGTATTTGTATGATCATTTTTTGGTCTTGAAGGTCCCCAGGATTTTGGGCATGAATTTTCCCATCTTCTTGTCTTTGGCATCTGTGTCATATTCCTCTTCGCTTTGACTCGTATGTTCATCCTTTTTGCAGAAGACCTCAAATCTACTGTAGACTCGCTTCTCCTTCCGCATATTTTCCATTTTTTTCAGAAGGGTATCTCTATCCTCTGATGGTTGCCGCTGAAGATTCCGTTTCTGGCTCCCAAAACTCTCTGACCGGTGGATGTTACAGCTTTTATCCTTCTCACCTTTCCTTTCCAAGCTTGTAGTTGACTTAGAAAGGTCGGGATTACTAGTGGATGGCAGTTGTTTGGCCAGTTCAGCTCTGTTCTTCTGACTGTTCGCAGAGATTTGTTCCAAAATCACCTTGGTGTCATCACGGAGGTTGCTGCTGTAGAGGATGTTAGCTGTGGATGAAGGGAATCTCCCCTGTGTTGGCTGGCTGCTTTTGGGAGGAAGCGGTGTTGCAAATTTATGGGTTTTTTCTTCCTCCATCATTTCCTGAGAGTCCCCTATAGAAGATCGTTTGAGAACCATAGCCTGCTTGTCAGATTTTCCGCTCTCAGAAGTGGGTTCCTCCTCCAATTTCTTCTCACCTTTTGGGTTCAAAAACTGCTTCAGCCTTAGTGACCCTTTTCTTAAGAATTCCATTGGGTTTTGTTCTTGTTTTGAACAGTCTTCCTCAGATTTATTGAGAGAGCTGTCAGATCCTTGACTTCTAGATAAGTTTTCAAGAACCGATGTGGTACTTGTCCTAATCTGTGGTTTCTTCAGTTCTGTATTGACCAACTTTTGAGAGTCTTCTTTGAACGTCAATCTTTCCTTCTTCTCTGGAAGGGTCAATTTCTGAGTGTCTCCTACAAATATAAGACTCTCCTTCTCCGGAAGAGCCGGTTTATTCTCTATGGGGTAAAACCGAGATGATAACTTGTCCACCTTAGTGCTCAGATGTGCTAGGGGATCTTTACTCAACGTGTCAGCAAGCTGAGGGGTTGAGGAGGCCATTCCAAACGGTCTGTCAGTCTCTCCATGCATTTTGTAAGTACTGCAGGAGTCTTTGGAGTCTAGTACCCTACTCTCCAGAATCTTATATTGCACGGATTTGGTACATTTCTTCTCGGTGTTCTGTGATTCTTCCTGTAGGTAACTGGAAACAGCTTTGGTATGAGTGACTGTAGCTCGCTCTGCGTCTTTGCCCACAGCTTTATACTTCTCTAAAAGTTCCGCCACTTTAGATGAGGCGGCTGTCTTTATAGTTTCATTGTCTTTTGTCATCTCACTGGACATTTGCTCTTTTTGGATCATCTGAACCTTTTCTATTGTGGTGTTAGGCTGATCTAACTTGGCAGCGCTGAAAATCAGAGAGGACCTGAGTCGTGAGCTCCTCTGGATCAAAGGATTTATTCTGGACCTGAAGGCATCTTGTTTCATTATAGGGGTTTCTTCACCTGCTCTATCAGCATCTGCAAATTCTTTGGCACTGTCAATTCCCAGTGGCTTGCTATTAAAAGACATGGGGGATTTGAATGCTGGGATGAGGTCGGTGGGATGCTTCGTGAAGGTGTCCCCAAGAGCATCATTATACGCCTCTGATTCCATAGGCATCGGAAGACCTTCTTCTGGTTCGGACTGGTACGCGCTAAGGTAGGAAGAAATCCTCCAGTTACGTAAACCTGTTCTATTTTCCTGCGTATTCTTGTCTTCATCTTGGTCCTCGTCTTTGTCCTGTAAGAACAGGCGTTGTTCCAGGCTTTGTTTCTGCGTAGGAGAAGTCTGGCAAATAAATTTCTGTCCTATATTCTGCCTTCTTAACATCATTCCCATCGGGCCGTTGCCTGCAGGATTGAGCTGATCAGAGCCGTGTCTCACTTCCCTGGAAGAATTTGAAGGTACGTAATCCAGCCTTAAGGGGAAACCCTCCTGCGGAAAATTGGATTCAAGTTCGGGGTATCTGGGTCCCTCTCCATAGTCTTCCAGTTCATTGAATCCCGGCCTACCTCCTCGGATTCTGTCGAAGAGTCCCTGAGGTCTGCCGGAAAGATGGGGGTGTTCAAACTGGTACTGGTAGAACTGATCCTTCTGAAAATGACTAGACTGGATTTTAAATTCATCCATGTTGTTCATGAACATCTGCCTGGCATACTGCTTAGAAGAAGCAAAGTTTTCAAATGTTCCTTCTGCGAAACTGTGTCTCTTAAAAGCATCCAACTCCAACTGCTTGGAACGGAGAAAACCCCTGACAGGATCCAGCTGAGAATTCTCCATTTCTACCTTTTTATACATTCGCATGGCCGACCCCTCCACGGTATGGCGCAGCATGTCATCCCGCCTGAAATTTGACAGGAAGTACCTGTCCGGATCAACTCTGTCCATAAAGGAGGGAAAAAGACCTTCATCCCTCTGGAACATCAGGGGTGCTTTTTTTGGAAAGAAAGGCATGTTACTGCCGAAGGGAGTCATGGCAAACGAGTTCTCTGCCTTTGCCAAGACGTTGGCTGGAGGAACAAGAGGTTCTGATTGTGCGAACAAAATTCGGAATTCTTCGTCAAAGCTGGCCACCAGCTCGCCCTGGAAGATGTGCGCAATGCTCCTGTGAATCTTCTCGAAAGACCACATGAAACTACGAAGAGAAACAGAAGTAACGATGGCGTATTAGCGTCGAGTAACTGGATTGTACCCCTTCACATTAAACCGTTTGCTCGCCTGAAGAAAATTCTGCTGTTATTTACTCCTGAGGCGGCCACTCATGACACACTCCTGTTCCCAAGCCTCATCGTTACGAATTAATTTGGCACCGCATCTTTGCAGAGGATTTTACAAGGCAATAAATGACTTCTCCTCTAAAAAAGCCAGTTAGTAGTAACAACCGCAAAAGAGCGAGCTGATGATAACCCTTACATGAAGTAGATGTTCCTGCAGTTACTTTGCGTTGTTAATTGGGTTTTACGACTAAAACGTTGTGCCCGTCTTTAAAGAGAGCAAAAGGATCACCTGGGGAACTACGGCAGTCAGCATTACCTCAGTCTGAGGGAAAAAAACGGGGAGCAAATCCTCCTGGAAGCCGTTTCCAGGCACGGGAATAAGAGAAAGACAACCGGGATCAGACGGCAGGGATTTACCCAGGGCAAACCACGCCTGACCCGGTCTGATTGCCTTCTACAAAGAGAAGGTTGGCTGCGTGGACAAGGGGGCAGCAGAAGACGAGGGGGGCTCCAGGAGAGCTGGGGAGGGACTTTTTACTGGGGCATGGAGTGACAGGACGAGGGGGAATGGCTATAAACTGGAAGAGGGCAGGTTTGGATTAAACATTAGGAAGAAGTTGTTCACTGTGAGGGTGGTGAGGCACTGGGACAGGTTGTCCAGAGAGGTTGTTGAGGCCCCATCCCTGGAGGTGTTCAAGGCCAGGCTGGAGGTGGCCTTGGGCAACCTGGGCTGGTGGGAGGTGTCCCTGCCCATGGCAGGGGGGTTGGAACTCTATGATCTTCAAGGTCCTTTCCAACCTAAACCATTCTATGATTCTATGATTCTATGACTTTAGCAAGGGTTTCCACATGGCCTTTACATAAGTATCTTTGTAGCCAAATTCACAGAATGACGGCATTTTTAGAGTGTGAAGGGACCTCCATAGCTCACCCAGTCCCACCCCCCTGCTAAAGCAGGACTGCCCAGAGCACATCGCTCAGGACTGCATCCAGGCGGGTCTTGAAAACCTCCGGAGAAGGGACTCCCCCACCCCCTGGGCAGCCTGTGCCAGCGCTCTGTCACCCCAACCGTAAAGAAGTTCTTCCCTCTGTTGGAACGGAACTTCCTCTGCTCCAACTTGTGCCCACTGCCCCTCGTCCTGTCACTGGGAACCACCCAGAAGAGTCTGGCTCCATCCTCCTCCAACCCCCCCTTTAGATACGTGTGTGCCAAATTGGAACACCGTGGACTGAATGTGTGCCACACAGGAAAGGGGAAACTGGTTGAGCTGTCAGGCTTAACTGGTGGTGGTCAGTGATCTGAAGTCTGACTGGTGGACGGTTATAAGTGGTGTTCCTCGGGGGTCTGGGCTTGGGGAAATAGTCTTTAGCGCTGTCGTTAATGAACTGGGCAACAGGACGCTGTGCACCCTCAGCAAGCTTGCAGATGACACCGGAATGGGGGGACGGCGCAGCTGATGCGCCAGTTGGGGGACGACCTCAACAGGAGAGGGAAATGTGCTGACAGGAAACCTCATGAAATGCGGAAAATGCAGAATCTTGCATGTGGGATGGAACAACCCCATCCACCAATACAGGCTGAGGATGACCATCAAGAAAACAGCTTGGCTGAAAAAAGCCTTCGGGGTTCTGGCAGGTAACGAGGTGAACAAAGACAGCAGCACCTCTCCAGTGATGGTGGCTCAACACATCCATGCGGTAGCAGAAGGACAGCCAAGAGGTCAACAGGAGCAGTGATTCCCCCCTCATCGGCACTTCTGACGCTGCATCTGGAGTACTGAGTCCAGTTTTGACAGGACCACAGAACGGTTGATGTTGGAAGTGACGTCTGGAGATCGTCTGGTCCAATCCCCCCCTGCTCAGGCACGGCCACCTACAGCCGGTTGCACAGGACCGTGTCTAGATGGGTTTTGAGTATCTCGAAAGTATCTCGAAGGAGGGAAACTCCACACAGTCCCTGGGCAACCTAGTCCCGCGCTCAGTCACCTGCACAGTCAAAAAGCGTTTCCTTCCGGTGGGACCTCCTGCGTTCCACTTTGTGCCCGTTGCCTCTGGTCCCGCCACCGGGCGCCACTGACCAACCCTAATCCAACAACTCCCTTCAAAGCAGAAGAAATAGTCCTTTACATTTCGGGAGCAAGTTACTTGTATGGAATTCCCCGTTCCTTTATTGTTCATAACTATCCCACACCCACGTTACGCCTCAGTATCTCACTCAAAGGGTCTAAGTTGTCGTATCCCATTTTCTCTGGTAAGACCAAAGCGGATCACAGAATCACAGAATCACAGAATGGTCAGGGTTGGAAGGGACCTCTGGAGATCATCCAGTCCAACCCCCCCACCAGAGCAGGGTCACCTACAGCAGTTGCACAGGACAGCGTCCAGGCGGGTTTGGAATGGCTCCAGAGTGGGAGACTCCACCACCTCTCTGGGCAGCCTGTTCCAGTGCTCCACTACCCTCAAAGTAAAGAAGTTCCTTCTCATGTTAAGATGGAACTTCCTATGTTCAAGTTTATGCCCATTACCCCTCGTCCTATCACTGGGCGCCACTGAAAAAAGACTACTCCCATCCCCCTGGCATCCTCCCATTAAGTATTTGTAAGTATTAATAAGATCCCCCCTCAATCTTCTTTTCTCTAGACTAAAGAGACCCAAGTCCCTAAGCCTTTCTCCATAGGAGAGATGTTCCAATCCCCTAATCATCTTCGTTGCCCTGTGCTGGACCCTCTCCAGCAGTTCCCTGTCCTTCTTGAACTGGGGAGCCCAGAACTGGATGCAGTACTCCAGATGCGGCCTCACCAGGGCAGAGTAGAGGGGGAGGATGACCTCCCTCGACCTGCTGGCCACACTCTTCTTGATGCACCCCAGGATGCCATTCGCCTTCTTGGCCGCCAGGGCACATTGCTGGCTCATGGTCATCCTGTTGTCCACCAGGACTCCCAGGTCCCTCTCCACAGAGCTGCTCTCCAAGAGGTCAGCCCCCAACCTGTACTGATGCATGGGGTTATTCCTCCCCAGATGCAGTACCCTACACTTACCCTTGTTGAACTTCATAAGGTTTCTTTCTGCCCAACTCTCCAGCCTGGCGAGGTCACGCTGTAAGGCAGCACAGCCTTCTGGCGTGTCAGCCACTCCTCCCAGTTTTGTGTCATCAGCAAACTTGCTGATGGTACACTCTATCCCTTCATCCAGATCATTGATGAATATGTTGAACAAAACTGGGCCCAGTACTGACCCCTGAGGGACACCACTTGTTACTAACCTCCAACTAGACTCTGCACCACTAAGCACAACCCCCCACTGCAGCCTCAGGAACTCCCTCAAATACCATTCCGTAGGAAGGCAACCATCAGCCTTTCTCACGCTGGTATCAGAAACCTCTTGGAGCTCAGGCTGACGGTACCATCGCACAGTTTACTGCTGGTGGTCCACCATCCCCGCCCAAAGTACAGCCATCTTCAGAGCTACAGAGTTATCAGGGCCACGTCCGGTTGGGTTTTGAGTAGCTCCAGGGACACAGACTGCCCCACCTCCCTGGGCGGCTGCTCCAATGTGTGACACCCTCATCTACCTCCAGAGTGTGACCCCCTCATCTCCCTCCAGTGTGTGACACCCTCATCTCCCTCCAGAGTGTGACCCCCTCATCTCCCTCCAGTGTGTGACACCCTCATCTCCCTCCAGAGTGTGACCCCCTCATCTCCCTCCAGTGTGTGACACCCTCATCTCCCTCCAGAGTGTGACCCCCTCATCTCCCTCCAGTGTGTGACACCCTCATCTCCCTCCAGAGTGTGACCCCCTCATCTCCCTCCAGTGTGTGACACCCTCATCTCCCTCCAGAGTGTGACCCCCTCATCTCCCTCCAGTGTGTGACACCCTCATCTCCCTCCAGAGTGTGACCCCCTCATCTCCCTCCAGTGTGTGACACCCTCATCTCCCTCCAGAGTGTGACCCCCTCATCTCCCTCCAGTGTGTGACACCCTCATCTCCCTCCAGAGTGTGACCCCCTCATCTCCCTCCAGTGTGTGACACCCTCATCTCCCTCCAGAGTGTGACCCCCTCATCTCCCTCCAGTGTGTGACACCCTCATCTCCCTCCAGAGTGTGACCCCCTCATCTCCCTCCAGTGTGTGACACCCTCATCTCCCTCCAGAGTGTGACCCCCTCATCTCCCTCCAGTGTGTGACACCCTCATCTCCCTCCAGAGTGTGACCCCCTCATCTCCCTCCAGTGTGTGACACCCTCATCTCCCTCCAGAGTGTGACCCCCTCATCTCCCTCCAGTGTGTGACACCCTCATCTCCCTCCAGAGTGTGACCCCCTCATCTCCCTCCAGTGTGTGACACCCTCATCTCCCTCCAGAGTGTGACCCCCTCATCTCCCTCCAGTGTGTGACACCCTCATCTCCCTCCAGAGTGTGACCCCCTCATCTCCCTCCAGTGTGTGACACCCTCATCTCCCTCCAGAGTGTGACCCCCTCATCTCCCTCCAGTGTGTGACACCCTCATCTCCCTCCAGAGTGTGACCCCCTCATCTCCCTCCAGTGTGTGACACCCTCATCTCCCTCCAGAGTGTGACCCCCTCATCTCCCTCCAGTGTGTGACACCCTCATCTCCCTCCAGAGTGTGACCCCCTCATCTCCCTCCAGTGTGTGACACCCTCATCTCCCTCCAGAGTGTGACCCCCTCATCTCCCTCCAGTGTGTGACACCCTCATCTCCCTCCAGAGTGTGACCCCCTCATCTCCCTCCAGTGTGTGACACCCTCATCTCCCTCCAGAGTGTGACCCCCTCATCTCCCTCCAGTGTGTGACACCCTCATCTCCCTCCAGAGTGTGACCCCCTCATCTCCCTCCAGTGTGTGACACCCTCATCTCCCTCCAGAGTGTGACCCCCTCATCTCCCTCCAGTGTGTGACACCCTCATCTCCCTCCAGAGTGTGACCCCCTCATCTCCCTCCAGTGTGTGACACCCTCATCTCCCTCCAGAGTGTGACCCCCTCATCTCCCTCCAGTGTGTGACACCCTCATCTCCCTCCAGAGTGTGACCCCCTCATCTCCCTCCAGTGTGTGACACCCTCATCTCCCTCCAGAGTGTGACCCCCTCATCTCCCTCCAGTGTGTGACACCCTCATCTCCCTCCAGAGTGTGACCCCCTCATCTCCCTCCAGTGTGTGACACCCTCATCTCCCTCCAGAGTGTGACCCCCTCATCTCCCTCCAGTGTGTGACACCCTCATCTCCCTCCAGAGTGTGACACCCTCATCTACCTCCGGTGTGTGACTGCCCTCATCTACCTCCTGTGTGTGACTGCCCTCATTTTTCTTTACAGCTCATTGATATTTCTCTCGTTGACGGTTGTATCTGGTGCCCTCGTATCCTGGGGTGTACCTCCGGGAAGCGGCTGGCTGCGTTTCCCTTATAATCGCCCCTTACGTAGTTGAGGACGGCAGTCAGCTTCTTGTCCCCACCCCCACTCCCACCATCCTTAGCGTACTTTTCCTCAGGCTGAACCAACCCAGCCCTTCCAGCCGTGCCTCGTAGCTAATATATACTCTATCCCGCTATCTACTTGAATAGCTCTCCCATAATTTCTTCCACTTTGTCGACAGCTTTCTTGTACTGGGAAGCCTAAAACTGGGAAACCCCGAACCAGTATGTGCTCGGGGCCACCCAGCTGGAAAGCAGCTTGGCAAAAAAGGATCGGGGGGGGTCCTGGTGGACACCAAGTTCCCTTGGTGTCCAACGTGCCCTCGCTGCAAAGAAGGCAAATGGTTATTCTGGGCTGCATTAGGTAAAACATTGCCAGCAGGACGAGGGAGGCGATCCTTCCACTTTATCCAGCAGCAGTATGGCCACGCCTGGAGTACTGGGTCCAGTACAAGGAAGACGTGGACATACTGGAGAGAGTCCAATGAAGGGCCACAAGGGCGATGAAGGGAATGGAGCACTTCATATGCGAGGAAGGGTTGAGAGGGCTGGCACTGTTTAGCCGGGAGAAGAGAGGGATCAGGGGCATCTTATTAATGATATCAGTCCCTGAAGAGAGGGCACAAAGAAGATGGAGCCAGGCCCTCTTCAGTGGCGCCCGGTGGCGGGACCAGAGGCAACGGGCACAAACTGGAACGCAGGAGGTCCCACCAGAAGATAAGGAAACGCTTTTTGACTGTGCAGGTGACTGAGCGCGGGACTAGGTTGCCCAGGGACTGTGTGGAGTTTCCCTCCTTCGAGATACTTTCGAGATACTCAAAACCCATCTAGACACGGTCCTGTGCAACCGGCTGTAGGTGGCCGTGCCTGAGCAGGGGGGGATTGGACCAGACGATCTCCAGACGTCACTTCCAACATCAACCGTTCTGCGGTTGTCTGCGGGAAGGAGGAAGACGTTCAGCATTACGGCGTTCGTCTTCCCAAGTCAAGCTCCGCTTCCCTGGGAACGGGTAGACACCTGCCTGCCGCTGGGAAGCAGTGAAGGGTTTCCTGACGTTGCTGTGGTTGGATGTACAGGTTTGCTTTAGCTGTTCAGCTGTCTTTAGCTCAACCCACAAGCTGAGATATGTTTGCCCTTCCGATTCTCCCCCACATCCTGCCGGGCCCAGTGAGCGAACATCTGTGTGGGGCTTAGCTGCCTACTGGGGTTGACCCACGACACCTTCTAATTGCTGTATCTATTTTTACAGATCGTTTATGCTCTTGATGTGAAGGAAGCTTGGCTTGGTGTCTGGGCTGGTTTAATTGGTGTATCTACCTCCGTTGCAAAATGGTGTATTTTTCCTTAAATTGCTGCTCAGTGTCCTTCAGTGAGAAAAACTTTGATCGCTGATGATCATTTGGACGTGCCAAAGCACCGCTTTACCGATCACCCAGCTGCTTTCCCGCTGAAACCGGGACACGTAATATTGCAGGGCTTCTCACCTGTAGTTGCCGCTCAGCACCACCATGCAGTCCACCAAGAGGAATTTCTCTTTCACGTGGCCTTTGAAGGACATCCCTGTGCGGCAGTAGTAGGTCGGGCCAGAAACTGTCCTCACCCTTAGGAACTGCAAACCAGACAAGGCACCGGCTCAGTTGGAAGCTGTTACTTCCCTCCCCTTCACCCCTCCATCTTCCCCTTGCTCTTGTAGCTTCCATCCTGCCACCCTTCTTATACTTCAGCTCCGGCGATTCTGTCTGCGTACACAACGGGTAGATAAACCCCTTTATTTGTGTGTCCTCAGCCTTCAGCTCTGTGTCCTTGTGCCAGCTCTCCTAGCTTTCGCCATACTCATCCTTCGCCAGGCTCTGGCCCGTTTTCCCCTTTCTCAGGTTTTTGCTGTCATAGCAGCCCTCTCTGTCCCAGGATGTGTCCCCCTCGGGATGTGAATTAAGGGCAGGGCGGGTCTTTGGTTTGCTCACCTCCACATAGTTAAGATTGACTCTGCACTTTGCAGCTGTATCGAGGAAAAGCTGCGAGTTCATTTCATCCAGCAGGATGTACACGGGCACTCGGCGCGCAGCAGCATCCAACACCTCAAACAGCAGATCCACGTCGGTGAAAATGTCCATCACTATGGCTACCACCTAGGAAAAGAAGGCAAGAAAGACATCGGCCACCTGCGCTTGCTTATTGCCCTGACTGACCACGTTCGCCAGCCCCTCACATCCTAAAGCTGCACCGCCTCCGGTTCAACTCCCTTTTTCAACGGGAACCTTCCCACTTAAAGATTCCTTTAAACATTATGGGCCCCAGAACTGGAAACAGAATTGCTCTCTCAGGCGCATGTTCTGTACGAAGGCGAGCGGTGAGGGAAACACCTCAATTCCACTGAATGTTCCCTTACTCATTAATCCAATGAGAGCAGGTATTTTTTTGGTCACGTAACCACACTGGAAGGTTGTATTGACCTGCTTGGCTCACCCCCTCCAACACACCCGTGCCATTTTTAGATAAGTTCCCGGCCAATGTTCAGTCAGCCACAATATAGCTGCGTCTATATGCTGACAATATGGGAAGTAGCTTCAAAGCTCTGTCTCCCCGTCCTTCCCAACTCTTATTTTATCAGGAAGTATAAATACCTGACGGAAGGGTGTAAGAAGGATGGAGCCAAACTCTTCTCAGTGGTACCCAGTGAAAGGACAAGTTGTGAGACACATATTGAAATACAGGAAATTCCATTTAAACCTAAGAAAAACCTCTTTTACTGTAAGGGTGACTGAACACTGGAACGGGTTGTCCGGAAAGGTTGTAGAGTCTCCATCCTTGGAGATACTCAAGGACATGTCCTAAGTAACCTTCTCTAATCGACCCTGCTTTGGGCTGGATTAGACCGTCTCCAGAGGTCCCTTTCGACCTCAACTATTCTGTGATTCTGTGAGCTCGTGGTATATTTTAGGGTGGCCTTACACACTTTTCCATGGGACCAGAGAGCAGACGCTCGCTTTGATGCAGACCCTCTGTCAGGTTCCAGGAGCAAAGTTAAAGGGATTAGCAGAGGACCCGACGCATTCTGATTCAGCTTTCACACACACATCATTTTAGCTCTGCTGTAGTTGGGCTCTTCGCTGTCTCACCTGTTGAGCTGCTCGAATCATTCTGCGAGCCTCCTCCTTAATGCTGGGATTGTCCGGGGGGGGTGGTTGCACAAGGGTTGTCACCTCTGTTCCCCTGAACCCAAAGACCATTGGCCAGCCCAGGTCAAGCTCAGGAACAGCGAGGTCTGAGTTCATGGGCCAGTAAGTCCCAGAGGATCCATCCATGTCATTGTCACCTGCGGTGTCCGTGCTGCCTTCCTGATTGGCATACTGAGGTTTCTGGAGATTCTCGATGATGTGATCCACCTCCGAGTTGCAAAGAAAATCAGGAGCTGCTTCCTCTGCTAAGAAGCGTTGGTAACTTTCTTTGCCCTCTTCAGTCAGCACATCCAGAGCTAAGCGGTAATACTCCTTGTAATGGGGGGGGAGATAGTTAGGGTCAAGGGGATTGTCCCCCTGTGAGGAGCTTTGAGATCGACGAGCCATGAGGGGAGGGAGAGCTGTAAGAAAAGAAAAAACGACAATGAGAGCGGTTTCACTCCAGTGACGCATCCATCCTCATAAACAGTGAGAGTTGGGGGTTCACCGCGGCAAAATCAAAAGGGAAGACATTCAAAGCACAGAGTAATGTTGGAGAAAGTTCCTTCTGAATGGACGGGGAGCCAATTTAGGCACAGGTGGTAATCGCTTAAAGCATTACTTTAACACAATTCAATGTTTTCGGACAAAATAAAGAACAAACGAAATTGCGCAGCACTGTGATGGACGAGGATGACGCATCGAACAGAACGGCCAACTTTCTTTTTCAGCTTGCCAATTGCTGAGCTGAATTTGTCTTCTGTTTTAAAGCTACCTTTATTTTTTTCCCCTTCTAAAGAACAATGCTGCTGGTTGTTATCTGGACTCCATCAAAACTCATTTCAACATGTTACAAAAATTATTTATGGTGTGTAATATGGCACTAAACCAAAAAGCTTCTGCATGTATGCAAATGCACCCTCTGAATCGTTATAAATTGGGTGTTATAAACACCTCAGCATACGAATAGAAGCAGGGTATGGGTGGAATGCAGGCAAGTATAAGGGTATCCTGCTGCTGTAACACGATCAGAAGTCAGACAGGTCTTCGTGAGATCGATGACGAAACAAAAAGCAAGGGGGGGCACGACGGCTTCTTCAGCCTCTTGATGTTCAGAAAAATCTAAGCGGCAGGGAACCTATTATTTGAGACTAAAGGCAAATTTGATTCTAGCCAATTTTTGGAAGAAAAGCTTGTCCTGCCACAAATACAACTCAATAATATCCTACTGATCTGCAAGGAACACCAAAGCACTTTGGGATCTGACCCTCAATTCATCTCAATGCTCGGACGTACTCTTGCTGGGCTCCAGCGCTGACACGCCAACTGAGGCGTCCCCGTAATCACAAAAAGAGCATGGCTGTCCTTCACCACTTGCGCAAAGTTACATTAATGCCACCAGTGAGTGTAGAGGGTGAAAGCGGCTGCTCTTGTCATTGCCATCCAACACGTCTGCTCCCAAAACGGAAGGGATTGCCATGGATGTGGGAGTAAGAAAAAAAGCCTTCCAGCCCATACTATCGCTCTCGTTGATCACTGTAAGTATAAAGCCAGAATAGTTTCCAGATAAAGCCCAAGTGGACTTTCTTATCTGACTACCTGCATAGCACTGACCAGTACCACGTTACTCCTGCCTCAAACTCCAAGTTACTCCTGCTTCAAACTATAACTCACAGTAGAGCTGCGTGATGCAACAGGGAAAAATACGGTCTGAATAGAAGGACAGCAACTGAATCCAACAGGTCCCTGCGCAAAGGATTCCTATAGATAATTGTCTTTATAGTCTACACGTGTAGCCTGATTTGTAGCTGTAATTGTCTAGATTTATCTTCCCGCTCTAATTCTCATTCTATCTCTTTTCTCTTAAAATAAAAAGCACTCCACTACACACCTCCATTTCGGCGTGCTCAAGTCACCTATGTGCCTGCTCTTAACGATTTTAGTGGTGTCTTCAGCATTTCGTTTTAAGGAAATGCTCCCAGAGTTCCGTTCATTCCAGAGAACATTCACGAGAGCAAAAGTGTTCAACGTATTCGGATATAACTCTAAAGGGGATGGACGGTCGTGCAGACAGCAAACTGCTCACAATGCTCGGAACAGGACTGGTGAAAGCCAACTACAAAAACAAAAAGGGAAGGCGCAGAAGAACCTCATGATACCGCCTGGACAATCAAAATGGAAGAGGGAATATAATATTGATAAAGCAGCGAAACCATCCATTTTGTATTTCATTGCTTAATATAATTATTTCAATACTGGTGTAAATCAAGAAGACAGCCCTTTAAAGGAAAAGTGTCAGCTAATCCTAAGCGTTATTAGATAAAGGAACACTGACAATAACACCACTACAGAGATTCAGAGGGAACTTCCAACCTGAGTGCGTTGTGAATACGAAAGTCCCATTCCTCAGATCTTGAAAAAGACTATTATAAATCTGAACTACGACTCTTTAGCCCAGAGAAGACATCTACAAAATATGACCAGGGACAGCTGTCCATTTTCTCCTCCAGTACAAGAACTAAAAGGGCATAAAATGAAACCGGCAGGTAGTGGGTTCAAATGGAACACTTTTTCTCAGTTTTACTTATTCTGCCAAACTCACTCCCACACGACGTTTTAGGAGCGTTAGAGAAAGTATATACGAACTTTGTCAAAACACTTTTCCACCATCGTGCAATTCGGAAAGGCGGGTGGGGAAACATCAGGGAAGGCCAAGTGGGGTAGTTTGGACAACCAGAGGAGTCACTTTAGTTCCCAACAATTGTAGTAGTCGATATATTCATGAATAAGCAGCAAAAATAGTACCAGTGAAGAAATAAGTTTGATGCAAAAGCAAAATGAGCCTCGTGGTTTTCTCTAAGCCACGGGGAGAGAAGAACCACGGGGAGAGAAGAACCACAGGGAGAGAAGAACCATGGGGAGAGAAGAATGATGGGGCCGGTGGAGTCTGGGGGCGACCGAGTGCGGCGGCGGCGGCCAACCCGCGCCTGGCCGCGCTGCCCGAACCACCGCAGCCCCTCGGGACGGCGCCGCCTCCTCCCGCTGTCCCCGTGTGCGCACTGCGCGCTGTCCCAGAGGTTAATGCTGAGAAAGCTGGCTGTGTGACAGGACTCAGAGGGTTGTGATCAGTGGCGTGAAGTCTAGTTGGAGGCCTGTAACCA
Source organism: Charadrius vociferus (assembly GCF_000708025.1). Taxonomy (NCBI): domain Eukaryota; kingdom Metazoa; phylum Chordata; class Aves; order Charadriiformes; family Charadriidae; genus Charadrius; species Charadrius vociferus. The sequence goes on from NW_009647020.1 coordinate 93,681, forward strand.
GTGGTGTCCCCCAGGGGTTGATACTTGGACCAATTTTGTTTAATATATTCATTAATGACCTGGACGAGGGGACAGAGTGTATCCTCAGCACGTTTGCTAATGATACCAAACTGGGAGGGGTGGCTGACTCTCCAGAGGGCCGCGCTGCCGTCCAGCAGGACCTGGCCAGGCTGGAGAGCTGGGCAGAGAGGAACCTCGTGAGGTTCAACAAGAGCAAGTGCAGGGTCCTGCACTCTGGGGAGGAAGAATGCTGGGCACCAGTATAGGTTAGGGGTGGACCTGCTGG
>NW_009647020.1:94975-100525 GCF_000708025.1 Charadrius vociferus
CCGGAGGTTTTCAAGACCCGCCTGGATGCAGTCCTGAGCGATGTGCTCTGGGCAGTCCTGCTTTAGCAGGGGGGTGGGACTGGGTGAGCTCTGGAGGTCCCTTCCAGCTCTGAAAATTCTGTGATTCTGTGAAAGCGCCGTCCGATCCCGCGTGGAGGGAACCTGCCGCCCGCCGAGCGTGGCACTGCTGTGTCTGCCCAGGTGAGGTTCTAGTCATTGACCCGCCTCGCTTCCTTCGGGTGGTTTTAATGTCTTCCAAAAATAGACGCGCAAATCTGAGAACTGTGAAATAAAACCAGAAATTATGCTTCTGCCACCATAAGCCTACGTAGCTCATGACCTGCGAGGATATAAGGACGAGTCCCCAACAAGTGGGCACAAGAAATTTGAGAGTAGCCACAATAGGTGTCTGCGACCATTACACTATTCCCAAGGAAATGCAGGAAAACTGTAGAAAAAGTATCCTTTTGCCCCAAGAAGACCCTGGATGACCCTGAGCCCAAGCGTGAGGGAATTCTAGAGTTTGCCCACTTACAAAGCACAGCTGTCGTGTACTCTGATCCCCGTGAACAGATCTTCGTTTTTATTTCAGAAATGAACTTCAGGACGAAGCTGAAATTTTCACACTTCTGTCTGTGTTGTGTGACGACTCGTTTGCAGCAGCAGTTGTAGCGCGGAGCGGGCAGCGTGCCGCGCTCGGCGGATGCACTCCACAGGGCGCTCGGTGCCCGCGGGCAGTGCCGGGGGAACAGCACCAGAGCTACACAGAACCTCCGCGTGTGCCGCGGGGGAATACACTCAGGACACTTCCCACAGCCGCACGGGCAGCGCAGGGGAGCGGGAGCGGCAATTTCAACCACCTACACGCACTGCGCCTGACACGCGTGCACCGGAGTGTATCTCTTCACAGCGTCCGTGCCAGATCCTTTCTGGTTTGAAACAGCTTACGTTATAACTAAGCAGAACTTTAATTTAAAAATTACCTTAAATATTCTGCGGCTCTTAAGAGAAAACTAATTTACTGAAGAGGATTCCAGAGAGGGAAAGCACTTGACAGTTCTTGGGAATTATCTGGAATGCGTTCAAAAAGACACGGTGCTATTTGCACTCATGATGCTGGTACGTCAGAAGTGGAACAAGCGTCTCCACCTTATGTTTGCGTGAGACGGGAAGCTAACGGTGTATCGATACCGATACAGATTTAGAGTCTGGGGAACAAAAAGTTTCAAGAGTGACTGGTTGTGTCTACATCTGTAAGGAAAGATTGCCATAGCCTCCGGATGCAACTCAGAGTTCAAGAGGTTGAAGTTTCTGCATATAAGGAGAAAAACCTTGAGCAAATCAAGATCTGCATATCTGGTACGTCGAACGCGGAGGCAGCTGATTTCCGAGTCCAAAGGACACTATGTGGGCAGGAGGTTGTTCACAGAAGCAGAGGTGTGCTACAGCATTCACTTTCATTCCATATTTTTCCAGCAGTTTTCCTTAAAGCTACTCACCCAGAGTGCGTTCTACTTAGTGGCTATTAGCATTGATACAGCTAGGGAAAAAAATTAAATAACGGGCAAGGTGATGTGATGCGTTTTGTGTGTTTTCTTCGTGCTGCAGAATTTAGTATCTTCATCAATGACATGAGACGACAAAGAGCCATTTAGATGTGGTGTTGGGGGATATGGTGTAGGGGAGAACTTTGTAGAGGAGGGCGGATGGTTGGACTCGGTGATCCCCAGGGTCTCTTCCAACCCAGACAATTCTATGAGTCTATGATTCTACATGGAGAGTGGGATGGAGTGCACCAGCAGCAAGTTTGCAGATGACACCGAGCTGAGCGATGCAGCTGATTTGCTCGAAGGAAGTGATGGCGTCCAGAGGGACCAGGACAGGATGGAGGAGTGGCCTCATGTGAAGCTCCTGGGGCTGAGCCAGGCCAAGCGCAGGGTCCTGCTGTGGGGTGGGGGCAGCCCCCGGTCCCGGCACAGGCTGGGGATGGACGGATGGAGAGCAGCCCTGCCAAGAAGGGCTCGGGGGTGCCGGGGGGGGGAAAGCTGGCCAGGAGCCGGCCAGGTGCGCCGGCATCCCCAGCAGCGTGGCCAGCAGGGCGAGGGGGGATTGTGCCCCTCTGCTGCGCTCTGCTCTGCTCTGGGGAGACCCCCTTGCAGTGCTGCCTCCAGCTCGGGGGGTCCCACCAGCAGAAGGACACGGAGCTGGTGGAGCGGGGCCAGAGGAGGGCATGGAGATGGTGGGAGGGCTGGAGCCCCTCTGCTGGGAGGACAGGCTGGGAGAGGTGGGGGGGTCAGCCTGGAGAAGAGAAGGCTTGAGGAGGTCTTCCAATATGATAAGGTCACTCACCTAGCAGGTGGAGGGAAGGCGGTGGATGTAGTTTTTTCTGGATTGGTAGGCCTTTGATACCAGCCCTCTCAGCATCCTTCTGGACAAGTTGTCCAGCTGTGGGATGAGCAGGTACACAGTGCGCTGGGTGAAGAACTGGCCGAACGGCAGGACTCAAAGGCTCATAGTGAATTGGGCTTCATCACTCTGGCAACCAGCCACCAGCGGTGCTCCTCAGGGTTCCATTCTGGGGCCAGTTCCGTTCAATATTTTCATGAACCATCTGGATGTAGGAGTTGAATGCACCATTGGTGAATTTGCTGATGAGACTAAACGGGGAGGTGCTGTTGACTCTCTCAAGGGACATGAGGCCTTGCAGAGGGCTCTAGATGGATCGGAGCATTGGGCAATCATCAATGGCATGAAATTGAACAAACACAAAAGCCAGATTCTGCCCCTGGGAAGGAGTAATGCCGGACACGAGGACAAACTGGGAGAGGAGCGGCTGGAGAGCAGCCCTGCAGCAAGGGGCCTGGGGGAGCTGGTGGCAGCAGCTCAGCAGGAGCCAGCAGTGCGCCCTGGCACCACGAGGACAAACTGCCTCTGGGGGACATCAAACCCAGCGCCACTGGCTGATCCAGAGCGGGGATCATCCCACTGTGCTCAGTGCTGGTGCAGCCTCACCTGGAGCACGGTGCGCAGCGCTGGACCCCACCATCTGAGAAGGATGTGAGGGTACTCGAATGGGTCCAGAGGAGGGCAACAAAGCTGGTGAAGGGCTGGAAGGCCCTGGAAGTCCTCTGAGGAGCAGCTGAGGACTCTGGGTTTGCCTACTTTGGAGAGAAGGAGGCTGAGGGGCCACCTCACTGCTCTCTGCAGCTTCCTGAGGAGGGGACATGGAGAGGGAAGTGCTGAGCTCTCCTCCCCAGGATCCAAGGACAGGACACTTGGGAATGGGTCAAAGCTGCACCTGGGGAGGTTCAGACTGGACAAGAGGAAGCATTTCTTTACCTAGAGGGCGGTCAAACACTGGGATGGGCTTCCTAGAGAGGTGGTCGATGCCCCAGGCCTGTCAGTGTTTACGAGGCATTTGGACGATGCCCTTAATAATATGCTTTAACTTTTGGTCAGCCGTAAAGTGGTCAGGCAGTTGGACCAGATGATCATGGGGTGGGTCCCTTCCAACTGAATTTATTCTTTTCTATTCTATTCTACTCTACTCTACTCTACCTAAAGGGGGGTTATACGAAAGCTGGAGAGAGGCTTTTTACCAAGGCCTGTAGTGACAGGACAAGGGGCAGCAGTTTTAAACTGAAATAAGGTGGGTTTAGATTCACAGAATTCACAGAATTCACAGAATTGTTAGGGTTGGAAGGGACCTCTGGAGATCATTTAGTCCAACCCTCCTGCCAGAGCAGGGTCACCTACAGCACGTTACACAGGACGGCGTCCAGGCGGGTTTTGAATGTCTCCAGAGTGGGAGACTCCACCACCTCTCTGGGCAGCCTGTGCCACTGCTCTGCCACCCTCAAAGTAAAGAAGTTCCTTCTCATGTTAAGATGGAACTTCCTATGTTCAAGTTTATGCCCATTACCCCTCGTCCTATCACTGGGCACCACTGGAACCAGACTGTTCCCATCCCCCTGGCACCTCCCTTGAAGGAGTTGTAGGCGTTAATAAGATCCCCCCTCAATCTTCTCTTCTCCAGACTGAACAGCCCCAAGTCCCTCAGCCTTTCCTCATCAGAAGGATGCTCCAGTCCCCTCATCATCTTTGTAGCCCTTTGCTGGACCCTCTCCAGCAGATCTGTGTCTTTCTTGAACTGGGGAGCCCAGAACTGGACGCAGCGCTCCATCTGTGTCCTCCCCAGGGCAGAGGAGAGGGGGAGGATGACCGCCAGGGCACATTGCTGGCTCATGGTCATCCTGTTGTCCACCAGGACTCCCAGGTCCCTTTCCACAGAGCTGCTCTCCAGGAGGTCAGCCCCCAACCTGTACTGGTGCATGGGGTTATTCCTCCCCAGATGCAGCACCCTACACTTACCCTTGTTGAACTTCATCAGGTTTCTCTCTGCCCAACTCTCCAGCCTGTCCAGGTCTCGCTGTATGGCGGCACAGCCTTCTGGCGTGTCAGCCACTCCTCCCAGTTTGGTGTCATCAGCAAACTTGCTGATGGTACACTCTATCCCTTCATCCAGATCATTGATGAATATGTTGAACAAAACTGGGCCCGATTGGACATAAGGAAGAAATTCTTTACAATGAGGTTAGTGATACACTGGCCCAGGTTGCCCAAAGAAGTTGTGGATGGCCCATCGTTAGAAATGTTCAAGGTCAGGTTGGACGGGGCTCTGAGCAACCCGATCGAGTGGAAGATGCCCTTGCCCAGCGCAGGGGGGTTGGACCAGATGATCTTTGGAGGTCGCTCCCAACACAAACCATTCTATAATGCTATGATTCTGTTGATTGGTTGTCATACTTTAGTTCCCTGATCTGCAACAAGAACAATAGTAGGTTGATGAATTCTGAGCTTGCATGAAGAATGCTGGGGGTTTATATAGATATAAAATTGATACGTGTATTTGCATTAAACCATTTGTAAGCCCTAAAAAGTATGAGTAATTTCTGTGAAGAAATATCTCAGGAACACTTAACATCGGCATCATCCCAATAGTCTCCCTCTAGCTTCTCACGTGCTGCTAACTGCAATGAATATGTTCCACGCTTTGCATGACGAGAGACGCACAAATTGATCGATACTCTTTCAGTAGTCTTTCAAACTCCTTCTCTGTCAATTTAAGCAAAAGGGGAGAAGTTAACCGCAATCTCAATGTTACTATCTTTTGTCACTATGGTAAGCGTGAGCTGATCTCAGGTCACTGAATAAATAGCACTTTACAAAGGTGATCTACGTAGCTCCTGGGCAGAAACTCTTCTAGAAATGCTAATGCACTGTGAGGAAGCCGAGTCACCCGAGCTTTTGGACTCCATGCACTCGCAGTCTTTGCAAGTACACTTCTGCTACTGTCCATCTTACAGAATTCATCTAGATTCTGCATTTCCTTAATGTTTGGGGTTTGGTTGGTTGGTTTGTGGGGTTTTTTTTGTTGTTGTTGTTCTGGGGTTACAACTCCTGGGAGCAGCTATCTGCGACTGGCAGAACTCTGAGATGCCGGCTCACATTCAGTGTTGTTATCCACTATTCGATAAATAATTTCCCTAC
>NW_009647020.1:100658-114923 GCF_000708025.1 Charadrius vociferus
CCCTACAAGTTAGATGAAAATTATAACATACCATTTCTGGCTAATATTTGTTTACCATAGTGAGGTTTCTAACATATAATTGTTTTAAACTACCGTCTCTTTACATCTATGTTAACTAATTTTGATCCATTCAAAATGCGTCAGTTATCACGGCGCAATGCTGGATTTTGTGGCGGACCGATTCACATGCCCTTAGAGAATATATTACTAAATACGCGGTGTTGCCTTGTTCTTGTTTGACTCTAGAACTGTGTATTCTGTTTATTTCGTGGGGCGTTTAGGATGTATAATGCCAGGAGGGGCAGACGGGTGTAAGTACTTTCTCATTCTCTCTTAAACCTTTGGCAGTTGTCACGTAGGAGGCTTGGAAGAGGAAAATGAAGGAAATATTTGGCAGAAGCAGCAAAACCCGGACCAGAGCTCTGTGAAATGCGTAGCCCGTGTGAGGATGGGCTATGTCCAGAGCAATGTGTAATCGCAGCCCAGAAGGCCAACCGCATCCTGGGCTGGTTCTCTTGGCGAGTGACCGTTACTGGCAGTTACGTCTCGTTTAAATTTGCCGCCGTTGCCGCTGGTCCTGCCCCTTCACGTCAGCTGCTCTGGACATAGCCCATGCTATGGGCTGCATCAAAAGAAGTGTGGCCAGCAGGGCAAGGGGGGGGGATTCTGCCCCTCTGCTCCACTCTGGTGAGACCCCACCTGGAGTACTGCATCCAGCTCTGGAGTCCCCAACATAAGAAGGACATGGACCTGCTGGAGCGTGTCTAGAGGAGAGCCACGAGGATGATCCGAGGGCTGGAGCACCTCTCCCATGAGGAGAGGCTGAGAGAGTTGGGGCTGTTCAGCCTGGAGAAGAGAAGGCTCCGGGGAGACCTTATTGCCGCCTTCCAGTCCCTAAAGGGGCTCCAGGAGAGCTGGGGAGGGACTTTTTACTGGGCCTACGGCAGGGGGGTTGGAACTCGATGATCTTCGAGGTCCTTTCCAACCTGAACCGTTCTACAATTCTATGATTCTGTGTGGGCCCTCACTTCCTTAGCACTCATTGTCAAAGGCTGTCATTACAGTTAGACAGCAATTCTTCGCTTTCGTGCCTTGGTTCCTTTAACGGGAATTCACTGAACGCCTTGTCAGATTCCCTCAGTCCAGAGTGACAGAAGATTGGGGCAGACATTATTTATTCTTGCATGACGGCTGTATTTTCCTAGATTATGGTGGCATCTGAAACAAAAGAGGGACTCCAAGAAGGGGCTGCCTCCTTGATTGAACTGAACCTGCAAATCTGTTTTCTGCAGCTTCATTCACCCCAGAAAAAGACAGATGTATTTTTGGAAATCTGAACCATTAAAACTGTCAAAGAAACTAAGTCAGAAACTGAAAATATACCAAATGCATATGGAAACCTGTAACTACTGGTTAATAGAGGATTTTACTTATTTATGTGCTTATTTATTTTATTTAATTAGGAATTACATTTTTTTTAATTGCCAGTCACAGTTTACAACTTTTCATGAGCCAAGCTACGGGGAATCTAGTGAGAAATGAAGATGCTAAGAAGAATAACGTGCGGCACCACCACATTGCCCTTGAGGGTCTTTAGAAAGGGCAATAAGATATTCTGTAGCCCAGTTATAGTTCAGGAACTGAATTGTGTATGGTTACAGGAGAAGAGAGCGCATAAATCCAACTGTGAACAGCTACGTGACATAGGATCAGTCCAAAAGGAACCACTGCACATCCCTCCTTCTGTTTACATGACGAGCACTAAAAAAAGTAAGACCCTGAAGACCCTTAGTACAAAAGCCCCCGAACCACAAAACCTACAGTGTACTACCGGGAGGGAACAGGAAAGCTCAATGTACCACCCAATGTACTCCACACCTTCAGCAGCTGCAACTTCATCAGGAAAAGCATCCCAGAAGAGTGCTGCCCCTACATCGTACAAGAAAGCAAAGGCCTCTTATTACATACTGCCAATACGACCTGGGAAAAAAAAAAAAAAATATCCAGCAATTGCTTTAAACTTGATTTTAGGAGCAGAACACGCCAGTATGGGACCTGATCAGTTCTTTAGGACCATTAAGCATACTGGCATACGCCACTACTTACCCTGCTGTCCAGTCCCTGTTGTTTTAGAGGAAGATGAAAGAATTCCAGAGGCCAAATTAGGTAGCAAGGGGGAAATTCTAACTTCTTCCCAGCACCGAGCCCTTAAGCCTTGCGTCAATTAAATATAAAGCGCAAACAAACTATAACCAGGGCAGCAATTCAGGTGTCTACACACAGGTGTTTAACGTCACTTGGGACGCCCTAAGGTACCTTGCCTGGCCTCCAGCTGCTGGTCAAGAAGGGTGTGAGTCTTTCGTAGGGCTTGTGCCACATCTGCTGTGTTTTAGATTCCCTAAGGCACCTAAAATGACACTGAACGCCTCAGTGTAGGAACCAGGATTGCTCCTCAAGGGTCACGTTCATCAACTGCGTATAACATGCCTACACGCAAGCTCACTGCCTCCTGTTCCCCTTTACGGTCGATGGAGAATAAGTGAATCAAATCAAAGGAGTATGGGATAAGATTCTAATACAGATGCTTAGTTTTGGCCAAGTCTTCTCTTAATCTTTCTCCTCGAGACATTAACAAATTAGTCTTACAAAGCTTCAGTGCTCAGTCTTCAATTTTTTTTTTTTTAACTCCAAGATTACCTTTATCCTGTCATACAATCCATTCTACCAATATCCAGCTTCAAACTGTTGATACCTTATACCAGAACCTGCCTAGGAGACGGGTGGTTCCAGAATTTCAGTCTTTAAGTGGCTACTGGAGTAAAGAAATTGGAGCCGTTTTTTTACTTTTTCAGTTGTACTTTCAAACATAACTCCCACCGTAGGGCAATCGGTCTCACCCAACTGAGACTCAGGCATCTTCATCGCAGAACATCTCCACGAACGTCTGATGTCCATACTAGCATTACCAACCACCAAAACCTAGTCAATACAGCGAAATAAGTAATTGTCTCACGCTAAAGTAGACCCCCACATCAAGGCTGATGAATCCTACCGTTACTGTACATTTTGTGAGCCATCAAATTGTACTAAGAGTTCTTTTGTACTCTGTTCCAGGTCCATTTTAAAGTGCGGCCAGCACAGCCGAAAACAATATTCCGATGGTCTCTCACGATTGCCGTATTTGAGACAAAACTGCCTCCCTACTCCTTCTGGTACATCGTGGATGTTGCGATGGCATCGCACTTCAGCTCGTTGGCTACTCTGATACCCATTAGTTTTGGCAGCGGCTGTTGGGATACAGTCTCCTTTTTGTAAGTACGAAATGGATTCTTATTTAGTACGTGTAATAACTGTAACGCATCAGTTTATCAAGTGATCCGAGGCGCTCTGTACACCTGCCCTGTCTTCTGTATTTATTGACATTCCTGATTATCAAGTGCCTAAAAGCTTTATCACAAGTGTTTTTACTTCATTGATCAAAATAGAAGAAATAAAACACAACACTGAACTTTGTGCAAATCTGTTAAAAACAAACCGATTCAATATGCCTGTTTTTTTGAAACAAGACTTCTTAATAATTTAAAGTCCTTGCTCTAATTTTGAACTGTCTGTGGTCTAGGCTATAGCACAGCTCATTTTAAAAGATTAAGAGTACACGAAGGGGGACTACGAAATCATCTGATGTGATATAGCGAACCATTAGCTTAGCACTGGATATTGCGTCAGTGAGTATCTGGCTTGCGTATTGCAACTCAGCATTTCGCTATCCCATTCTACCAGTAGCTGTGGTCAACTGGCTCAACGGAAGTTGGAGCTGGGACTGGTTAGTTGGAGGAGGAGGGGGCTGAGGGGAGACCTCATCGCTCTCTACAACTATTGGAAAGGACACGGGGGAGAGGTTGGTGCTGGTCTCTTCTCACGGGTAATTAACGACAGAACGAGAGGGAACGGCTTCAAGCTCCAACAGGGGAGATTTAGACTGACCGTTAGGAAAGAATTTTTCACGGAAAGAGCGGTCGGGCACTGGAATAGGCTGCCCGGGGAGGGGGTGGAGTCCCCATCCCTGGAGGTGTTGAAGAGCCGTTTCGATGCGGTGTTGGGGGATATGGTGTAGGGGAGAACTTTGTAGAGGAGGGCGGATGGTTGGACTCGATGATCCCCAGGGTCTCTTCCAACCCAGACAATTCTATGAGTCTATGACTCTATGAAGTTGAAAACCCCTAAATACATTTATCCAGTCATGCAATGAGGAAGACTACTTCCTGACTCCTTCAGAGAAGTCCTACAATGTGAGACTTGATTATCATTGCTGTTTTAATGTAGAGGTGGAAGAGCAGTAGCCGTGATTAGCGTGCAGCACAGTCCCACTCTACCAAAGCCTGACCGTTGCAGAGAAAAGCAGAGCGGAGTAGAGCAGAAAAGTGCAGATCCAAAGGGCAAAAGAGAGTCAAACGGCCTTTCAGCCCGAACACAACACAGGCGGTAACACTTCTCCCAGTAACTATGCTTAAATATATACATTAGAGAGATTATTTAAAAAAAACCCACCAAATCGTCGTGAGTCGACCGTTTTCTTGGCAAGCTACTTCAGCATTCATTTAATTCATTTAAAATGCACCTTATTTCACAACGTAATCTTTAACTTCAGATTTTAACTGTATGACAATGCCTCCATTAGCAAAGCTGAAAAATTACCTAATACCAGATCTTTTGTCTGTTCAAGTGCAGTATAAATCACTTCTCAGCTTTCTCCATGACAGACTGAACAGACTTTCTGGTGGTAGGGCTTGTCTCCCGTCCCTGGACAATGTTTGTGGCTTTTCCTTAAGAATTCTCTGAACTTTCTCGGGTAATTTAATTCGTCTGCACATGACTGAATCTTCAATTCTATAGTTGCAACCTTCACTCTGGCTTTCTGTGTATTGGTTTCTATCCGGCTGTATTAAAATACATTTCGTCAGACTGTAGTGTTGTGATTTTTGCTGTTATTTAGTAAATATGATATTTACAAATATGACATTTCCAGTTTCCTCAAACTTTACGTTGCCCTCGAACTTGACTAGATTATTTACCGATTACGGAAACATTTCGTTGAACTCCTGAGCAGCACTGGAGAAAGACTCTATTGCTGGCAAGTCTGATAAAAATGAGCGTTTTAAATATCTTGTCTTTAATGATTGATGCTAATAAATTACTCTTTAATTAACTACCTAATGCAAGACCTGTTAATTCAGCATAATGTAGGATTTTGATCACATTTCAGAAAGGATTTGTTTAGACGGTTTGGAGAAGTCAAGGCTTATTATGAGAAGCACACTTACACCTTCACCAACCAAAACTGTGTATTTACTCGCATCCCAGAGGGCATACAATTAGATCAGGCTTTTCCCTTTGTATAAATTACCTTGCACTGGCAGCACATGGTTTCACTTGCTTTATCCCGGCCTTTCAGCTCACTTGGTTAGTTTTTTTCCAAAGTTCCCTGCAATTATCTCCGGATTTAATAATTTCAGTGTTTATTACCACTTACTTTCAGTAAACTTCGTGACACATCTTATTAATGGTCTTTTGAAAGTAACACGCTGTTATTCCCTGAAACCATTTTAGCATATTTATCCCGCTAACGACTGTCCATTAGGGTATGGATTTGTGATCAAATTACTGCGAAGTGAGTTCGCACAAACATAATGACCCGCAGTACCCGCCACGCGCGTTCCTTGTCACGAATGAAAGGCAATTACTTCAACAAAAGTGAACGGCAGTGCCTTCCATTTACCACAGGGTATGACACAGCGCAGGTACACGTGAAACCATTACTCTGTGATGGCACACCTGAGTGTGCAGTGGTTTTGTGCGCACCCGCGTCCTCAATCTCAAGCTGTACTCAAAGTAATGTATTTTGATCAATTTTCTCTGCGTAAATTACTGAGGTGGCTTTTCCTCACATAAATCCTCATTTAGATTCTAATCGTCCAGAAAGATTATCGTTTTTCCCAATCCCACTCCATGCAGTATACTGTACTTCGTAGTCCGGTGTATCGTCTTCTTTAATACTAAATGCTTGTCATGCAAAAGCCCCTCTGCACGTCTTTGCATTTCACCTGCCGTTTACTCGTATCAATGTCTGTATTTTCTTTCTCGTTTCTCTAAATAAAGAGAGCCCAAATTCGTGGTATCTCCAGGCTTCTTTCTCGCTGTCTCTGAACACTCTGTTTACCCGGTGTTTCTGGGAGAACAGAGCGTAAAATCAGCCGTACCGGATTGGATCAAAGGTCCATCAAGCCTCGAAACCCATCTCCAACAGGGACTAAGAGCAGATGATGTGGAAAACTGATCGGGACAGGCCACGCATTTACGATGCTTCACCAGCTTCTCTAAGCCAATTTTAACTACTTGAGGCTCAAGAACCTCCTGACCTACATGTGCTTTAATGACTGTAGATAGCTTCAAAGGATTTTGCTACCATAAACTCACCCAGAGTTTCCCTAAACCCGTATAAAATTTCAGCATCTACAAAAGCCAGAGGCAAGGAGTTGTACAGCTCCGCAATCCAGTCAAGAACTGTCTCCTTCTCTTCTGAATCTGCTGCTTATACTGTGGGTTTTTTTTCCTTTGGATAGGAAAATAAACATCTATTGGCCCTTGTCACACTACTCTGATTTTATACGTCTGTCAACTCTCCTGTCACTCACCACCTTTCTAGGTGGAGAACTCTTAACTTATTCACCTGTTTCCCCTATGGAAACCGCTCCACGTCTCTGATGATCCTCTAGTCTATCCTCGTCTCTGAATTTGATTCACTCTACTGTATCCATGCCTGAGACGGTGGGACTGCAGCTGCAAGATGGAAGTGAAATATGGCTTTATATACAGTGTTTACATTCCGTTCCTTTCCTAATGTGCCATTTGCTTTTTGACCGCTAAGGAGCAATGAGCGTGCTGCTGATTTATAGGATAGGATTACTACGCTTTGTGCTTTTTTCTTTTAGTCCTCTTGTTGCTGAACTGCCCCGGTGACAACCCATTGATTTTCCTGAATCGCAAGAGGCTACAGCCAAACGCCCTTGCTGGTTTGGTTGAATACTTTGAGGGTGGTCCTTTCAGTGGTGCCCGGTGACAGGACAAGAGGGAACGGGCACAAACGTGACCATAGGAAGTTCCATCTCAACCTGAGGAGGGACTTCTCTGCTGTGAGGGTGGCAGAGCAGTGGCACAGGCTGCCCAGAGAGGTGGGGGAGTCTCCCCCTCTGGAGCCATCCCAAACCCGCCTGGACGCCGTCCTGTGCCACTGCTGGAGGTGCCCCTGCTCTGGCGGGGGGGTTGGACTGGATGATCTCCAGAGGGCCCTTCCAACCATGACCAGTCTGTGATTCTGTGAATATACAGTTACAGTAAAAGACTCTGATGAAGACTCAGAATCCCATTGTACTAGATGAAGCACCAGCAATTATTAAATTGGTTCTTGCTTAAGAAGGTCTCTTAATCTAGGCCCTATGAGACATGATAAACAGATGAAAGAGAAAAACGAGCCGAGAGGCACAAAGGAACAACTGGGCGATGGGCAAATTTAGCATTGTACCTATAATCATTGTGGAATTAAGTGGTCTGTAGGCACTGAAACCTTCTATAGGGGCATTTGAAAAACAAATTTGTGATGGAATTTCTTAATATAAGGAGAAGCATGGGAGAACCATCACAATGCCTCGGGACAGGCAAAGTAACTGGCATCAGACAGATAAAGAAAAAGTCTGTTAAGGTACCATGTGCTTGGTCCATGTGCTCCACCATGACGAGCACATGGACCAAGAGGAGACGCGTGCATTTATTTTTACAGGGATTCCAGACTAGTTTTCATTGATCATTTGACAAGTCATCGCGCTGGCTCCCGTTTTCTCCATACAAAGCCTGCAGTACTTTGCATGTACTGTTCCTCTGATTTTGCAGTCACTCAGAATTGGTATTTCAGGAAAAAAAAGCATTGATCCACAGTGTCTTCTCTCCACACGTTCTAGAAGGCTGTTGTTATCATTATTTGGCATTTCATGCAGTTCTCTGCTATCCTAAGCAATCGTTTCGTAAAATTCATAGATTTAAAAGTATCAAGGACATCAGTCATGATCAGAATCTTAACGTATGAGATAATGAGTGAACCAAAATTGCAAAAATTAATTCCTTCCCAAGAAATCCTTCCTGTAAGTAGAGTAGATGGGACAACGATGAACACAGGTACAGAGAAGGCTGTAGAAAGAAACAAGTTTTCGGTACACTAGCTCTTTAGGACTTCCTTTTTAACATGCTAATATGGAATAGTTGGTGTTTTTTTTTTTCAGGAGGAAGCTGAAGGAGAAAAAGAAGGTAGGCTTTGTAGCTGTTGATGAGTAACTCCTCCCATGCTTAGGGGCAGTGGATAAAGGCGAGCACGAAGGAGCTTGTTGAAAACTTAACAAGTGGGAGATGAAGGCTGATATAATGGGCTGATGAGAGGCAGGATTCAATCTCTCGCCAGCAAAGGTCTCCTCCACCCGTCTGCTTGGGCTTTCCCAAAGACGCTGGGCTGGTTGCTACTGCGCCAACGCACCTCTGCACGGGGAGTACTCATGCAATCGCTCCTCTCAGACAAAAAAGCATCAGCGGGGGAGAAAGAGGAGGAGCGAAAGGAGCGTGCAGCTATCCATGCGCAATTATCAGGAGCTTTTTTTGGAGGAGGGAGTCTCCAACGGAAATTTCCCTTTGGCTTGGCCCGAGGCCTGCTTCTGTTCACACTGCTGTAACTGGGAGTGACTTTACCAGCTTTGATGCCTATCACAAGCCTTCAGGTTTTGTGATCCGCAAAAGCTATCGGACCCTCTTAACGCTGGAAAGAGTAAGCGATGATGTGATCACAGTCTACAACTATCTCTGCACAGAAAAACTTTCAACCACAAGGAAACACTTAATGCAGGCCGAGCCGGGAAAAATGACTGGCAGATGAAGCTACTCGTAAAAATTCTCCCTGTACCTCTAGAGTAACACTAAGAGCAGAAACTAGAAAAAGTATAGACCTGTTGGTTTGTGCGTCATTTGCTGTCCATCCATAGTATGTTCCATTTCAATAGACTTTACTGTTTTTTTCTAAAAGACTAGCATGAAACTCTTTTCAGCTGAGTGGATGATCACCACAAAGCCCTACAGATTTAAAAAAAAAGTGTATAAAAGGACCTGCGTTTTTCTTGATTCTTTGTGCCAGGTGTGAATCGAGAGCGATGGGCTGTATTTACGCAGTCTAAGCAAAAGGAGACCGGCTCAATGGTTCCTTTCCCTCTCATCTGCTGCTGCCTGATGCCAGCCCCTGCCGATGTCTCAGCACCTCAGGCTGGCTCCGTCTTCCTTCCCAGTGCTGACTCCAGTGCTTGTCGTTACGTGTTTTGCCTGCACAGCAAGTTCCCAGGCTGCCTCTCTCAGATGATCCCTTCCCCGGCCGGACCTGCTTCTCTGCTTCAGGACACTCCCAAAAGCTGAGGCCGTTCTAGGTCTGTACGCAGCAGCGGAGGGAACTGCCCGAGAGGAACCGAGGCTGTCTCACCCCGGCTGGAAAGCGCGAGTAAGCTGTGAGCTCTGCTTACGTGCGAGGACAGGCAAAATTTGCTGGCCATAAAGACCTTGTCTTTTCTTTGCCCCCAATACCAGCAAGAAGAGAAAGGCAAGAGGGAGGGAAGAATTTACTTTATCCTGCTGGACTCCACGGCCAGCCACAAAACTCCTCTGTGCTATTAATGTTTGAAGGACTTCAAGAAATTAAGCAAAGCAATTTTCAGTCAAGGAAGCAGCAAATGGTGCATCCAAGAGAAAAATGTAAAGCGGCGGTTTCCAAACGGTGGACCAGCAGGCAGGAGCGTGTGGGCCCATGTACTGTATCACTTACACCTCTTATCGTGGGTTGTGGAAAAATTTCAGGTTTCACAGAATCACAGAATCACAGAATGGTCAGGGTTGGAAGGGACCTCTGGAGATCATTTAGTCCAACCCCCCCGCCAGAGCAGGGTCACCTACAACAGGTTGCACAGGACAGTGTCCAGGCGGGTTTGGAATGTCTCCAGAGTGGGAGACTCCCCCACCTCTCTGGGCAGCCTGTTCCAGTGCTCCACTACCCTCAAAGTAAAGAAGTTCCTTCTCATGTTAAGATGGAACTTCCTATGTTCAAGTTTATGCCCATTACCCCTCGTCCTATCACTGGGCGCCACTGAAAAAAGACTGCTCCCGTCCCCCTGGCATCCTCCCGTTAAGTATTTGTATGTATTAATAAGATCCCCCCTCAATCTTCTTTTCTCTAGACTAAAGAGACCCAAGTCCCTCAGCCTTTCCAAAATGTCTAGAACCCCAGAAGTTTAGAAATCAGTTATTAAAAAAAAAATAAATTATTTGGCCTGATAAAATAGAAAAGATTATATGAAAACCAGGTTGCTAATAATCTGGAAGGGTCTGCTTTAGGAGAGAACAGTAATGCCTACGGTAAAACTACTTGAGCAGACATTGTGACAATAAGACACAGAAAACGTCGGTTTGCTCTCAAGAAAATGTTGTACTAGGTAAACGATTTGGGGAGGGACCCGTCTCCTGGAATACGGTTTAAGGTGTGGGGTTTTTCAATTCTGCCCTGTGCGATGGAGGGACAGCTGGTGCCTTCCGATGCTGCTGCAGCAGACTGAACAGCCCACGCTAACAGCGACAGATACGCTCACCCTCTCCAGAAGCTACTCCTACACGTGCCAGCCTTCTGCGCTAAGGATTGGACTTCTGCTGAGAAAGGACCTCAGGCCGCTCACTTGCCAATCTCACAGTGATGTGCCCGTAGCGCTTTTCATTTTCAGGTGCAGCCCAGAATTTCCTGGTTTAGCCACAGCGCATCACCATGGAAATTTTACAAGCGCTACGGCAAAGGATGGTGGATACCTTCCTGTTAACTGCTCTTCTCGCCAAGCAAGGCTCACCTATGTTCCTCAGAATGGTGAAATGGGGGTAATACTCTGAATCTGACCCTTTCTCAGCCACAGCTGTGTCTCCTAAGTCCTCACAGGAATTATTTTTCCTCTTTCGATTTTCCTTTCTGTATTTTCTGCCCAAGTCTCTCTGTGTTCTCATTCTCAGTGTTCTCTCAGGTTTAGGGAGTAGGCTCCAAGCCTGGGTTACTGTTAAAATTTCTGTTTGGAAGATGAAAATACGGAATTTGTTAGTCCTGTTACAACGTCACTTGTACAACCCCCAGGCCTTTTCTCTTGGCCATCTGATCAGCCTCTACTGTTCACCCTGCCCAAAGCATCCGAATGAATGAGATCCCATTCTTTACTCTAGATGGTCTTATATGGATCTCGGCCGTCATTTAAAAAAAAAAAAAAAAAAAAAGTCTGCCTGCTGTAGTCTAGGGGTTTCACTTAATCTGAAGTCATGGTCATCAGATGAGAAACTGCTTCAATTAATTTAATCAATTCACTCACTGAGATTACAACTTTATCTTCCATATTACATACATTTGTCAGCTGACCCTATGAACTGGCATAATAAACTCTTTCTGTGTCTACAGTGAGTAGTAAATGTACTGAACGCTACAGGCACGTGGCAGAGTAGAACTGGGAGCCCGGTCAGCGCCGCAGAACATCGACCCGACTCCCGCTCACCTCCGCTGATTAGTCAGCGCAAGGGATCCCACAAAGTATCCTTTGCTGGAGAATGAGGAATCAGCCAGACATTCGGAACGTCCAGGGAATCTTTGTGCAGGCCAGAGGAAGGGAAAAGTAGCAGAAAAATTATATGTCTTAATTCTCCTTGTGAAGTGGTTATTGAGCCAGCACGTCAGCGTGTCAAACTTAACTGTCCTATGCAATAAAGGGTGCGGAGTGGCATGTGTAAATCCCACCTGTAGAGAGTCACTAGGGCAAAAACCTGATGTTTCAGCTACTGAAAAATGAAACACGAGCCTGTGTGCAAAAGGGGCCTCTTACAGACAGCAGATTATCTGAAGAGATAGAATCACAGGATCATTTAGGTTGGAAAAGACCATTAAAATCGTTGAGTCCGATCGTTAACCTAACACTGCCAAGTCCACCACTAAACCACGTCCCTAAGCACCACGTCGATGATAGCAACGCCCATGCCAAGCTTACGCTCTTCCTTACCGTCTTCCAATCTATCCCTTTCCTTGGATTTTTATTTCCTAGGTAGCAGGTATATGGAATTCTAAAACAGAGGACTTCAAGAAAAGGTCCAACGGTATAAGATATAATTTGGAGAAGGAGAACTGCATGCTGCCCTTGACGTTTTATTTCCCCCACATCTGGAATTTAGAAGCACGCTCATGAAACTCCTCTTCCTCATTAGGGCTACAAAAATCCAGCCAAATGGGGCCTGACAAGCAGTCCAAAAGTGTTCCATTTAACCATAAAATACAAAGAAGTACAATCCTGCAAGGTTTGGAGGTGAATTTCCATTGCTTGGAAAGTTGTGACTGCCTGCAAAATTATGTATAGAACAGAGGTGTCTTCGTCCTCAGCCATGACACAGCTCTGGCACAATCATACCATACTGTCGTATCTGACGTTTTCACTTTTTCCTTTGACATGCAGTTTTCCCTCCAACCACAGAAAAAGTGGTTTTTTTTTTTTTTCCCTTAGAATAATACTATTTGCACTGCCAGGTGACAGCAAATACAACTCTCTCTTAGTCCCTCAAACACAACGCTAAAGCCCCTCAGATAAACGGAAAAAAACTTTCTCTCCCCAAGCTGCAGCCCTCCTGTGGCCTTGCAAGAGGCTGAAGGTACGCTACGTTTTTTCTGTCTGCTTGCCTCTCCATCCAGTGAAGACAACACGCTACTGTCGGCTGTGCAAACGGATGCCGGGCCAACCCCGCTGTATTTGTCACTGCTCTGGTTTGGGGCTAGTTTGTTGTCTAGAGTTGTTACTCATGCGTGTGTGGCCTCTATCACAACTGAGCTTATTGCAACTTTCACGAATTAGATGTTTCCAGCAGAAGGAGGATGCTATAGGCAGTTCTGTCCCTTTACAAGTGCCTCCTCCCCCTCTAACTGTTGTAGAAGATGGAGAACCTCGGTCCTCAGGCCAGACAAGAGCCATAATTGACCTCTGTTGACCTTAGTCAATTCAGAGTGAGGGAACACGAGACTTTCCCCTTCTGCTGTGCTCACACACAAAACCTGAGGTCTCCCAGACAGGCCCACATCTGTGGAAAGAATTAGTGAGTATATGCACGTGTGCCTGTGCATGCATGTGTCCACACGCATCTGTCTGTGCTTTTGCATGTACGTGCAGGAAAGCCTGTGTCGCTGCTCGCAGCCCGTGTCGGCAGACAGCTACACACCCATGCGTGTGGAGCGAGGTCAAAGCAAGCAAAGGCGCCGTGGGCCTCAGGAGCTGTTTCTTGGCTCTTGGCCTACTGCAGACCTCGGCTTTCCCAGCGCTACCACCAGTGAAGTCCTCTTTGTCCCCATCTCTTGATCACGCATCCCTACGGCGTCTCCTATCCAAGAAGAAAGCCCGCTCCGGTTCTACCGCGGGAAGCTGAGTCAGGCCGCGAGATCTCTTCCCGAAGACAGGGATAAGTTTGGCAATATCGACTCCTCGGCTCTTTCTCAAAGGAGACGGGACACGAGTTCGGTGAAGCGTTCCCTAAGCAGTTCTGATCAGGCTACCTGAGGGCTGACAGGTCTCTTCCCCCGCCAGCCCCGATGCCTGCCGTCCGCGCTGGCAACATTCTCCCTCCCCCCTTGCCTCTCCCGTCTCCTCCTGGGATTTTCCTTTCTCCCGTGGGGGCTGTCACGGCGTGGCCGGGAGCTCCGGCTGCCGGAGCCTTTCTGCGTTGGAGCAGCCATCTCCTGCCCACTGACTGCCTGCAGAAGCCCCTGCCGCAGACCCCCGGCGCCCAGCCCTGCGCAGAGGAGTGGGACGGGCCCTCCCCGGCCCTTGCCCGCCAACGCACCCGGCCACCCAGGTACCCCCGGAGGTGCCTGCTCTTCCCCTACCTTCCCAGGTGAGCCAGGGCAGGTGGTGGGTCGTGCTCTCCGGCTCTCCGCTCCCCTGGACGTGCCTGCAGCCTGATTCACGGGCACCTCCGAGCCAGCCAGCGAGACTCAAGCTCCACCCAGGGCAGAGGGTGAGTAAGAGCGAGAGAAAGGCAAACTCCGGAGAGTTATTCCCTCCCCAGGATTGCAGGGGAGCCAGAGATAAGGGCTGCACATTCCTGAGCCGCAGGCGGCCTCTCCCTTCCCGTCTGCCC
>NW_009647020.1:117390-128317 GCF_000708025.1 Charadrius vociferus
GGCGCGGCCCGTGGCCGGTGCCCCCCCTCCTCCTCCCCGTGAGGCGCTCCGTTGAGCGTATGCGTTGTAAAAGGTATTTTAATACGGAGGTGGCGAGGTGAGAGGGGGTGTCGGCAGAATTGGGAAATAAGCGTGATGGTGGAGACGTCGGTTACGCGTTTGTGGGCTGTTTCTTGCCCGGGAAGGTGCCCCGCGCGGTGTAGGGACGGGGAGCACCAGCCGAGGCGGTGACCAGGCAATATTGCTTTTAGTCACCTTCCGCCGCGTTGCCGTGGGCATGATGCACCACATGCCACTTACACACCGCACTCAATGGAGTTATTAACTTCCACGTAGGTGTCGCCGCGCTGCTCATCAGTATCCTCCTGGAATGCTTCGCAAACATCAATTAACTTCTCCGCACTCAATTGGGCTGTGATGGTGTGATTAGCCCTATTTTGGAGGAAAGGAACCGGAGCAGGGATATTAAGTTTAAAATGCTCCACTCACTGTAAGTAATCATAGAATCACAGAATGGTTTAGGTTGGAAAGGACCTTGAAGATCATCGAGTTCCAACCCCCCTGCCATGGGCAGGGACACCTCCCACCAGCCCAGGTTGCCCAAGGCCACCTCCAGCCTGGCCTTGAACACCTCCAGGGATGGGGCCTCAACAGCCTCTCTGGGCAACCTGTGCCAGTGCCTCACCACCCTCAGAGTGAAAAACTTCTTCCTAATGTTTAATCTAAACCCACCCTCTTCCAGTTTACAGCCATTCCCCCTCGTCCTGTCACTCCATGCCCCAGTAAAAAGTCCTTCTCGTAATTAGTTCAGGGTTTCAGGAATCACGCCTTTTAGGGTCTCTCGTGGTTGGGGCTATAAGGAATACAGGTTGCGTTGCCGTCTATACGTATATGACAGCCTTAATTCTATAATTTCTTAATTTTTCAGCGATGTCAGCCTCAAGTATCTGCTTTCCAGTAGCACGTTATTGCGTGACTGATGCCTCTTCTCTGCCTTGTTCTTTTCCCCACTTCCTGGGCGGAATTGTGTATGTCCTGGAGTATTTTTCTTTGACAGGGCTTTTATGTTCCGTTCTTGTTTTTAATGTGCTGGTTTCTATCTGTGTTAGAAAAGGCAAGGTCAAAAAGAAGTGTGTTTTGAAATACAAGTTTGCATAAGCAAATTTGCACTCTGATAGCAAGTTCTGTTGTGCCATTGGGATGATTATCACACAATTCAGAACATCAGATGATCTTTGTATATTCTGTATGCACAAAACTTAGAATTTGGGTGTTTATCCAAAGAGAAGCCAGTGCAAAGAGTCCTTGGTCATTTTGATGGTTTTGTGGTTAACACGCTGCTGAGGAACTATTCTGCAGTATTCTGCAAAGTGAAGGCCTGATGGATTAATCCAAGTCATCATCCACCGGGAGAGGATTGAAACCTCTAGGAGAAAGTGTTATTCATTGTCGCTCTTATCTGAGAATATAGCCTAAGAAAGAAAGAATAAAGTCAGCATGATTTTAGTTGGAAGGATTTCTTGGGAGTCGTCTGATCCAACACCCCTACTCCATGCAGAACTCATTAGATCAAGTTATTCAGTGTCTTGCTTGTTTGTTTTTTGAATATATCCAATGACAGACGTTCTGTGGGTTCCTGTTCCTGTGCTTGGCACCCTCACAGTGACTTTTTTTCCTAATATTTAATGAGAGGGTTTTTTTAAAGCCAAGAGTCTGATAATATGTTCGAACTACACACTGACTGCTCCAATTGTGTGTACCTTCAGCCACAGAAGTGTACATGCGATAGAAAGTTTTCCACAATAATTTGCCTAACATTATAACCACTCTTTTTGCTCAGTTTCTGCTTTGACTAACTGCTTTTCATCCATGAGCTGAGTTGAACCTTCTGTGCTGTACTGATGATGTAGGCGGGTTGTGGCAAAAGACAAGTAGGGCCGTGTGTCGTGTGCACGCTGCTTGTCTTTGAGTCTGTCCTCTGACCATTTTCCCTAAGTACAAAGAAAACTGAGGTTGTAAGTGAAAGGTCTGTCACGGAGATGCGGGTGATTCCTTCCCTGACTGAAGTTGTCAGCAGTTCAGTCGTAACTGGCACTACAGTTCTAATGCAGCACCTTTCAGAAGCGAAGAGGGACGTATGTCAGACTCGCAGACGGGAGCACAGCTGCAGATACGCTTCCCGAGTTACCCAGTTCTCTGCTGCCAATGCCAAAAAAAGCAGTTTTAGCACCTTTGTCTGAAAGCAACTTCAAGGGCCTTTCATATTCAACTCATGAGTCTGACTAGTTACACTTGACTCTTCCTTCGCCAGAATTTCTCCCTTTTGTAAGTGAGCAGCTTAGATACAGGCCTGGTTTAATTCCATTGAATTTAAATGGGGTCAGCGTTCCAACGGAGTTGTTTTGGGTTTTTTTTATGGTCAGAGTTAGAATAAAATCTCCCTTACTTAGCAAAACAAAATTTTAAAGATTAGCTCTTTCTACCGGTTCTGGGATTACTCCGTGAGGAAGTTGTTGGTTATCACCCGTGTGACTGGTTAGACCCAGTCAGTGTTACTACCCTCTGTTTTCCAATCTGTGTCTGGGAAGGTAAGGATTTTCATAATTCTCAGTAGCATTATTCCTCTTTTAATAGCTCCTGATAATGTACATATAGATAGAAATCTCTTGATGCTATTTGCAATCTCCCGGTAGACTTTTTTTCTCAATTTTACATAGACTTGGAGGGATTGCTTTATCCATTATTCGGTTTCTTTACATTATGTTCTGGCACATACAATTGCTGCCCTATGATCTTTACTTTCGTTTCCGTCTGTCCTATGCAGAAAACATCTTTCGCAGTCGTGCTCCAGTTATGATTATTATATTTGACTAAAGCACTTCTCAGTAATGTAACTAAAACAAACACATCACTTTTTAATCTTCTCTTTATTAAATTAAGCGAACATTTAAAAATCTCTTGCTTTCTGTTTCCTGCTATCCGTTAAACCGTATTTGTGGACCTTTTTTGTTCCAGCTTTTCAAAACTAACTTAAAAATTTCATTCTCAAACTTACTTTTACTCTCAGGTTCACTATTGCTGTTTACACAAATACAGTACCAAAATTATAGTGCTATTCCAAGGTCTGTAAACTTTATTTGAGTAGGTTTGACATCTTAGCCAGTTTCCGTTGCGCTCTTGAGCGAAAATTGTCTAGAACGGCTGATTTCAAGAAGGGTATTCCTAATGGTCTAAAAAGGCCTTCGTTATCACACTATAAGATGATGGTATTCTCTGCGTCTTTCCAATTGGAAATCAGTAATAGAACTTTGCTGCATTTATTCTGAAGGGTGGTTGTGTTTGTGTTTCTTTATTATTTCCAATATAATATTGGTTATTTTTAAAGAGTCCCCAGCCATTGCATTAATTTGTAAATTTTGTTTGCTTTCTTTTTGGCTAATTATAATGTAAGTATGCATTGTTATACCGGATTAGTTTAGTAATGCATCTAGATAATTACTGTTTGTAACTAATGTCTTCGCCAGGGCTCTTTTATGCTAACTGCCTTCAAACAAAGAGCCAGTAGTAAAGAGACGTTTGCTGCCCCAGATTATTTATAATCTCAGTTAATGACATGATGTGGCAGGGGCATAAAACAAAAGAGATAATCAGAAATGAGCGAACCTAATGTCAGATTGTAGCAGTTGCTACAGCTGTTAAGACTTCAGCACTGTAAGAGTAAGCAGCAAACGACACTGACAGCGAACACCTTGAAGAGGTGGGCAGGCCACGGCGTTCTGCTCATAGCAGTCCCTGAGAGCTTGCGTCTCCGTCCTGGAGAATTTTGTCTGGAGCTGTACTGCAACTTGGCGATACACTGGGCTGAAACGCAACGCATAGCACAACCGCGTCTGTGATCAGAAATGGCGTATCGGGTTTACGTGGCAAGGTTTTGGTGGTGGGGAGGCTGCAGTGTTGCCCTCTGTGAGAAGACACCAGATACTGCCCCCGTGTCGGATGAAGCCAGCTCCGAGGTGGACCCACCGCTGGCCAGCGCTGAGCCCATCGATGACGCTGGTAGTGCCTCTGTGATGACAAATTTAAGAAGAGGTAAAAAAACCGCTGTGCAACAGCTGGGAGAGCTTTGCTGCATTGCTCTTTTAAGGAAGCAACGCGGCACACAAAGCTGTTGATCAGGCGCATGGCTAGAGTATTTCTGTGAGCTCCATTTTTGGCGATAGCCTGAAGAGAAGTACTGTTAGGGATCCCAGCGACGTTTCGGAGGGTATTGCAGAGATTTGTGTTTTGAAGTGCCACCAAATTGACACTTGGATCTCCAAAGTTTGTGCTCATTTGGCAAAGTGACCCTTTACTTATTGCCTAGGGACATTCAGGCTTCTGATCCGCAGAGCAGTAAGTATGCGTAGTAAATTGCACACGCGTTCACCTCCATGAGTTAAATAACAGCAGTGGCAGATGCATGAGCAAAACTGATGCCGTGGCATCAAAGCATTCGGGTGAAGTTACTTCTGTTGTAAAATTAAGGTATATAAAACCACTCCACTGTCTTATGCAAATGAGCCATACTTAAAGAGTCCATGGAGCCACAAAACTTCCATTTCTGGTTATCACTGCAGCACATAGGCTTACTAGAGATGGGGAGAATGCTGAAAACAAACAAGAATTTGAATAGCTGAGATACCAACATTATGCATAAGCTGTAAATCAATGCAGGAAACTCAGACCAGAATAACTGGTGGAGAGACGGAAGGAATTCATCCAGGATTTGAGGAAGCTGTTTAAAGTATGATTTCTCCATGAAAAATGTTACTGGTTTTCCTTGCGTGGTCCACAATAATGAAGTGCTCTGTATTGTTGTGTACTGGATTGCATCTTGTATTCCACTGGAAGTTCTTTGTTTCTAACAAACACATGCACCTATACATCTGCCACTTGTCCTTAAACCTTGTTAAATAAAATTTTGGTTTTAAACTTTGTAAAATTTGGAATCGTTTCCTGATCCAGTTCACATAATGGCTCCACAAACTAGTGCATTGGCACAACTGGCAGGAAAGGAAAGAACCATAACATGGGAATGCGTGTCCAAGGCTGTCTTATCCTCAGTCCAAATCTGGATTTTTGTTGGCGTAACACATAGACGAACCTGGCCAAAATACGAGAAAGACATTGACACCTGCCTCCAGGGTATTGGTGTTCATCCTTCTCCTTTGAAAATTGCAATGGACTGGAAGAAAATGACAACCTGTGCTTGGAAGGACTACTGCCTCTAACCGATCAAGGCGAACCCTGTGGTCGGGAAGCCAGTTGTTCAGAACCATTTTCATCAGTGCTTTATTCAGGCTGGATTGCATCATGAAAGCCTGTCCTGGCAGGAGCTTGTCTTTTATTGTGTCCTCACTCCTTAGGATGCCTCTCGGGCTTCAGGCACTTAGCAGTTCTCCACTTTGTCCACTGCCTGTCCTGACTGAAAACTGTTGTTAGCAAGTTAGAAGGACAGTAGAAATTGGAAAGGCATTAGTTTTATTCACAGCACTGTTGTCATTAGCTTATCCAAACATTTCACTTCTCTCTTTCTCTGTAATTGACTTGTCTTTGTTCTTGTTTGAAGGCATTATCTGTGCCATTGCTCAGACTAGCAAGGAGGTTAGTGTTCATTTTTTAGAGAAGACGGTTGTCACTGGCCTTCTACAGCAATGTGCTTGCTAGGGGGATGTTCTTAGCTGTGAGGAATGAACAGTTTTCCTTGAAGAGAAACTGGGAAGAGGAAAGTTTTGACATTGTCACTGCTTTTGAGGGTAGGATGTGATAGGCCCTACTGTTTTCTTACTTTGGATGAGCTGAGAAGATCCGTCTTGTTTTCCGAAAGACTGACTAAAGGTGACCTGCAGAAGGGACTTGTGTTTTGCCCTGACAAAGTGCATCCACTACTTTGTATTTCTAGATGGTGTGCGATCCCACTCTACATGTTGCATCATGCATTTCTCTAAAACTGTTTAACCATATCTGTACCTGAGTTAGAATCTGAACCTCACAAATCTCATCATTTGATAAACGGAGAGTAGTGACGATGGAATAATTCTCAGATGGGAAGGACGTTTTTCATACAATACCAGAGGAGAAACACAGGAAGAGAAGGGGCTAGACGTAGAATCATAGTATAGTTTAGATTAGAAGGGACCTTCAAAGGCCATCGAGCCCCCCCCTGCCCTGGGCAGGGCCACCTCCCACCAGCCCAGGTTGCTCCGAGCCCCGTCCAATCTGGCCTTGAACACCTCCAGGGATGGGGCAGCCACAGCTTCTCTGGGCAACCTGCCCCAGGGGCTCACCACCCTCACAGGGAAAAATTTCTTCCCAATATCTAATCTAAATCTACCCTTTTCCAGGTTAAAGCCATTTAACACAGCCAAGAATTTCTTCCTCAGATCTCACCTAAATCCCCCCTCTCTCAGTGTCAAACCGTTCCCCCTGGTCCCACGGCTCCCCTCCCTGATGCAGAGTCCCTCCCCAGCTCTCCTGGAGCCCCTTTAGGCACTGGAAGGGGCTCTGAGGTCTGTGCGGAGCCTTCTCTTCCCCAGGCTGAACCCCCCAACTCTCCCAGCAGAGGGGCTCCAGCCCTCCCAGCATCTCGGTGGCCTCCCCTGGCCCCGCTCCACCAGGTCCATGTCTCTCCTGTGCTGAGGCCCCCGAGCTGGAGGCAGCACTGCAGGGGGGTCTCCCCAGAGCAGAGCAGAGCGCAGCAGAGGGGCACAGTCCCCCCTCGCCCTGCTGGCCACGCTGCTGGGGATGCAGCCCGGGATGCCGGGGGCTCGCTGGGCTGCCGGCGCACCTTGCCGGCTCCTGGCCAGCTTAAACATGAACATCCAGTGTAAATATCAGGGCCCTGAGAGTGTGGGCAGGCCTTAATGGCCCTCACCAGCCTCTCGTACAGCCTTTACGTGTACCTTCTGCCCACGGGCCCAAGGTCTCCAGTTCAGCTTGAACCTGGGCCTTCTGCTGTGTTCAAGCTACATCACAGGAGCATTGATGTCCAGACCATCAACCATTCAGTTTAGACTGAACATTAGGAAAGAATTTTTCACAGAAAGAGCGGTCGGGCACTGGAATAGGCTGCTCGGGGAGGGGGTGGAGTCCCCATCCCTGGAGGTGTTTAAGAGGCGTTTAGATGTGGTGTTAGGGGATATGGTGTAGGGGAGAACTTTGTAGAGGAGGGCGGATGGTTGGACTCGATGATCCCGAGGCTCCCTTCCAACCCAGACAATTCTATGAGTCTATGATTCTAACAGCTGTGCCGGTGCCTGGCTATGGCCCCACCGATCTGGGCCCCCACCCATGGCTGACTACTCGACGTGATCTCAGGCCTGCCGTGTTGTGATGGACCTGCCTGGGTGTCACCTGTCTCCGGCACTGGTCGCCATCACTGCACCTGACCCTGACCAGTGGATTGACTTCCCGCTTTGACCTCAGACCTGCCGTGTCGCCACAAGCTTGTCCGGTGGTCCGGGCACTCAGCTGACCCTGTCTGCTCCCACCGCCTGGCCGTTGTGGGACTGAGCCCTGGCTGGGGACAGCCCTGCCCTGGCTGCAGAGACCGCCTTGTCATGCTTGGCCCCTGGCTCTCCATCCACCCAAGAGCAGTTGGCCCTCTGGGATCACCAGCAGTATACAGGGAGCAGATACATCATCTACCCAAAGACGCCATAAACAGAGACAAGCCAAGGGGATCTGGGACCTGGAGAATAGTAAGTAACTCATCTTGTTCTTTGAGTCGCTTACTTAAGCATTTCAGATCCCCTGGACTCTGTTATAATGGAAGAGAAGATGGTGAATGCTCCTTTTGACTTAACATTTGCGACTAATCATTTCTGCCATTTCTGGTTTTGTTCTGTTCCAGACACTTTATTTGTATATATTAGATTATCTGGGTTAAGTGCAGCTTCTCATTCTCCCTTCCGTCTATCTGCTCTGAGTTGTTTAACGAGATCTTCCTGTTTTTATTCCAACTCGGTATCAAGAAGTCACAGGTACTAACTGGCACTAAGCACTGCATTTATTCTTTATGTGGTGAACGCATGCTCTGTGTATCAGTGAAGAATTCATAGGTCTCCAGTCTTTGATTTCTCAACCTTGCTTTGCTGGCAGATATTGAAGAATTCTCTTCAGAAGTTTGCCTGTCTCGTTCCCCTCCCCGTTCTTCACAGTACTTTTTATTGTAAAGAACTTTTTTTTTTTTTTTCCCCCAAGTGTGCCTGTGGAGAAATCCAACATTATTATAACAAGCAGGACCGATACCTGAGCGGAATTACGGCAGTGGGAACGTGAATGTAGGCTTCTATAGTTTCACTGTTATAAGTTGTTTGTTTTTTTAATGAAAACTGCCTTAAATTAATGGGTTAGATGGGGAATAAAAGAGGAAGAATCACAATTGTCAGTATCTTCTGTGTAGCAGCACTTTTTGGGTATCAGCATGGGATTTTTTTTTGTTCTGTGGGTTTGTTTTTTTTCTTACCAGAGTGTTCAGCTACTACTGCCATCCATTCCTTCTGGAAAAAAATGCAGGAGGTGACTTAGGGAATGAAGGTTCCTGTGATCAGATAACTTGGCCTTAACCTGTGACTAGACTGGCAAATCCCCAGTGCAGAGAGGGTGTCATTCCAGTTCAGTGTAGCTGAACGTCCAGTATGATCTGATTAAGAGAAAACACGTCTGCTCGGCCTGGTCGGTTAAAGTCTCCCCAGACGAAAAAGGCAGGAGGAACAGATCTCCTGTGCCCAGAGCTCATGACTCCATTTGGTAGAGTCTCTATCTTCAGTTAGAAAAGTCGCATTTTAATTTCTAGCCTGGACTTTATTTCTGCAAACCAATATTGTGGCATGTAGAGAGGATGCACAGATTTTAAAGTCTGAAGATGTACTGAGTGTCTCTTCAGTCATCCCTGAAAAGATGAAACAGCATCACTAAGCGGTGGATACATATTTTAGAAGAGTGGTGGTTTAAAGTAATTAAATAATTGAGAATTCAGAAAAAAACCCACAGGTAAATAGTTTCTGTCGTTGAAGAACTGCACCTTTCTATTGTCTGAAATTGTCTTAACTTCAGCTTCCAACTGTGCAGCTCACGGGGTCTGTGGCAGAGCTGTTACTAGGAGTCATGGTGCCTATAAACACTGTTCTACAGCCTGTGACCTTACTCACTCAAGCCTCCCTTGTGTTCTGTGAACACTCCCCCCCAGATTTTTCAGCAAGCTTTAAGGATTTCTGTGTCTTTATTGTAGATGTGCCTTTGTCCTTCACAGGGACGTAACTTGCATTTAGGTTTATTTTCAAACCATTATTTTCAAACTGTCAACCTGTCACAAGTGGGGATTGATACTGGGCCCAGTGCTGTTTAACATCTTCATAAGCGATCTGGGTGATGGGATCAAGAGCACCCTGACCAAGTTTGCTGATGACACCAAACCGAGTGGGGAAGGGGACACTTGGGAAGGGAGAGCCACCCTGCAGGAAGACCTGGACGGGCTGGAGGAGTGGGCTAACAAGAACCTCATGCGGTTCAACAAGGACAAGCGTAAGGTGTTGCACCTGGGAAAACATAATCCGGGAGCGCGGCAGAGGCTGGGACGTACCCGGCTGGGCAGCAGCTCTGCGGAAAGGGCCCTGGGGGTCCTGGTGACAACAAGCTCAATACGAGCGAGCGGTGTGCCGCCGCGGCAGAGAAAGCCAAGGGGCTGCTGGGCTGCATCACCGAGGGCATCACCAGCAGAGAGAGAGGAGTCATCGCCCCACTCTGCTCAGCACTGGTCAGGCCCCACCTGGAATATGGTGTGCTGCGCAAAAAAGCTGTAGCCAGGCTGGAGAGGGTGCGGAGGAGGGCCACCAAGATGCTCCGAGGATGGGGAAGCCTGCTGTGAGGAAAGGCTGAGAGCTGAGTTTGCTCAGCCTTGGGAAGAGAAGGCTCAGGGGAGACCTTGTCACCACATTCCAGTATTTAAAGGGTGGCTACAAAGAAGACGGAGACTCCCTTTTTACAAGGAGACTCCCTTTTTACATGGAAGAGGAGAGGTCATGGGTACCAGTTACTCCCAGGGAGATTCTGATGGGACCCAAGAGGAGAATGAGTCACCCTGAGAACCATCCCAAAAGGAGAATGAGTCACCCTGAGAACCATCAGCCGTGGGGATCACCTCCTCCGGAAGCGGTGGGTTCCCCATCGTTGGACACTGTTACCATTCTGCTGGACAGGCCGCTGGGCCACCTTGTCCAGACCGGGCTTTTGCCAAGGGGGGTTGGACCAGGCGATCCCTGAGGTCACTCCAAGCTGGGAGGGACTCTGTGATCCCTCTGCTCCCCAGGGCTGGGCTGTCCCAGCTGCGTCCCCCCAGTCTCCCACCCACCCCCAGCACACCCAGCAGGCCCTGACGCTGTGTGAGCACAGCTCGGCGCCGGCTAAACACAACCACGTCACCAGTGCTGCTTTGGCTGCTGGTCTCAAACACGGCACCACACCGGCTGCTATGGAGACAGCGAGCTCTGTCCCAGTCAGAGCCAGTTCCCCCAGTCCATCCCAGCCTGACCCTGCTCCCAGCAGGGTCTGAAAGATATAGATTATGTGTGAATGTGATTAAATATGTGGGCGCTGGTTCGCATCTGACTCCGCACTCGGTGCTGCGGCCGCTCGTCCCCTGGTGTTTATTCAGGCCCTGCGCTCAGGGTCCCGCCCGCAGCGGTTTTTGTAGGCCTTGTCTCTGCTCGGCTGATGTACCGGGTCAATTAAAGGTACGAATTCTTACTTGATTTATCTGCTTCAACTGTCGAAAGCCGTTCAGACCATTTCTCCCAGATTAGGCGCTGCCTTGGGTTGTTTTGCCTTTGCATTTCCATACCTCCAAGATCGGTCATATATGAACACACACCTCTGAAGTGGTGTAGGG
>NW_009647020.1:128350-186052 GCF_000708025.1 Charadrius vociferus
ACATTTTGCTAAAATGCTCACACTTTAACATCAGAAGATCACTAGATCGCTAGGTTTGGGGCTTGAGAGGAGTTTCATTAGGAGTGGGGACCTTGGCAGGTTTTTACTTTCCTGTCTAGGCTGGAGGGTGGCTGTCTTTCCCCCTAAGATTCTGCAATTGTATTTCACCTAATTCATAGAATCATAGAATCACAGAATGGTTCAGGTTGGAAGGGCCCTTGAAGATCTTCGAGTTCCACCCCCCCTGCCATGGGCAGGGACACCTCCCACCAGCCCAGGTTGCCCAAGGCCACCTCCAGCCTGGCCTTGAACACCTCCAGGGATGGGGCCTCAACAACCTCTCTGGGCAACCTGTCCCAGTGCCTCACCACCCTCAGAGTGAAAAACTTCTTCCTCATGTTTAATCTAAACCTGCCCTCTTCCAGTTTATAGCCATTCCCCCTCGTCCTGTCACTCCATGCCCCAGTAAAAAGTCCCTCCCCAGCTCTCCTGGAGCCCCTTCAGGGACTGGAAGGGGTCAATAAGGTCTCCCCGGAGCCTTCTCTTCTCCAGGCTGAACTGCCCCAGCTCTCTCAGCCTCTCCTCACAGCAGAGGTGCTCCAGCCCTCGGCTCATCCTCGTGGCTCTCCTCTGGACATGCTCCAGCAGGTCCATGTCTTTCTTATGTTGGGGACTCCAGAGCTGGACGCAGTGTTAATTAATTCTCTTCTGTTGACAGCAGATGGGTCTTGTTCCCTGCTCAAGGCATTTGGTGGTATAACATCTGGAGAACACAAAAGCTTGCAGGTCATTTGGTTCCAAGTAAAGTTGATGTGGTCGAGTGAAATACAGAGCGTGAGACTACATTTTCACAGTTTCATAGACTCTGACTAGATTCTGTGGGAACACAGGTACGACTTGGACTATAATGTGAGGGGCAGAAGGCATCAGGCATAGAACAGAAATCCTCAAATCCTGTTAGAAATCTCGGCTTTTATACTTTTTCAGTCTGGAGGCAGTCGTGTCTGAAAACTGACATTTCTGGTTGTGTTGGCGGGCTCCTAAATTGTTACTCCGGCAAACTTCTAAAAGATGTATTTTGAATAGAAGCTCTATTTAATTTTTCTCTAGCGTACAATTAAAATTCAACATGTGGTGGAGAATAAAAAGGGATATTATAAATTTAAATGAGGGAAGAATAGAGATAGGAGCTGGTATGGGATTTTAGCAGCTCTGTTCCGACTTTGGTATGGCTCCATCAGCCAGTTTTCTGACCACAGTTGTTTCTTTTATATAAACCAGGTCAGATAGCCTTTTTTAGCATCCTTCCTGAAAGCAATAACAATCATTAAAAAAAAAGTGATTGTTTAACTGGCAAATGAAGCATTGGGTGCCCTATAGTTAGAGGAAGAAAGGCAGGGGAGAGGCTTCTCATCTCAATTTCTCTACTTTCTTCTTCTTCACTTTAACTGAACTCTGCATGCAAGATGAAACAAAGGAGTAAAATGACATCTGCGTTCTGCAGTAATTAAATATTACAGTGAGCGCTTCAGATAAAATTGTTGGCTAAAGAGATGATGAGATAATCACAAAGGAATATGGTGAAAACCCGTAATATAAGCCGGGCAGCGCAGCTCTTGGTCTAGTGCCTCTTTCCTCTGTTGGAACTGATAGGACTGGTATTGAGTAGCACAGCCCATCAGGATACTAAAGGGTGATATAACCACATGGTGAAGGGGAGGAAGGAATTTATTGGGTCGCTTGAAGGAAAAGCAGGAAATTGTTGTAGGGAAGAGGGGAGTTCTCCAGGGTGGGGGAATGGGGCCATACGACTCAAACAGGGGCCGGGATCAAGTCGTTATTGTGCCGCTCCAGAGGTACTATGATAAAATTCCAGAATTGTAAGGGGCAAAACCATGATACCTGGAAAAGGACTAGGGGTGACCAAACAGCTTTAAGTAACCTATGATGTAACTTGCTAAATCAGAGAGGAGTTAACCCAGATAAAGGCTTGCAGGCTTTGCTAGAAAAATGTGACGATTTATTTGATACTTGTTGAGGCATGTTTAAAATGAAATTAAAGTGTTAGAAGAAATGTGGCTGGAAGAATGAAATGAATGGCCTTTAAAGCATTATTTTTTACCTTCGTTTTTGTCTTTCTTTCCTCATTTCCTTATGAGAACCTACTGCAATTTCCCAGTCCCCGTCTCTGTGAACACTCTCTTATACTGCCTCCCTCTGAGAGGTATTGGAAGGAGCAGAGAAAGGGGAATATTATTATCCACTCCTGTCCCATTTCTCTCAAAAGACGGTTCTGTAGTTCTCAGACTACTTTGGCTAGATAATGATTACTCTGTCGTTTCCTTGAGTTTCTGCAAAATTAATGAGTTGTTACTTTCTCATGGTTGGGACATGGATGAATTCAAACTACTTCAGAGTCGCTTAGGTGAGGAAGCCAATAGAGGTGAGCATCTAGGGAGGAAGGTCTATTGGTTACCTTGCTTGTGCCCTGGGAACACTGGTATCCACTAAAGACTTTCTAAAACTCTTGTTTGTAGTTGGTTGGGGTTTTTTTGGGTTTTTTTTGTTTGTTTGGTTGGTTTTTTTCTTCCAAAACAAGCAAAATTAAATAACTTTGACTCTTGTAAATGTTATTTCTTCTCTGGGAAATGGCCAGAGGCATGTTTGCTTGCTTCTACCTGTCCTCTCAGAGAGTGGAAAAATGGTTAATATGAAAAAAGAATGCAAAGATGTGCCAGACCACACTTGTTTGTGCTGGCCTCGTGCACAGGCTCTGAAAATCACTTCTGCTAACCCATCGAATAAGTCATTCTCAGCTAGATATCATGGAGTGCAAGAATTGCTCATAAAGCAAAGACTAAGGGGATAAAGCAGCTGAGAGTCTTTACGATCCCAACCTGTGGCCCTAATGTGCGTGCTGAGGAGGGGATTTATTACCGAGGTGTTTGTTAAAATAAAGTGTAGATCTGTTGCTGTATTACAGCATTGCTCAATGGGAAAAACTTGGCTACAATATGAAAGGCACTTGTATATCTGATCTATTTAGGTTATCACTGATTGTGGTGACAGCGAGAGACCACTTTGTTAATAAAGCTTAAGAAATCGCTTCCGACAGAAGCACTGGGACCGTCCCTGTGCCTGAGCCAGTAACTGGTAGTCATTGGTGCTGTTACAACGTACACTGACTTTGGGTAATGTACTGCCCTTCTGCCTTCCTTTTTGAATTTACGTATCTGTTTTTCTTGAAGCTGTAAATGGTTTCAGCTCAAGACATGCAAATTCAGATATCATCATGTGAGATGGGTGTCTCCTACCATAGTCTAGAGCAATTTGCACACACTGAATTTGGTATCAATTTTGGGAGTCATAGTCTTTAACTGAATTGTGCTCAAGACTTCTGTTACCTATTAATATGGCCTAGCACACTCGCCCTTCATTTTTGCTTTTCTTTAGCCAGTTGCTTATACGATTGCTTAGTTAACTGTCTTGGGACATTTGTATTACGTTGTCTACGTGGACTTCAGTAAGGTCTTTGACACAGTCTCCCATGAGATCCTCGTAGCGAAGCTGATTGAAGCGTAGGCTGGATGAACATACACTGGCTGGATCACCAGGACCAGAAGGTGGTGATCAGTGGAAGGAAGTCCCGTTGGAGGCCAGTAACTGGTGGTGTACCCCAGGGGTCTATATTGGGTCCAGTCCTGTTTAACATCTTCATTAATGACCTGCAGGCTTGAAGACAGCACCAAACCGAGAGGAGGGGCTGGTACACTGGAGCGTCATGCTGCCATCCAGAGGAGCATCAGCAGGCTGGAGAAATGGGCCAACAGGAACCTCTTGCAGGTCAACAAGGGGACTGTAAAGTCCTGCACCTGGGGAGGAATAACCTCACGCACCAGTAAGTGCTTGAGAACAACCAGCTGGAAAGCAGCTTCGCGGGAAAGGACCTCGGGATACTGGCGGACACCAAGTTGGACAGGAGGCAGCAGTGTGTCCTTGCTGCAAAGAAGGCTGAGAGTATCTTCGGCTCCATCAAGAGGAGCGTTACCGGCAGGTTGAGGGGACGGATCCTTCTCCGCTACCCGGCAGTGGTGAGGCCACACCTGCATCGCTGTGTCTGGTTCTGGGCCCCTCAGTCCAAGAAAGACGTGGGCATGCGGGAGAGAGCACGGTGAAGGGCCACAGGGATGATGAAGGGACTGGAGCACCTCGCATACAAAGAAAGGCTGAGAGAGCTGCCAGCTCCTGATTTTTTAGCTTTAGCTCTTGTTTTTGTTTTTGTTGGGTTTTTTTTTTTTTTGAAGACTACTGATTTGTAAGGTTTCGTTATTGCTTTATATCAGTTATTCATTTCCCACCTGCTGATGAGGTTAGCTCGTAATACCTATCATTTGACGTGGGTATACAGAGAGATTTTTGCGATCTCTTCCATGTCTTCTCTCAAGCAGGTTTATTTTTGTTTTTATTTGATATGATACTAATCCAGTAGTTTTTCTCTGATACGTTTTAAGGCATCCAACAAATAATTCTAAACTCACCACTACTTTTCTCTTTTTCTGTTGTTTATGTACACTTTTCCTCACTTTTTTTAAGTGTTCTTGACCAAAAAATTCTCCCCTAAACAATTTTTTTTCCTAATAGTTAAACTTTTTGTATGTGTTTTGTAAAACCTTTCTGAACTAGTACGAGCCTTTAATCTCAAAATGTTTGGACTAAACTGTGTGTCTGTCCAAGATATATTTCTATGCTAAACTAAACCTTGGCAGCTGGAGCCGGCCTTGGCCGAGGTAGATGATATTCTGTTTGCAAATCTGGAAAAGTTCTATTGTTTTCCTTAAC
Source organism: Charadrius vociferus (assembly GCF_000708025.1). Classification (NCBI taxonomy): domain Eukaryota; kingdom Metazoa; phylum Chordata; class Aves; order Charadriiformes; family Charadriidae; genus Charadrius; species Charadrius vociferus. The sequence continues at coordinate 133,190 of NW_009647020.1, forward strand.
TCAGCCTCTGCTAAATTCCAGTTGAACTGTACATGGCATTTCATCTTTCTGTCAGTAGAGGTCATTTTTTTTTTAGTGTACATTTTTCAAGTCCTGTGGAAAGATCAACTTTAGGGGTACAAAACAGGAGAGAAAAACCTTCCGAATATATCCATTTATGATAATTTTTTCCTTCTACTCATTAAAATGTTACTACAGTAGTTCCCCTTCAACCCTGACAGATGTGTTCTTAAGCAAGTTTGTAAATTCACATAAATTTAATTTAGGAACTAACTGTTTGAGTGGAAAATGAGTGTTTTTCAGCTTCCTTCACTGAACTTCCTACTTCTCCCATACATACGGGTGTCCGTTTCCATTAATGTTGCTTTTCAGTCTTATATTGCTACTGTAACTAATTTTGCTGTAACTCTTCTTCATTCAGGTCTCTAACTTCTTGAATATCTATCTGTCTTTCATCAAACTCATCATTTTGTGCAACATTTACTATTCGAGTTACATCATCCTCTCGTTTCTCAAATCTTTAAAAATCATGAGCGCAGTCCTTCCGTAGTGCCTTCCAAGAATCAGTCATTGTCTTGCCACTGATTAAGTCTCATGAAGCAAGAATGTTTTTCAAGGCATGTTGCAACCTTGCAAAAATGCACACACTACTGTTTGATTCGTCGTTTCTTTCGAATGATGTGTTTGTCAGAAATAAAACATTTTGAAATTGGCACTCTTTAGTTGTAAAAGTGGGGTAGTGTTTGGTGGTAAGCACAGCTGAAATGTTCAGATGCAAAACCACACAGGGGAGTTGGTTGGCTCTTTTACTGAGAACCGGCAATGTGGTAAGTGCTGGTTATCTGGGAGACTAGAGCAATTCACTAACCAATCATCTGTCTTAGAACCATAGAATGGTTTAGGTTGGAAAGGCCCTTGAAGATCTTGGAGTTCCCCCCCCCCTGCCAGGGGCGGGGACACCTCCCCCCACCCCAGGTTGCCCAAGGCCCCCTCCAGCCTGGCCTTGACCACCTCCAGGGATGGGGCCTCAACAACCTCTCTGGGCAATCTGTCCCAGTGCCTCCCCCCCCTCAGAGTGAACAACTTCTTCCTAATGTTTAATCCAACCTTCCCCTCTTCCAGTTTGAAGCCATTCCCCCTCGTCCCGTCCCTCCATGCCCCAGTAAAAAGTCCCTCCCCAGCTCTCCTGGAGCCCCTTTAGGCACTGGAAGGCGGCAATAAGGTCTCCCCGGAGCCTTCTCTTCTCCAGGCTGAACCTGGGGATGCAGCCCGATGCAGCCCAGGATCTGGTGGGACTTCTGGGCTGCGATTGCGCATTGCCGGCTCAGGCTGAGCTTCTGGTCAATCAGCACCCCCAGGGCCTTCTCCTCAGGGCTGCTCTCCAGCCGTTCCCCAACATCTCCTGTCATACGGGGTGTTACGCATGCCCTTATCTGCACACTAGTGACCAGGTGACACACGTAGGGTTTAATGTTTCAGCACCCTCAGGTTTCTTGAGTGGTAAACTAGTAGGTGTCTACATTTGAAGTTGCCGCATAAATTACCGCGTAATATTGAAATGGGCTCTTCTTTCATGATCTCAGATTCGGGCGCATGCTTCTCCAGAGTCGTAAAAGCTTTTGGTGGTACGTGTTTCTGAGAGTCTTGTATCTTCCATTCTGAACCCACGTCGCAATGCGTAGTCTCTGCCACCTCTCACCTGTTTGGAAAAGCGTCTGCAGCCTTCCGATCAACACTTACTCATTAATCTCTAAACTCTGCTGTGAAGAGACTTGAGGTTTTGATTTTTAACTTTCATAGCCATCCTTGATTGGTTTGAAAATCCTTGACTGTGAAATATTCACCTTATTCTTGAAATAGATATTTATAAATTTTCATTCTTTGGGGCTTTTTTGGTTTTTCTTTGCAAGGTAATACTGGAACTTAATGCGTGGCATTCATTTTTTTTGTGCCGAGAGCATTTTTTCAGTCATAGGGTTCCATATGTGGCCAGGGATCTTCAGGGACAGATCACCTAGGTTTTACACTTATATTTTTTAATACGATTTGTTGTTACGGTGTAGTGAACTTATCTTACATTCTTTCACATTAAACACAACGAAGGGCTGTTGCCATGTTGAAGTTCATCAGTCTTTGCACTATTTCTGAGTTTGTTTCTCACGATTAATAACTTCCATCGGGTTTTATTAGTATGATCTGTTGGGACTCATCTGTGTTTTGTGATGCCAGTGCTGTTTTCAGGGACACTGTATGCTGAAATACTGCAAAGTAAGACCAATCTTCTGGAAGACACCTATGCGATTCACTCGGTGTTTACCAGCAAGTTCACCTTTTAGCCGCAGTCCCTTTTGCACTGTAGTTGAAGTCCCCAATCCGTGCTGTCCCAGCACCACAGGACGCATTCTCGGAGGATTTCAGTCCCAACCCCGTGCGTGCGCAATGGATGGGGATGTTACGGGGGCTTTCAGGCTGGCATTTTTGAGAGCTGTGTGTGTTACTGTGTGCTTTTGTCTGAAAAAAAGATGATGCTAATGACCTGCCTCAGTTCGTACAAGGACGCTGATGATGTTTATGAGAAGGTCATTACTTTTGTCTAAAGTGTTAACCTAAAGTGTTAACTATTGCATATGTCCTAACCGTGGCTCAGTTTTGTTAGGTAATATATAAGCACGAAATAGTCAACCTGGCCCAAGAAAACTACAGTCTAAGTGGGGAGAAAAATATACTAAAATAAATAAATTTATTTTATAGGACAGTGAACTATATTGTTTGATTCTGTGCAAATCTACGCTTTAGCCTCCGAGCCTGCAAGACTAAGACTGTTCCTGTGGTACCACGTGCCATGGCAAGGTTCTTTTCCATCTGTACCTGCAAGTCAACGGGTGCGAAGGATGGAGAATGAGGCCAAGGTCTGGCTGGACACTGTCTCCAGAAAAGGGAATTCTGCCCTCTACCTACTGAGGCTGCTTTGCATTCTGTGTGCTGGCACACCTTGGTGGCCATCCATTCATCCAGACTTGAGGAAAACGTGTTTGGGCTATACGAAATGTGTTAGTTTTTTAACCAGTTGGCCTGTGTTTTTAAAAAACTTTAATCATGTAAACAAAACAGCATTTTTTTCATTTTTTTTTTTTTTTAAGCAGAGCCAAGTAAAGAAAGCCAAGAGGCTTAAGAGCTTGCTGATACCGCTGTGTTTCCGATTACATCTGCTGATGAAGAGGGCTCAGGTTGCGCATCGCTTCCAGGCTACTCCTCGGACAGCCACCTACAGGCTCGTGTGTCCAGGCGTTCCTTCCTACGCACGCACTCCCCCGCGCATCCCTGGCAGTTGGTCAAACGGAGCCAAAGCCTTAGGGCTGGTGCTCCATGAGCTCACCCTCACCCCTGAGGCAAGAGGCTGGAGCAGCAGAGCTCGGCGCAGCTGAGGGGACCGGTCCTCACTGCTGCAGACGGCAGCATCACACCGGGCAGCCTTTACCGACAGAGGCCCGGGCACCAAACACACGGGCCCCACAGCGCGTCGGCACATTCCGTGCCTAAGCAGCCCCGTGTGTGCATGGAACTAGAGTCTCTCTGCAGTTAGCAACGGTACTTGTCTTCAAGGTTGTAACGCTGAACAGCACCTTATAGCTCCTTCCTGAATTTACCTCCCTCTCTTGTATGCCATTAAGCAGGACGCTGTTTTTAAAACAGATTTTCATAGAACCAAATCATAGAATGGTTTAGGTTTGAAGGGACCTTGAAGATCATCAAGTTCCATGTCTTCCTCATATCTAGTCTGAATCTATGCTCTTTTACCTTAAAACCATTACTCCTTGTCCTATCTCAACAGACCCTGCTAAAAAGTCCCTCCCCGCCTCTCCTGTAGCCCCTTTAGGCACTGGAAGGGGCTCTGAGGTCTGCGCGGAGCCTTCTCTTCTCCAGGCTGAACCTGGGGATGCAGCCCGGGATGCCGGGGGCTCGCTGGGCTGCCGGCGCACATTGCCGGCTCCTGGCCAGCTTTTCCCCCCCCGGCACCCCCGAGCCCTTCTCGGCAGGGCTGCTCTCCATCCCTCCATCCCCAGCCTGTGCCGGGACCGGGGGCTGCCCCCACCCCGCAGCAGGACCCCGCGCGTGGCCCGGCTCACCCCCGTCACCTTCACACGGGGCCACCTCTCAGCCTGTCCCGGTCCCTCTGGATGCCATCCCGTCCCCAGGCATGTCAACTGGACCACTCAGCTCGGTGTCATCTGCAACCTTGCTGCTGGTGCACTCCATCCCACTGTCTATGTCACTGATAAGGATATTAAACAGTACTGGTCCCAGTGTGGACCCTTGAGGGACACCACTGGTCACTGATCTGGACATTGAGCCATTGACCACTACCCTCTGGATGCCACCATCCAACCAATTCCTCGTCCACCATACATTCACCCACCAAACCCATCTCTTGCCAATTTAGAGAGAAGGGTGTTCTGGGGGACCGTGTCAAAAGCCTTACAGAAGTCCAGACAAACAACATCTGTAGCTCTTCCCTCGTCCACTGGTGTAGTCACTCCATCACAGAAGGCGATGAGGCTGGTCAGGCCGGACGTGCCCTCGGTGAAGCCGTGTTATGCTGGTTGTCTCGACTCGCATCCCTGTCCTCCATGTGCCTCAGACCAGCTTCTAGACTATAGGTGTCGGTGACGAATGTGGTAACTAAACCACCGTATCCTACACGTATCATCTCGCATGTTGAGCCCCATTTCCTTTCCCCACTATTACAGCTTCTGTGGAGCAGAAATCTCTACTCTCCTCCCTCCCCCGCCAAGAGTGAGTCTGCTACTCCCAAAATGAGGAGTCCCCTTCAAACTACGTAAAGATGGAGCTAATAGTCACTGGTTTCGGTTCTCTTCCTCCCCTTTCAGCATAGATGCCAGTTTTCTACCAAATTTACGTGAGTAGCACATGCTCATCTCGACACTCCTGTAGCTGCCATTGATTTAGGTGATCCCTAATTTCTGCACACAAAAAAGCAAAGAAAATTACTAGTATGTTTGGTAGTTTACAGAATGACTAATAATCAGAACCAAAGCGTTGATATAGAAATTGCAGACTTCACACAGGGCAAACAACATTAACTAAAGGCTCTAAAATGTAAAGTAAACTTTATTATCCTTGAACCACAAAATAGATTTCTTTGGTTGTACAAATTTCACTAGTTACAGTCTTGATGCGCTAATTTTCCCTCAGAGTCTCTCAGGAGAGAATGGGAGAGAACCCAGAGCCTGGCACCAGGTACCGCAAAGGGAAAGAAAAAAAAAAGAATCACAAGTTAGTCACCAAAACCAATCCAGGATTGTTTCCAAAACTGCTGTTGTTAAAAAGCAAACGCTAAAATTAGATTTAAAAAGGAAAAGCTCAAATTGCTGATGATGGAAGCAGCCATAGCTGCGTTTTGAGATTATCAGAGTTCCCCCTTCAAAGCTCTGTAAAATTAAACCATACGAAGTCAGTTAAAACGATCCACTGGATTTTGGCATGAAGGGAGATTCTCAACTAAAAGAAACCGCGTCCAGTTCTTTCACTCAGCAAATATACAAGCAGAAGTGCCTGTCGCTCCCGAGCCGCTTCGAGTCACTGAGAGGCTTAAGGTCCCACTCTGGTCTTACTGCTGGAGGGGTTCCGCAGAGAGCACCAATGTGTCGGGGTAGACAGATCAGATTACTGCCGAGCTCAGGTGCCTTCTCCATATTTGAGGCATTTTTAAAGAAAAAAAAAAAAAAAAGAAAAAAAGAGAAGGGATGTTTACTTCAGTAGTGGGCAGTAGAGCAGCAGAGACTGATTTCAGAGCTATAGGCAGCATCTGTCTCCTCCGCATCTGCAGAGCTCACTCGATACAGAATCTGTTCGCAGCCCTTGTTCCACTCGTGGAAACCGGGAATCGCACCCCTGCCTCTTTTTTCATTTTCTTTTTTTTTTTTTTTTTTCCCCTCTGGCACGGGCAAGGATGTATTCTCCCTGTTCTGCATGGAAAGGGGCCCGAAGCCAACAAGTTGGCAGCGAGCAGAACCGCGTAGTTATTGCAAGGCGTAGGCCGGACCCATCCTGCTTCACGGTGCTCCCTGCCCGGCAGGCGCTCCTCACCGGGCACCCTGCAACGTCGCGTCCCGTTCCACAGCGGGCGACAGAGCGGACTCACCCACCAGCATCCTCCTACCTGTAAGACCCCCTTACTCCTAACCTGACCCCCGCAACGCCACTTCCTACCCTTCCCCGTTTCCTGAATCCTAACCCACTATCTTGTCTGCTGTTTACACTTCCTACCTCTGCCACCATACCCTAATCCCCAACTACTCTGCTCCCTATTGCCGTCACACACGCACGCCGCTACGCTCCCGCTACAGCCGTTCCGCTCCTGTCTCATTTCTGCCCCCGTCACCAGCGCAGTCGCGGTGCTGACCGAGGACGGGTACGCGGCCCCCCCTGACACTCAGTACGGTGCGCTTGTGGAGCGGTTCCCGCCGCGTGCGCGCGTCACGCACAATTACACATACGTCTTAGGTAGGTACCCGTCTCCCAGAATAGCACGAAATACCGGCAGGAGCAGTTTCCTACACGGGATGGATCGCTGCGCTCACAGAGGCAGATGGCACAGAGCTGGCACGGGCTCCTGCTTATTCGGTCACCTTTGCTCGAGCACACAGGTGTCAGTGTCAGAGGGAGGCACTTCACTGAAATTCCTTTTTTTTTTTTTTTTTTTTTTTGCTACCCATTTCCACGTACTCCCAAAAGAAAGTGAGGTGACACGGTGCGGGAGGTGGAAGGAGATGCTTTTTTGGCAAAAGACTGGAAATTAAACAGGAGCAAAGGCAGGCTGGGCCTTCCTTATAATTCATACCAGAGTAGAAGCTCCCATATTAACCACTAAAAAAATCCAAGTTGAGGAAATAACAGCTGGAGCCCAACGCACTCTAACACTCACACGTTCTCCCTGTCCTACCCTTCCCCCACACACAATATTTACAGGCTAAGAAGCTGCAGCTGCCCACTGTCCTACCCACACCTCCTCTCAATTTGCCGTCAAGAAGTCTAGTGTTGTCCCGTTTTGTTTAGGACGTGCCCCAGTGCATTATCGGGTGAGAAAAGAGGGCGGTTCACAGCCTTAAAGGAAGTTAGTTGACCACAATGCTCCCCGGGGCGCTCAGTTCCCATCCGGAGCCCAGGAGGCAGCAGTGTGGGCAGTCCAGTGCTGTCCCTGGAGCACAGAAGCTCAACAGCCCTGTGCTGGGCTACTCCATCGCCCAGGCGCGTCAGACCTTCTACGTAGGGACAGCAGTCTCCAAACTGCGCCGGCTGTGTCGAAGTTTGCGTTTGCTGCTGTACAGGGCCATTTCTTCAAGCGCCGACGACGTAGGTGTTGATGACTCACGTGTTACTAACATCTCCTCTTCCTCTGGCTGCCCATCCTGCTCCTGGGGAACTGTGCAGACAAGGAAAGTTACGGTTTTAAGAGAAAATTCTAGATTAACTATATAGCGGATGATAGAGTTAACGTAGACATAAGACATTCAGTGCCCAGGCACTGAATTGGAGACAGCACTGAAGCCTCGGTGATTTACAGTAATCCCGTGCCCAGAACTTGTAGGTGATCTGTAGCTCCTTTACCGACTGCTCGGGGTTCTGGGCAGGAACTTCTCCCAGGCGTGAGAAGACACGTGCCCCTTACACCCGCGATTCACTGAAAATTCTTGGAAGCGGCAAGCCTCAGGATAAATCTGCAACCTGCTGTAGGTGACCCTGCTCTGGCAAGGGGGTTGGACTAGATGATCTCCAGAGGTCCCTTCCAACCCTGACCATTCTGTGATTCTGTGATTCTGTGAAATCAAGTGTACGGAAGGGACTCCGGCGTATGCTGCTGCTCCAAGCATCTCGCTAGTTTCAACAGCGCCGCACGCGCTGAAGAGCAGTGTGACCGCCAGCGCGGTGTGCTGTAGCTAACGAGAGAGGTGAGCATTTTGGCCTTGCCTAACGTCGAAGCTACGCAACTGAGTCATTTCTGTAAATTTAGGCTGTGACTTGGGTCCCTCACCAAAGGAACTCGCCAGAAAAGATACTCTGGTAGGGCAGACTCTCGGTTAACTTGGTCTCACACCTTTGGGGATGTGTTCTGCATCTAAAGTACGCTGCTCTTAGAGCGGCTCCTCACCCTCCTGAGGGGAACTGGTAGAGTTTATCTGATGTGCTTTGACATACACCTGGAACGTCTGCCCTTTGCCGTAATTTGGCTTGCCCTTTGCCGTAATTTGGCTTGAGCAAGTGCTGCGAGATACTTGTGTAAAAAGGAAAAAGTTCCACAAACCCACAGATTTTTCCCTTCGAGTGCAAACTGGCTCTTGGGAGGCCTCTCAAGTCTTTGAACGTAGCAGAGAACCTCAAATACAGAAATCTATGAAGATATCACAGAATCACAGAATTTTCAGAGCTGGAAGGGACCTCCAGAGCTCACCCAGTCCCACCCCCCTGCTAAAGCAGGACTGCCCAGAGCACATCGCTCAGGACTGCATCCAGGCGGGTCTTGAAAACCTCCGGAGAAGGGACTCCCCCACCCCCTGGGCAGCCTGTGCCAGCGCTCTGTCACCCCAACCGTAAAGAAGTTCTTCCCTCTGTTGGAACGGAACTTCCTCTGCTCCAACTTGTGCCCACTGCCCCTCGTCCTGTCACTGGGAACCACCGAGAAGGGTCTGGCTCCATCCTCCTCCAACCCCCCTTTAGATACGTGTATGCCATAATAAGGTCTCCCCTCAGCCTTCTCCTCTCCAGGCTGAAGAGTCCCAGCGCTCTCAGCCTCTCCTCATACGGGAGATGCTCCAAGATGTTCTATATATCTGAGATCTGATGTATCAGATCAAAGGCGCACAACCTGCTGAGCTGCACGCAGTGGTCTCTGCCCTCTGCTCTAGAGCCGGGCTCCAAGATACAAAATCCTCCTTGTTACAGTTCCCAAGTACGAGCGGTCGTTATAACTCAGAATCCTTCCTGAACTATCAACCGTGGCATTAACCCGTTGTTTGAAAAGACCTCGGAACCAAACGCACGTAGGCGACGAATCTGACATCTCGGAAGGATACTGGGACTGGTAAGCAACGGCTGACTTCCAAACAAGGCAAAAGAGGTGTAAAAATGGGCACATGCAGATGAGAACCCAGAGGGGGGGTGGGGGAGGAAATCAACGTGGCTTAGAGGGAATTTGTTCCTTTTCGACCCTCTTAGACTGGAATTTGCCAAAGGAGCCATCAAACGTGCAAGTCAAGTGATCTCAACACAGCATGCCGAGCTGGTAAAAAACCCTTTTGATTGTTCCTCGGCCAAAGCTCTTAACAAAACCAAGCTGCCGTGGCATAGGGCGCATCCTTTAGTAGGTAAATAAGTAGTTAAAACACAGAAAAAGTGCAGGAAGTTATTACCGTACCACAGCCCCGCGCAGCTGTCTGTGTTAGGGTCAGTACTTGGTAACTAATGAGGAGGAGGAGAAGCGACGAAGACTGTATTGAGAGAGAGTGCTGACGATACCAAGCTGTGTATCGGGGCAGTCAAATGAAACTCAACTACAAAAAAGGGTATCGGGATTTTACAGAGTTGTCCGGGCAATGAGGCGGAAGGTGCAATTGACTGCAAATGTGAATAGATTCAAGAAAGAAGTAAACAACTCTGAAATTTAAGGTCTCTGGCTTAAAAAGTGCGAAACCACAGATTGTTGTAGTCTGGAGTCGTACGCTGGAAGGAATCACTTCATGTTTTTCTTCTTTTATGCTCTTTTCTTGGCATTCCCAGTGGCTCACATCAGACACAGTATCGGACTAGCCAGAACCTCCTGCTGACGCAAGTAAGTTTATTTTTACGCTATTGAATGATATTTAAGCTCAACAGAAGTAATGTAATTCCGATTGTATATAAAATGCTTAACATCCTTCATTTAACATCCTTAAATGAGATTATGATTCTCTAGTCATTAGGGGGAGCTTTCTGAAACCACTAGCACTTCTCCGCAATTCCGTTTCACTTTTGAGGATTCGGCATCAGAAAAGATGGGAGAACATACGGAACACCTTCTGCCCCTGCATAAACTCAGCATATACCTACTTTTGCAATACTACATGCAGCCCCGTTCTCCTTCTCTACCTTACAAAGGGCAGAGATGAAATAAAAAAGGTCCAGAGGGGTGTGGGAGTGATTGCCACAAAGAAGAATTAGGACTCTTCAGCGTGAAAGAAAGATAACTGATACGATACCGGTCTACATGAATGGTACCGAAAAGAGTGAGATTTGCCAAGACAGAATTGAGAGAGAAACTGTTCCCCGTGTAAAATAAAGGGGGGAAAAATAGCTGCGAAACATGCAGAAGAAACCAGCACCAACTGTTAAAGGAAAGAGAAGCAGTACTAAGGAGCAGGCAGGTCCTGCGCAGCTCCACACTACTCCTACAGCCACCGGGAACGAGGTGGGAGAGAGTCTGAGCTTGGCTGTTCTAGCCGGGGCCAGAGACACACCATAGCCAGGACAGCCTGAAGAGACACAACAGCCAAAGCTTTAATTGTTGTGTATTTAGGTGAGCGTACACACAGATCCACGGGCACAGACTCAGAGAGTCACCCGGGTACTCAAGCACCCAAACGCTCTCTCAAGTCTTAAATCAGGAGGAATTTACCTGCGGCCGCCTGCTGCAGGCAGCAAGATTCTTCGCTCGAGCAAAAGGGGAAGAAGGCCGACCCTGAACATGGACGTTAGCCACTCGCAGCAGGTGACAGAGGCCAAAACTTCCCACCCGTGTTCTCCTACTATTCTCTACTCCAGAACACAAAACTGGAGGAAAACTAGGCATGCTTGTCACACACCATTCTCAGCAAATCAGCCATCACTAAAGCACAGTGCAAATATCCTACCCGAAACTGAGCGCGGCGAGGTTGGAGGTTTCATTCTAGAATGGACAAAACAGGACATTGCTTCAAGCAGCAAGAAGTTGAAGTCCTCAGGGTTGATTCCACAAAGCAGGCACAGGGGAACCCTCTGGAACCGTGGTGGGAAGCAAGTAGTGCAAAGGCAACTCCTTTGGCCGTCAACTTACCTGAGTTATTTCTGTCATCTACGTATCTGAGGTCATCAGCTGCATCAGGTGACTGGAAGAGAACAGAAGACATGAGCATCCACCTCCGTAACCCCAGTGGCAGGTAATTTCCCACGTCCAACACACTACAGAGAACCTTCTGCCCTCAAACGTGCTGGTAATACGGCAGCCGGGACATGACCCTCGGTGAACGCACATCATCACAACGTTAATCCTTTGTGCTAAAGCCCAGCAGCCCATCGCCTGAACTGCAGAGTGAGGTGTGGGTCTGCCCGTCAGAGCTCTCCTCCTTCTCAATGGCGTGCGGAGGGAGAAGAGGACAGGAAGCGACATGAAAGGCAGAAATTAGTAGAAACATGGGAGGAGAGCAAAGACATGAGATACGTGTCCTTGAGAGACCTGGATCTTAATTCTGCATCTCTGCTGTTCCCAGGCCTAGCTTCTTGTGCAAAATCAACTTTCTCAGCATAGAATCACATAATGGTTAAAGTTGGAAGGGACCTTAAAGATCATCTAGTCCGACCCCCTGCCCCGGGCAGGGCCACCTCCCACCAGCCCAGGTTGCTCAGAGCCCCGTCCAACCTGGCCTTGAACACCTCCAGGGATGGGGCAGCCACAGCTTCTTGGGGCAACCTGCCCCAGGGGATCACCACCCGCACAGCCAAGAATTTCTTCCTCATATCTGATCCAAATGTCCCCTCTTTCAGTGTCAAACCATTCCCCCTGGTCCCATGGCTCCCCTCCCTGATGCAGAGTCCCTCCCCAGCTCTCCTGGAGCCCCTTTAGGCACTGGAAGGGGCTCTATTGTCTCCGTGGAACCTTCTCTTCTCCAGGCTGAACCCCCCAACTGTCTTCTTTATATTCAGGTGCGTACAGAGAACTGATGGGGGATAGGGAGCAGTTACATCCCAACAAATGGCAGAGACAGCTTTGGAGAAACAGCTAAGTGATAATCGTGAAACTCTGCCGGTTCCTGCTAATTTTAAAGCCTTCAAAAAATTAAGACCATTCTGACAACCAGAGCTGTCTGCAGCTCATCAGACCGGAGTGACAACACCGTGAGAAAACAACTTTGATCGTGGTCATGAACTTGAGGTGCCTTGAAAATCAGCACTACTCTGGGGACAGGCATAAATGTACCGAGCCCTACTTATTTTGCTGATTTAGAGAATTTAATCTAGCTGTATATAGTCCTTCAAGGGTAGAAAGGTCAAAGCATCACGTCGAGGTATTCTGTTTACTTCGAAAGCGGCTGCATTTGTTTCTTCTACTGTTCTTTTTGGGTTTGTACACGATACTTACACTTGAGCTCAACGCTTCTCTGAGCTATACAAACGGAAGGATAGGGTTTCCGAAGAGCTCAGTATTCAGCAAGTTTAATAATGCCAAACTTGTCCAAAAGTTCTGGCCACTACTGATCCAAATCGACCTTTTAGGGGTCTTCTTGCTCAGCTCAAGAACAAAAGTGAGGAGTAGCTTAATTTTTCTTTAGTTGTAGGATGAAGGATGGCGGCTCTATACACTTACATGGAAAGCATTAGGGAAGTTTCACAGCTGTGAGTGCAAGAAGCCCTCGTTTCCGCATAAACTGGCCTATTTTGTGCAAGCAGTGAAATTGGGGGAGATGATCTCAGGCCACTTAGTGCTTTAGAAAGAAAGCAGTCGTGCTCTTCATGACCAGCAGAGAGTGGAGCCGGGGGCGGCTGTGACGACTTTGGTGTGCGTTGCTGAGGACCACAGCCCAGCCAAATAGCGCCGCGCCGATCCAGAGCGAGCGACGCAGTTGTGTGACTATGGCCGGGAAGAAATACAGTCTCTTAATCAGTGTGCTGCTGAGAGAGGTCCAGAGGAACTGCCGGATGATCTGTAGGTGTAGACTCCGTTGGAGGCACCTTCTCGGCTGAATGAAGACCCAGTGCTGTGCTGTGGCCTCAGCAGAGGCTTGGGGAAAGTTGGGTAGTCCAGAGCTGCCCACTTGAGTGGGCAGTCCTCTAACTCCCTTGGTACAGACCCTGAACAGGCGTCCACCCCAACAGGGAAGGGATTCTTGGAGGAAAAGAGAAGTGGCTACCAAGGGCTGAGCAACACCACCAGCAAAAGGAGTCAGCCAAGAACGTGCATCATAGAATCATAGAATGGTTTAGGTTGGAAAGGACCTCGAAGACCATCGAGTTCCAACCCCCTGCCATGGGCAGGGACACCTCCCACCAGCCCAGGTTGCCCACGTCCAGCCTGGCCTTGAACACCTCCAGGGATGGGGCCTCAACAACCTCTCTGGGCAACCTGTCCCAGTGCCTCACCACCCTCACAGTGAACAACTTCTTCCTCATGTTTAATCTAAACCCGCCCTCTTCCAGTTTATAGCCATTCCCCCTCGTCCTGTCACTCCATGCCCCAGTAAAAAGTCCCTCCCCAGCTCTCCTGGAGCCCCTTTAGGCACTGGAAGGCCGCAATAAGGTCTCCCCGGAGCCTTCTCTTCTCCAGGCTGAACAGCCCCAGCTCTCTCAGCCTCTCCTCATCGGAGAGGTGCTCCAGCCCTCGGATCATCCTGGTGGCTCTCCTCTGGACACGCTCCAGCAGGTCCATGTCTTTCTTATGTTAATAAATCAATACATCAAATAATGTACAACTGCCTGAGAATCCTCAAACTGCAACTCTGGTGAAGTCAGGCCGGCTTTGGAGATGACACCTTGGACGTGCGATCTTTGTGTCACGACAGCAAGTTAAAGGCCAACACGTCAGTACTCGCTAGCTCTCTATAGGCACCACAGACATAACTGCAGGTATCCGGTCCACTGCCTTTATACAAAACTAAGCAAAAAAACCTAAAAAAAAATTCATACAGACATACAGTGTCTGCTCAAATCAGCTGTCACAAATGCAATCAGTTAATGACAAACACAAACAGTAAGAGAAAGGCAGTTCACAGTTGTCAACTGGTCCTAGGTGGCCCTGCTTGAGCAAGGGGGTTGGACAAGATGACCTCCAGAGGTCCCTTCCAACCTCAACTGTTCTGTGATTCTATGGCAAAGCAGCTTAAATGAAGTGAGGTTGTTTTAGGAAGGAGAACCACCTCGCCACGGTGCTCACCCTCGAAACTCGGTGTTCTCTTACCGTGCGATTACTTCACGGTTCATCTACAGCTGCTTCTTGGGCAGGATGCCGGATACATTCTAGTTTGAAGTTAACATTTGCTCCAATTTGCAACTTGTTGGCAATCATTTCTATAGTTTTTTTCTTCCCTTTTAGTTCTCATCTTTCACTTAAAAATATTTGAGGATCAATGAAGGTGAACATATAGCTGCTTTATAGTCGCAACGCTTTTGTCATTAATTTTAAAACTATCTGGACCAACTTTTTCACAACTCCACTCGACTGAAGTCTCCAATAAACCCTCCGTTACACAGCAGGGCTGGTTGTCACTGCCTCCCACACCGACGGGGCCTTTGAAGAGGACTCCCTCGGTTTATTCCACCTCTGCTCTGAAGGTCATCACTTCAGGTGCAGGCACTTCCATCAAATCAAGCCCTAACCAGTCTAATAGGTGGTTCAGCATGCAGTTTATACCTGGATTTCGTAAACAGGTTTGGAGGAAGGAATAGCAGCAAATTCCCGGTAGTCAAACTTCTTTTCAGACATGGACTAGAAGGGACAGCAAAAGAGAAGAAACACAGAAGAGAGAGTAAGGGGAGAGAAGTGGATGGAGAACAAGCAGCAAGCTGAGCGATCTACGCAGAGATAAAAGCAGCAGCAGAGCGTCATTCTCGGTTAGTGCCAAGAGCGCCCGGATACAGCCTCTGAAAACAAGGCATCTCCGCGACACCGTCTTTTGAGCTGTTCTGGTGTCAGGACAGGGGTTCCAAGTTGCAGAGAAAACACTGTGTGCTCCAGTAAAACGCACACGCACACCCAGTCAGGTAGGAAACCTGTTTTCGGGGGAAAATTCGTGGCAAGATTCCTGATGGCTGTAGCACAGTCAGGATTTCATCCCAGAGTTGGCTGTGTTGTGTGACCTTGGGCAAAACCTGGTCTCCTCTCTGTGCAGCTGCTCCCGCTCTTCTGTTTGTCTGTCTTACTACATTTGGAAGTTCTCTGCAACAACGTCCCGTTACATTTATACAGTGCTTAGAAAAGGGAAAACGCTGATTTCAGCTGAAGTTCTCAGTTTTATGCTGTTGAGGAAACAAGGGGCCAAAGTCTCTGAAGTGAAAGGCTTTCTGAACGCCGAGATGAAGAACCAAGAGAAGGATGCAATAATAAAACAGGGAAACAGAAAACAGATGTTAACAGCGTAGCTGCAAAAAAGGGGGGATGCCTCTAGCAACAGGTACGGCGAAGCTCCATCCACTGCGCCCTTACACAATTCTGTACGTCATGCAGGCAGACTGGCTAAAGTATTTAAGTAGGAGTCCCGCAACCCAGACACGCAGTCCGCACCCAGGCTGAGGAACCGCGAAATCCCAGGATTACAGGTGAGATAACAAAAGCAAGCAGAAGGATATCATACCAGCCTTCCCGGTGAAGTGACGTTTCTGGGACTGCAATCTGCAACAGATGACAGAAAAAGCACTATTTAGTGAATGGCGCTATTCTGTGCAACGCTGCCCCGACTCTGCCCCTTCCATTTAGCAGCATTTAAGCGTGGTAAAAGACTATGCTCAGGACAGGCACCGCCTTCTCCAAACAAATGCCTCTTTCCTGTTTTTTTAAAAGGTCGTCACAGCTGGTTTGATCTCTGCTCTGGTTCCCTGGAACCATCCCTCAGGTGTTCTCTCACGTTTTCTACAGATGAGCCCCATCCCCTAAGCTGAGAGATGTCCTGTGCCCCAAAGGACGTTCCAGTCTAGGCAGAAGGAGGAAATTGCTTTTAACAGCTCTGCTTTCAAGCAAGTTAAGCTAGAGAAGCATTCCCTTTTTCCCCTCAGAGGCAGAGACAGCTATACAGTACCTTCCAGCGGTGTTGGCGATGGGGTCGGAACAGGTGAAGGTGACTCTGCCAGCTGCTCCAGCGTGCTGCGTTTTTTCCCCTCCTTGGACTTGGCAATAACCATCTGGGCTTTAAGAGCATCCTGTTCGAGCGATTTCATCCTGCCTCAGAGATGAGGGAGGGAGAAAAAGACGTCAGACGTTGCTTCTCGATAAGAGAGAATGCCGCCTCCTGTGCCCAGCAGCCAGACCGCAGTCACCAGGCTGAGAGCGGAAAGGCGCAGTGAAGCACCCTGCGTTCCCCGGGGCAGACAGACTTCCGAAGCGGGAGAGAACGGCTCGCTTTGATGTCGTCCTGAAACACACACGGTGTGTGTTGAACAGACAGAGCCCGGAGCTAAGCACCAACGCACTGAGAAGCTGAGGGCTTTCCAGAGGTGCCATATAGGGCGGGAGAGCAACCCAAGCTGGGAAAGGAACCGCGGGGGCTCAAGTGAGTCGGGTCAGTTCTCGGGGCTCTGCTCTCCTCTGCGCTCTCAGTGTGTTGCATCTTAACTCTCTTCGGCCATGGGGAGATTATGAACTAGCTAAGAAAAGGTGGGCTCAGCCCTCAGAAACGTCTGCTGCCTTCTTCCAACCAAAGAGACCCAGCGTCCCCCCTCACTCTCACTGAGACAAGCGCCGGCAGTCCGTGGGACCTCAGGGAAACGAACACCAGCGACCACTACCGTTTCCTCCCTGCCCCTTGCGGGCCACAGCCGGGAGCACCGTGGGGATGCGGGGACACGGAGAGGAGTGCGGAGCATGCAGCTGGCGGGGGGGAGCTGTGCACACCTGGATTGGCTTCCTGACCCAGGGGTTCTCCAGGCGGGACTCTGCATTGGACTAGACATCTGAGCTGGCCTGGCCCCGGGAGCAGGTGCCCACTGTCGGGACTGGTAGAGCTTCCTGGCCAGATCCTGCTCGTACTGTTTAATACTGTCTTCAAGAGCTGAGGATCTGAGGAGGAGGAGGAGGAAGAGGAGGAGGAGGAAGAGGAGGAAAAGGAGATGATGGTGATGAACATCGCAGCGGACAAGCGCAGGGAAAGAAAGAAACAGTTACAGGAACATACCCTGGCAAGGAGAAATACGGGTCTGATATAGGGGTAGCCTTGATTAAACCGGGCTCCTCTATCTGATCCTGTCCAACACCAGCTGCTGCAGAAGAAGCAGGAACCTCCAGGTCTGGGATGAGGTGCCCAGAAGCGTTAGCCTTCAGAGCCTCAGCATCCAGAGCCTGCCCTCCTGGCGGGCGAGGAGGGGAGGACCAGAAACACCCAGCAGACCGAAGGGACAGGCCCAGGAGGCAGTTAGAAAGAATGCGCGAAGCGGACTGAGGGAGTACAGGGCATGGGTGTGCGTGCACACATTTGACCGTCTCTTCACGTACATTGGCACACATACACGTGACCACCCGTCAGCATGCACCTCTGTCTGACCACGAGAAACGGGGGAGCAAAACGGACAAGCCGTATTATGAAAGGTCTGTTTGCCACAGGCCCTGCAACGCATGCAATCGGAGAGGTGAGTGCGTCTGCAAATCAGCACGTGCGCGGTGGGAGAACTGCCAAGACGCGTGTAGCTCTTGCTGGACACCTGCCCCCATCGGTGCGTGCCTGTACCTTCTTAGTCACACTCTTCCTACGGCACGAATGCCAGCGGTCGTGTGTGCCCCCAACACTTTATGTAGCATGGGTCCCAGTGTGTTTGTCCCAGCAGAGCACAGGGGTGCGTGCTGGGGGGGACGGGGGCACACCACGTGTCCTGGCAGAGCACTGACGACACAGGGAGAAAAAGGAAAGCCCAAGAAGGTGCGAACTGATGGGGTCACGAGTGACAGCACACAGACCAGAGAACTGGAAAGAAGCAGAAGATAGGAGATTAGAAAGAGAGTAATAAAAGCAGTGGCATGCACTTAAAGAAAACACAGGTTAGTGCGGCTGCAGCACCACGTGCAGGGCACTACGTCCTCCCGCCCACGCAGCACGTGCGGTGCTGCCTGGGCACCTCTGGAAATGAGACCCGAGCCCTGGCTGCCATCGTGTCCCTGCGCTGCTCGAGCACTTACAGAAGAGGGATCCTAAGAAGACCGAGATCATCCTGCGAGATCTGCGGTAGCAGGGAACAGCCCGTCCTCGTCTCACCAAAAGAAGCGCGGTATGGTGACTGACCGATTCCCGCCAACGCCAAAATACGCACGGCCTTAACCCTACCCAAGGAATCAGCCAGACGCTTCTCTAAGGACTGAATAAAAAGCTACACCGTGGTATCGGAGGGAAAGTGGAGCCGAGGACCTGATCTGCAGGACTGTTTTTAAACAGTAACACTGGATCTGATAACTGAAAAGCAAGACAGCGGCAAGCGGCTTCTCCTTGTCATGTATTCTTACCGCTAAAAGGCTCTCCCTTCACTAGTTCACTTTCCATGAACGAAACAAGCTCAGAAGAGAAGAGGCTGAAGGTTTGGGCTAACCCTTCGATAGCGTAACGTGGAACCTCTCCTGTGCCCGAAGCATTTTCAACAAAATCCTAGCTAACCCAAAAGCACAGTCAGATGTACAGTAATTTTTCAGGCACAAATCATGTGATCGCCTAAAAAAATCCTCTCCCCCCCTCCCGCCGTGTTTTTCAGAGTTCTTTATCTGCTCCAACGGCAACAAGTTCATGGGGGAGCTGAGCCTGAGGCAAGCGGCGTATGTTCTGTGGCACGAGCATTGTCCTTGTGATGACTTTGCTTTCAAAGGTTTGTGCAGGCGACGTCACGTTTCTCCTTTCTACGCCCTTCGTAAACAAAGCTTTTAGTACAGCATTCCTGGCGTACGGTAACGCGGAGGCTTACGAGGAACCAGAGCTGACGCCACCTCATAAAGCCTGCCCCGTCATATATATGCATGGGGAGTGGAGGCACGCGGGAGAGAAAATCCTGCGTGCCCAATTGGGAAGGGATGACAGACCACAGTCTCTACTGCCTCTCCAAGCACAGCGACGCCGATTTTCAGGACAGACAACTCCTGTTTTGCTGGATCAAATACAACGGTGGAGCGTTTTTTTGGTTTTTTTTTTTAGGTGCAAAGACTGAGCAGCAGCTCTGTGCAAGATGTCTACTCCTGACGACACTGCGGCGCTTACACAGCGTCGTGCGGACAGTCGGTTTGTAACGTAGCCAATGCTCGTAGCCTTCCCGGGAGACCGAGAAGCGCTACCACAGCCCTCTCTCTGCACATCTGCAGCACAGAGGGACTCTGTCATCTGTCCAACGTCGTAAGGAAGTATAGGCCAGAGAAAGAATTTGGAACTGGCCATCTCAGTCCCAGCCGGCTTCTTCTGAGCCATGGTTTGTAAGCGCACGTTTGGCTCCACAGCACCTGCGCAGCTTCTAGCCCTATAACCCAAGGGCAATGTGGCCGGTTTGGAGGGCACTGCTCACAAATTCCCATGTGTATTTTTGTAAAAGGGGTTGTTTTTGGCTCAATGTGAAAACACACAACTTCCGCTTGCAAATGATCACAGAATCACAGAATTTTCAGAGCTGGAAGGGACCTCCAGAGCTCACCCAGTCCCACCCCCCTGCTAAAGCAGGACTGCCCAGAGCACATCGCTCAGGACTGCATCCAGGCGGGTCTTGAAAACCTCCGGAGAAGGGACTCCCCCACCCCCTGGGCAGCCTGTGCCAGCGCTCTGTCACCCCAACCGTAAAGAAGTTCTTCCCTCTGTTGGAACGGAACTTCCTCTGCTCCAACTTGTGCCCACTGCCCCTCGTCCTGTCACTGGGAACCACCGAGAAGAGTCTGGCTCCATCCTGCTCCAACCCCCCCTTTAGATACGTGTATGCCATAATAAGGTCTCCCACAGAATCACAGAATCACAGAATGGTCAGGGTTGGAAGGGACCTCTGGAGATCATCCAGTCCAACCCCCTGCCAGAGCAGGGTCACCTACAGCAGGTTGCACAGGACAGCGTCCAGGCGGGTTTTGAATGTCTCCAGAGTGGGAGACTCCACCACCTCTCTGGGCAGCCTGTTCCAGTGCTCCACTACCCTCAAAGTAAAGAAGTTCCTTCTCATGTTAAGATGGAACTTCCTATGTTCAAGTTTATGCCCATTACCCCTCGTCCTATCACTGGGCGCCACTGAAAAAAGACTGCTTCCATCCCCCTGGCATCTTCCCATTAAGTATTTGTAAGTATTAATAAGATCCCCCCTCAATCTTCTTTTCTCTAGACTAAAGAGACCCAAGTCCCTCAGCCTTTCTCCATAGGAGAGATGTTCCAATCCCCTCATCATCTTCGTTGCCCTTTGCTGGACCCTCTCCAGCAGTTCCCTGTCCTTCTTGAACTGGGGAGCCCCAAACTGGACACAGTGCTCCAGATGCGGTCTCACCAGGACAGAGTAGAGGGGGAGGATGACCTCCCTCGACCTGCTGGCCACACTCTTCTTGATGCAGCCCCTCAGCCTTCCCCTCAGCCTTCTCCTCTCCAGGCTGAAGAGTCCCAGCGCTCTCAGCCTCTCCTCATACGGGAGATGCTCCAATCCCTCAGTCATCTTGGTTGCCCTTCGCTGGACTCTCTCCAACAGTTCCCTGTCCCACCTGATGCCACCTGAAAAGTTGTGACGCAGAAACCATGGGAACAGCATCAACTACAACAGGCGCAAGATGCCAAATCCAGCGGAACGTTCGGTGAATCGGAGCAGCAGAGAGAATCCCGCAGTATTCTGAGCAGGAAACAACAGCACGGGGCGGAACCGATCCTGCCAGAGCACTCCGTTGACATCCCAACTCATCACTGCTGGTACACGGGCATCCCCATCAGCGGGCGCCGGGGGAGGAGACATTACTAAGCATAGACTCCCAGAGCAATTCCGGTGGGAAGGGACCTCTGGAGGTCGTCTGATCCAAAAGCTGCTCAAAGCGGGGCCAGCTGTTACACCAGCTTCAAAGGTGTAACAATCATGCTACAAGATGACAGAAATCAATCTCTTCCGACTCAAGGTTCCAGACAACCAACAGGCTTTCCGGTGACCCGTTCAGCTTTCTGACATTACAGGGCACTGCAGTGAAACTAAGGCAGCGCTTCAGAAAAAAGTTTCCGGCTGAGACAGAACAAAGGACTCATCCAAGGCAAAGGGTTGGAGCATAGCGAGAAAGTTTTTCTTGAAGGGCAAAAGCCCCGATACTAGGAACGTTAGTCCAGATCTGTTACATGATCAACTAACAGCGGGAAGCTTTGTACCCTCAAAGCTCTAGGTAATTAGCCAGCTCTCAGTGAGGATTCCACTATATATTCCTTCATCCTCAGAGCCTCCCCAGAAGACAAGAGCACCATTATCATCCATGTCTAAGCGGAAACAGCGGAATTGCCGAGTGGTGTCACAACTCACGGTAATTCCTCTAGCGTCTTACCTAGCAGGCTGGCAAAGATGAATCGCTAGCAGCCCTGTTCCTCTAAAAGCTCTCATTCAAACCCCAAAAGAGACTGTTTCAGATTGCCCTTTGAATGCCTCCTACAGGAACATTATGGGAAGAAAACTATAATTAGTTACAGGAGCAGCTTGACTAATTTTTGAAAGGAATAATATGACACGGTAAATACCTGGACTAACTTCAAGTCTTAAGTTCTGAGCTAGGAAGTTCTTTTTCTCCCAAACCAATTTAAATACTCTTTCACAGCTGATGAAACAGCTTGGGTGGATAAGAATGCCCTCATCTTGCTTATTTCTTGGCTTCAGCAAGTTTTCCAGTCCAGCAACGCTGGATACCTGAAATGCTCTTTCCATTTTTCATTTTGCATACGTCCCCTTGCAGCTTCAATAAATACCATCTTTTTCATGTGTTACAGAGGAGGTGGGAAGCTGTGTGCTGAGAAGGAAGGAATACATTCACCGTCACGTAAAGGTGTTGAAGTTACGTTTTTTATAAAACTCCGCTGTCTTCATGATTGTGCAAGCACGGTTAAAATATGAGTCATCTCGCCCGTGTAGCTGTCGGAAGCAGATGAGCTCAGCCAAGCGGCGGATGCTTTGCACTGTTTGGACAGATACTATTTAACCTCCCCTAACATCTGACTTAAGGCGGCTTTTTTAGTCCCTGTTTTTAATACCACGTAATCCAAAAGCCATGCAGCGGGTCCCCTTTGCCTGAACTAGCCGAGCGAAAAGAACAGTGAGGGTTCTTCTGTCTCACCGTGCTGCCCTCCACATTGCTCGCTTCTCCGCCTCCAGAGCACGACGTTCTGCTGGAGAAAGTTCCTTCTCTTGGCCACTCAGCAGCTCAGGACTCTGCATTCGCAATCGCTCCTGGTGTCGCCGTTCAGCTTTGGCTGTCCGCACAGGTGCCACTGGATCCCCTGCTCCAAGATATAACGGACTCAACCTGGGCAGAGAGAGAGAGACAGTGAGAGGTAGGCTGGCCTGGTCCACGACAACTCTTATCTGAGTGTTTTCAGGATAAAAGCTGATGATCGACATCCCCCACCAACTGTTTAGTACCACACCCAAGGACATCACCTTGGGAGGCGGAAGGACACGTAACAGAGGTGAGTTTCTCTTAAGAAGTTGGTTCCGATCACAGTTTCCCTTTCTCCAGAAAATCCTTCCCTTTACACCCTACGTCTGCTAAAAAGGAGGAGCCATCTGCTCCCTCATCTGGTGGCTCCCAGGCAGAGGACGTTGCTCATCCACTTACCCAGACATGGAGTTGGTTCTCTGGTCAGGCTTGATTCCCTCTTCCAGTGAATTCCTTTGGGAGCTGCTGTTCTCATTGACCTCGGAGGGCCTAGAGGAAACCAGACATGTCAGCTAACAGTGCCACAGGCTGGCATACCCAAGAAAGGTTTGGAACAGATCCAAGCCCCAGGAAGCAACAGGTAGCTCAGTTTGAAGACACAACCCTCAATGATTTTGCTCAACAGCTCCTTCTCCATTGCCAGAAGCATTTCCTTGTTGACTTCATAAACGTTCACGCTCTCTACCATCAGAACTAATTTTCTTCATTTGGAGGTCAACCATCCACTAACCCACGCGGGCTCTGGAAATGTAATGCATCGTGTTTGCTGACAAGTTCTTGCACAGTTCTAGCCTGGCTCTTCCCAGCTGCCGTTACGTGACGGGCAGCCCGGCTGCCTCCCGCCGGGTTGTACGCCAACGCACGGCCGGGCGTGGGACGAATCCCGCGTGACCTCAGAGCGGCGATTCTCAATGCCGCCACTCTACGCGCAACTGCTTGACACACCGAAGCTTTATGCTCATAACCAAATTACCACAAACTTCAGATCAGCTGAGCTGCAGTTACCACCTGCACACGCAGACACTACTCAGTTTGATCCGTAACGAAAGCAGGTCCCACAAGCCTGTTTTCCACAGGTTGAGAACACGCACGCAGTTACTGTGGGTCAGTTGGCAGTGAGAAAGTTTATCATGACTCTGAGCCCTTATTTTTACCGCTCAAGTTTCTTTTGATTAAATTTCAGTTTCTGTTCTAGCATGACGAAAAATATTTCGAGAAAGACAAATTCAGTCTGTTCCACTGCCTCGCCTTTGTTCTGGCATAAATAACGAGCAACTGGAAGTCATCTGATGGATCCAGCCTCACTGCTCCCTAACCTCCCAAGCTGCAATATGAAAACAGTAGGGACAGGTACGCCTTCACATCAAACCAAGAAGCTGGTTTGCATTTGGCTGCTGTCCTTCCTTAGAGTTGCCCTGTCAGCACGGGAGGTGGAAGGTCTCAGTGCATTCATTCTTTATGTGAGAAGTTCCTCAACAGAAACTGGACAGAAACAATGGAGAGAAACGACAACGCAAAATGACAGGATAAGTGTTTCCAGCCACTGTGAGACTGACAATAAAAGTGTTTGTGAAGAGAGGAACGTCTGTACCAAAGACTCAGAAGAGAGAGTCAGATAAGGACAGCTTCAGCTTTATTCTAGTACAACCTTATTTTTACCGGAAGTCTTCCGAGAAGCCTTTTCTCATTCCTCAGTCCTATGCCCAAGAATTAGGAAAACCACATCAAGGCAACCTGGAGGACAAGTCCAGGAGAGCCAGGAAGCAAAAGCTTAAAAAACCCCAAACCTAGGTTGATCGTCAGGGCTTATCTTGAATTAGCTGTCTCTAAAAGTCAACATCTCTACATGCCCCAGTGCACAGCTGAAGGGGCTGTTCTTCTGAAAGGAAAGAGCTGGAAAGACCTGCCCAGTTATACGCTGAAGAAGAAACACTGCCCAGCCCTCTTCCCTGAAAGTTATCGATACTGGGACACCTCTGACACATGTGGGTGGCACTGAGCGATCAGTCTTGTCTTACCGAGTTGCTGGAGACTGGCTGCTCCTTCCATTTAGTCTCTCAATCTTGTACTCAACTCCTTCAATGATGACACTGGACTGCGTGCTCATCTCAGGCGCCTGTTTTACCACCTCATCCTCTTCCGCCTCTTCCTCCAACAGAAGGGTACGTTTCTGCTGCAGTTTTCGAGCTGCCAAAATAAGACACACTCATCTTATACCACAAAGCACGTGCTGTACCCCCACAAGGATGCAACCTCTGGGCTGGTCCTTACGCTCACCATCCCTGCAAGTTTGTCTGGTTTAAGTCCCTACCCTCTCCATGGATGCCTTTGTTTCTCCTCCATTCCACTAATGCTTCAGACGTAACAAACTCTACATCGTTCCCTCAGTCCCTCCTTCCTCACTCACTAACCTTCCGTTCCTGGACACTCTATAGAACAGACTTCCAACAGTTCGTTGTGCTGAGTGTACTCATCCTCAACGCTGGAAGTTGTGCGCAGACTCTTCTGCCCCCATCCCCAGAGCGGGCAGCCCTCGAAATCTCCATGCACACGTTGAATCCGGTCTTCGCATTTGCAAATATTTGTTCGATATTTTCATCAACAATCCGGATGCGGGAGTTGAACGCACCACTGGTGAATTTGCTGATGACACTAAACGGGGAAGTGCTGTTGACTCTCTCAAGGGACATGAGGCCTTGCAGAGGGTTGATAAACTTTGTTTGAGGTGCAAGAGTGGGAGTACTAGTACTCGGAGATACCTTGATTACAGGTGATGTTAGTCCTCATCTACCCTGCTTAGCAAACCTCAAACAAGCTGAAATGCAAGCCTGAAACTTGTCATTATGCTACAGTTTCTTCCTTCCATACTTTGCATCTTGATCTTTGCGTCTCCTACGTATCTCTTTTAGCTGCCAGTAAGAGTCTGACATACCGAGATAACTTCTTGTGTTGGACCTGTGACGCGTTTGGCCACATCGCATGGAAGAAACCCAAAATGACAAGTTGCAATTTCTTTTTCTTACCGTCCGTTCTATCCTTTATGAGCTTGCTCTCGTCTTAAAATGTATTCATGTTCCTGAACTACTAAGTCAAAATCATAGAATCATCTAGGTTGGAAGGGACCTTGAAGATCATCGAGTCCAACCATCAACCCAACACTGCCAAAATCACCACTAACCCACGTCCCTCAGCACCACGTCTGCCTGGATTTTAAACACCTCCAGGGATGGCGACTCCCCCCCTGCCCTGGGCAGCCTCTGCCAGTGCTCCACAACCCTTTCCATGAAG
Organism: Charadrius vociferus; assembly: GCF_000708025.1. Lineage (NCBI taxonomy): Eukaryota > Metazoa > Chordata > Aves > Charadriiformes > Charadriidae > Charadrius > Charadrius vociferus. The sequence continues at coordinate 158,811 of NW_009647020.1, forward strand.
AAATTTTTCCTAATATTCGTCCTAAACCTCTCCTGGTGTAACTTGAGGCCATTTCCTCTTGTCCCATCGCCTGTTCCGTGGGAGCAGAGCCCGATCCCCGCTCGCTCCCCCCTCCTTTCAGGGAGCTGGAGAGAACGAGAAGGTCTCCCCTCAGCCTCCTCTTCTCCAGGCTGAACTCCCCCAGGTCCCTCACTGCTCCTCACCAGACGTGTGCTCCAGACCCCTCACCAGCTCCGCTGCCGTTCTCTGGACACGCTCCGGCCCCTCAATGTCTGTCTTGTCCTGAGGGGCCCAAAACTGAACACAGCACTCGAGGTGGGGCCCCACCAGTGCCGAGGACAGGGGGACGGTCACTGCCCCAGTCCTGCTGGCCACACTGTTCCTGACACAGGCCAGGATGCTGGTGGCCTTCTTGGCCACCTGGGCACACTGCTGGCTCGTATTCCGCCGGCTGTCCACCAACACCCCCAGGTCCTTCTCTGCCAGGCGGCTTTCCAGCCACTCCTCCCCAAGCCTGTAGCGCTTGAGAAGGTTTCTAATGCTCTGGACAAATTTGCAAACAGCCTCTGAACAGGAATGGAGATGGGAAGATGGGAAAGAGAAGACCAGCTGTTTATAAAATGAAAAAAAAAAAACCCAAACAAGAAAACCCAATAATTTACAAAAGGAATTCTATAATACGTTTTGCAAGCAACAGTCACAGCTCCCAAACCCAGGAGTCCAATTCCAGCTGTATTTTCTTATGGAACAGGACAGGATTTCAGGAGAAGCCCTTTTTTCCACTTAACGTCATTCCTCTCCACCTTTTAAAACAACTCTCAAGCAGGAGGAAACGACATCAAAAAAACTATAGCAGTAACTTTCCCTCCTGTGGCAAGCCCCGTGCAAAACCAGAGCAGCATATTGAGCGGTCAAAGCTCTGCTGTCAGATAACACGTAAGGATGCCACGGGCAGCCCCCGTGTTGCTGCGTTATCAGCCTGGGGCAGTTTACAAAGAAACGTCGTCATTTGTAGTAGCTTTTTTTAATTTTACTGAAGTGCTTACCAACCACAGGAAACCCTGACCACCACAGCACGTCCAACAGTCCACACAGTAGCAGTGGAGCGCCCACAAAACTCCGTAACACGCAGTTCCTTCAAGCTATTACCAGGTCTTATGGATAACCGCCCACGGGCTTTTGGAAGTGCGGGATTTTTGGGGCGTGTGCTCTCTCATGCCTCCCATGGAGAAAGGCCAGATTGCCTTGCGCAGGTTCCAACATACCTTCCTCCTCTTTCATTTTCTTCAGGTCATCCTCTCCTACCAAGGAGACGCGCTTGGGAGGCTTATCCATCTGCTGTTGCTTCACCTCGATTTCGAAATACTTCTGCCTCTCGCGGAAGGATCTCTGCTCAGGGCTGTGCAGTCCACCGGGGCTGTGTGTGGCCACCTGCGAGAGCCGCACCGGCACTTGCCCACCTGGCCACCGAGCCAAACCGCCCTCCCACGTCGCCCGTAACGTAACGCGTGCCCCGTACCTGCCCCCCCAGCCACGTCCTCTGCACCTCCTCCCAGCCCTCCCCTGCATGCCCACGCCGGGCTCCTGCCTCCACATCCACGGCCCCGAAAGCCCGAATCCTCTGCAAGCCCCCATCCCACTCCCAGCTCCAGCCACCAGAACTCACCTCCGGGGCAGTTTTGGGATTCTCTGTGCTGGTCTGACCAGGTATTTCCTAAAGAATAGAGAAAAACGGGCACGTTTTAAATAGAAAGTTTTCTAACACCATTCCTGCTCTCCAGCCAAGCGTCACCAACGCCACGTAAGCGGCAGCAGTCCTGGACGTTAGCTGATGGACCGGTTCACAGAATTCACAGAATTCACAGAATTCACAGAATTGTTAGGGTTGGAAGGGTGGGTGTTCCCAGGGGGGGGAGCCCCCCCCACCTCTCTGGGCAGCCTGTGCCAGTGCTCCACTACCCTCAAAGTAAAGAAGTTCCTTCTCATGTTAAGATGGAACTTCCTATGTTCAAGTTTATGCCCATTACCCCTCGTCCTATCACTGGGCACCACTGAAAAAAGACTGCTCCCATCCCCCTGGCATCCTCCCGTTAAGTATTTGTATGTATTAATAAGATCCCCCCTCAATCTTCTTTTCTCTAGACTAAAGAGACCCAAGTCCCTCAGCCTTTCCTCATAAGAAAGGTGCTCCAGTCCCCTCATCATCTTCGTTGCCCTTTGCTGGACCCTCTCCAGCAGTTCCCTGTCTTTCTTGAACTGGGGAGCCCAGAACTGGACACAGTACTCCAGATGTGGCCTCACCAGGGCAGAGGAGAGGGGGAGGATGACCTCCCTCGACCTGCTGGCCACACTCTTCTTGATGCCCCCCAGGATGCCATTCGCCTTCTTGGCCGCCAGGGCACATTGCTGGCTCAAAAAACAGCAAAACAGTCCCACAATGAACACAAGACAAAGCCACTTTGGGCTTAGCAGTAGTGAGTAATAAGGATTTAGGATAAATTGAGGGCTAAACAGAAACAGATGGCGAAACCTTTTAAAAAGGCAGAAAGTGAAAAACACGGGGAAATAGGTGAAGAACGGGAGCAGACGACTTGGCTTATGACGGAGGAGGCTTAGACTGTCTTTAAATCAAAGAGGCAACTATCGAAAATTTACTTCTAGGAGGTGGAGACCCTGTCAGGAAAGAAAGAAATCCCTGTTTGCCAGAAAAAATAAGAGAATATCGGATAAGTAGAACTACAGGGGGCAGAAAAAGAAATTGATCCACAAACCCCATCTGTGAAGCAGAAATCAGTAAGGGTAAAGTGAGACCTGCCAAAGAGTTATTAAAAATATGAAAGTTTTTTAATTGTACAATTGAACGGGAACCGCAAGAAAAGAGCAAGCAGACTACCTTCGACTTTATTCAAACACACTCCGAAAAAGTAATAGAAAGTTTTAATTTTGTGTAAGTAAGGAGCAAGATAACAGAGAAGGGAAGGCGGGGAAAAAAAAGGCAAAAAAAAAAGCTTCTAGCTGAGAAGCAGATGTCTCGAAATAGAAATTTTTGCTGCTAAGACAGAAGAAAACCTAAGAGCTCAGTACACTCGCCTGCAGGGACAAGATAACCACTGTCCAACAATTCTGAATGAAATGACTTGTGGAACTGCAGGTCTGACAGGCACGGATTTTGAATTGACTTGTTAAATTGGGCGGCAGTTCGTGACTAAAAACCCAGTTAACGTCCTCTTAAAAATCAAGAAGCAGGCAAAAATAATTTGAGCAGCGGAGCTATCAGTCTGGTATATTTCAACAGGACAAATATTCACGGATGAATATAATTAAACCAAAAAGAAATAGAGAAGATTAAAATGGAACAGGTGCGATGAAGATTAATCTAATATCCTCCTTTGATAATATAAATTTTTGAAACAAAGGAACTGCACAGATCTGTCTGAGACTTCTAATATCAGTTTTGTGACCGGCCTTGCTTAACATTCTCCTTGCCAAATTTGACTCAGAAACCAGGAAGGTGTGAATAAAATTTGCGAATGGCAAAGACCGCAACACAGATTCACAGAAACGCAGAGTGGTCGGAGACCTCTGCAAATTATTTCATTCGTCCCGCTCCGCTGAGTGGGGACAAGCGTTGTCAAAATGCAGAAGAGTCTGGAATATCACCCTGGAATGACAGGGCGATTTGAGGAGGATGAAAAGAATTTAATGTAATATGCAAAATACAAGGTGATCCTCTTCAGGGTCAGTAATTGGTTTCCTCAATGACGATAGAGCAGCTGGAGGTTATGAAGCTGGAGAAATCATCTGTGTACAAGACACAATCTGACTCATGAACTCGGTCATCCGGTGGGTCGCAGATGACAACAGAGATGAGTTCCTCTTCCTTTTCACCCTGGACTTAGCTACCGACTTCCCTGAGCTTCTACTGGCAGTCATCTAACTCAGTAAATCCGAGTAAACCATATAAAGGTAAAATGGCCAAAAATCAACCCCACAAACAGTAAAGAAGGACTTGTGACCCGTATTAATTTACCAAACCAGATCAATATGAGACCAGATCAGCATCAATGCAGGACAAGGTAGACAGTGGGAGGACAGGGTTAGCTCAGGTATCACAAAGTTGCTGTCACAAGTCCCTGCAGAATAGTCATAGTTCCCAGTTTAGCGTGATTATGAAAAAGGTGAACATGGGGTTGTTCAGCCTGGAGAAGAGAAGGCTCCGGGGAGACCTTAGAGCCGCCTACTAGTACCCAAAGGGGCTACAGGAGAGTGGGGAAGGACTTTTTACTGGGGCATGGAGTGATAGGACGAGGGGGAATGGCTATAAACTGGAAAAGGGGAGATTTAGATTAGATATTGGGAAGAAATTTTTCACTTTGAGGGTGGTGATCCCCTGGGGCAGGTTGCCCCGAGAAGCTGTGGCTGCCCCATCCCTGGAGGTGTTCAAGGCCAGGTTGGACGGGGCTTGGAGCAACCTGGGCTGGGGGGAGGTGGCCCTGCCCAGGGCAGGGGGGAAATCGATGGTCTTTGAAGGTCCCTTCCAACCTAAACCATTCCATGATTCTATGACCTACTGACATGTAAGGAAAGGTATTGTTGATGAAGATTCAGAAAGAAAAAAAGAAAAAAAAACCCACCACAGTAGAAAGAAATCTGTGAAACAGGATTTTTCATTTGCATCAAAGATGTGCCAGCAAGAATTCACAGAATTTTCAGAGCTGGAAGGGACCTCCAGAGCTCACCCAGTCCCACTCCCCTGCTAAAGCAGGACTGCCCAGAGCACATCGCTCAGGACTGCATCCAGGCGGGTCTTGAAAACCTCCGGAGAAGGGACTCCCCCCCCCCCTGGGCAGCCTGTGCCAGCGCTCTGTCACCCCAACCGTAAAGAAGTTCTTCCCTCTGTTGGAACGGAACTTCCTCTGCTCCAACTTGTGCCCACTGCCCCTCGTCCTGTCACTGGGAACCCCCCAGAAGAGTCTGGCTCCATCCTCCTCCAACCCCCCCTGTAGATACGTGTGTGCCATAATAAGGTCTCCCCTCAGCCTTCTCCTCTCCAGGCTAAAGAGTCCCAGCGCTCTCAGCCTCTCCTCGTACGGGAGATGCTCCAATCCCTCAGTCACCTTGGTTGCCCTTCGCTGGACTCTCTCCAGCGGTTCCCTGTCCCTCTGGAACTGGGGAGCCCAAACCCGGACACAGTATTCCAGTTGTGGCCTCACCAGTGCCGACTACAGGGGGAGAATGACCTCCCTTGACCTACTGGTCACACTCTTCCCTACGCAGCCCAGGATTCCGTTGGCCTTTTTGGCAACGAGGGCACACTGCTGGCTCATGGACAATTTACTGTCTACCAGGACCCCTAGATCCTTCTCCTCAGAGCTACTTCCCAGCTCTGGGAATTCAGATAGGAACAGGCGAAAGGGAAGGCGATAAGATGATTAAGAGAACGGAGGGTCTTTCCAAACACGAGGTGTCAAAGGGGGCAGTGTTTTGCTTCTTTAGTTTAGTAAACAAAGCGAAAGTATGTTTGTCTATAAACAGACAGCTCCAGAGATCCCACATAACTGGAGCGCTGCCGTGCACGGCTACAAGCTCTTCAGGAGGGACCGGCGGGGCAGACAGCACGGGTGATGCCCCAACAGGACGTTGAACGTAGGTCAGGACGATGCCTTTGCAGAGTAAGGGCTGGCCGTCCGCTGGGCTGCCGCAGCGCAGCCAGCAGGTCCAGGGAAGCAATCCTTCCTCTCTATTCAGCACTTACAAGAGCTGTGTGCCCAGTTCGGGCGTCCCCAGTACAAGAAAGACACTAACGAGCACGTCAAGTGGAAGAGCAGCAAAATGAGTCAGGGGGCTGCAGGACATGACATGTGAAAGCAGGCTCAGAAGGTTGTGTTTGTTCAGGCTGGAAAAGAGGCGGCTCAGGAGAGGGGGACCTAATTCCTGTATTCAGCTTCCTGGAGGGGGGTTACAGGGCGTAAGGTCGGACTTCTCAGAGGCGCACAGCAAAAGGACGAGAGGCAACAGACACAAGTTGCGGTAAAAGAAATTCTGATAGAAGATAAGGAAAACAACTCTTCACAGCAGACAGTCGTACACTGGAAGAGACTGCCCACAGTGACCTCAGAATCTCCGTTTTTGGAAATTCAGAACTCAAGTGGACCGAGCCTGAGCAACCTCACACAACTTCAAAGGTTGCCCTGTTCTGCATGGAGGACCAAGCAGATGACCTCCAGAGGCCTCATCTAGCCGGAATGGTTCCATGATTCAAATACGTGGAGGAGAGAAAGAGTAGTTCCAATTAAGTTGAAGAGCAAGATCTAATAAAAAATTCCTCAGAAGAGGTTTAGCCTGGTCCTGGACTCCGGAAGTTCAGAGAACTTCTTTGTATCGGAACAGCACCGTTATACAACAGCATCCTAACGTCCGCAGAGAATAACAGAGACATGACATTCAATGAGCTTTCAGGACTTGGTATGTTTATGGACGGGATTCTGCAGGGTGACCGTCTGCAACATGAATCGACTCCAACTTCCAAGGGGACCTCAACATGTCCCTCCTTCACGACAGCTTTCTTTGGAGGAAAGAAATCACCACTTCCTTCCTGTTCTCACACTTCCCTTCCTCCCCTGCACCACTCAGTCTTCTGTTTGCACCGCTGTTCGTGTGACACACTCCCCAACTGGCACCAGTTACCTGTGTCTCGAGCAGAGGGTGTGACAAGGGCACTGCTGCAAAGGTCTTGTACGCTTGCTTGACATTGATGGGGACCTCGTCGGGAGAGGGTGGCGAAGGTGGCTTTTGCTACAAGGACAAAGACAGAAAGTAAAGATAACCACAGATGTTACAAAAAACCAAACATGGGGGAAACGCAGCACAACTCTGCAAAGCCCGAAGGGCGGAATACGTAAGGGAGAGCTCCTGCAGCTTGGGCAGAAACACCAGCAGCGGACCCTGTAGGTGCTCTATACGGCAGCACATGTATCGCAGCCCCATTTTATTTCTTGGATAGCGGAGGAAGGATGCTTCTGGTGGTACGGATCCTCACTGACTTGACCAGATCTTCTGCGACCGATCTCTTGGCCAAGGGGTCACATTGCTGCCACGGTCCTTAAGGATTTCCACCCAATTCAACTAGCACGTGCCTGCTCGAATCAGTGGGCTTTTGGGGTTGGAATGGGACAACTATACAGTTGACTCTGACCCCTACGTAGGACTGAAGAAGCCGCGTTTAGTTTATTAGAAAATTAAAGATTAGCCCTGGCCTTATCTGGCACTTCTGACTAAAGGGCTTTCTTCGTGGGAAGGGATCTATTAGTCTCATTTGTTTATAAAATGAAGACAGAAGGCAGGCTGTCCTCTACGTTAGAAAAAGGAATGGGATGCACTGATCGTGACTCTACTGGCGAGGAGTATGGGTCTTACCCAGGGCGTCCCGACCCATGCATAAAACAAGACCAGCCTTAGTTAAGGCATGTGATCTTTAAACCACAAAGCCACCGCTGGGAGAGCGCGTTCAGCCCACCCACCAGAAAAAGTGGCACCGTAGCAACGTAGGGCGGATGGGCAGAGCTTAGCGAGAAGGAACTGCAGGCCACTTACAGAGTTGTGGATATTGAAGGACAGCTCGGGTTGCTGGAAGGGATTGGGGCTGTCCCCGTCCTCCGAATTATGCGAGGCAGCATTTTGTCGCACTCGGGAAAGAGGCTGAATGACGCCTGGCTTGGTCTGCTTGCGTCAATACCACGCACCAGAGGGAAAAGGCAGAGGAAGAGAGGGGTTGGGGGAGAGAGAGAGAGAGAGAGAGAAGAGAAACGAGCAGTTAGGGCAGCAAGATGTCTCTGCCATGCGCGTAAGGCAAATCCATGCACCTGACTGCAATCCCTCAGCGGCGCTGCTGACTCCAGTTACCAGACTGGGAGGGAGAGGTACTGAAGCAAACACCAAGCAACGCCTCTGGTGCAAGTGTTTTGGACAGGCAAAGAGATTCAGACGAGTCAGGGTCTCGACAGGACCAACGGGTTACAGAGAAGGCCAGGACACGAGGAAGGATCTGCCAGACAAGTAGTCATAGCAAGGGTCAGAGGGGTATGGCACGCGTATGTCGAAGCCTGGAGAACGTAAGCGTCACGAGTGGAAGATGCAGGAGGGAAACAGCAGCCAGGAATGGGTATTGGCAAAAGCAGGGGATGAAAATGAACTGAAACCCAGCTAGGACTCCAATCAGAAACACAGACGTAAGAGTAGGGAGAAGAGTGTGAGATCTGACCTAGATGCCATCACTGTTGGACGCTGTGTGGAAGTGAACGAAACATCTAATACCAGCAAAAACTACGTGAGTGGAAGCTGCAAGGGTAAACAGGAATAAAAGCTGCAAAACCACTTGCATCGAATTTTCAAACTGACACTATTTAAGACAGTGCATTTGTACGAACTTGAGGTGTAGTGGAGGACTGAAGAAGACAGAGTACGAGGCAACAGTGGGACGTGCAGGGCTGGAAGCGAGCACACTCAGAAGGAAGAGGCAAGCTCTGTGCGCTGGAGAATGCATCGGGACAGTACCGTAAGGTCTCGTGGCGGGTGTACTTACTGATTTACTGTCATCCTGCGATGTAATGAAGTTAATGGAAGCCTGAAAACAGAAATACAGGCGTAAATTTGGAGCCCATCCAGGAAGCCTTCGGTTTACCCTGCTCCATACAAAAAGCAACACAGAACTCCCAGCCCCAAGCCCTCCCCTGCCCCGCCGCCCGCCCCGTACAGGGAAGAGCCCCCAGGTCCCATACTAATCCCCGCCATACCTTCTTCTTCACGTGAGGTGCAGTCCAGAGCCCACCCACAAGAGTCTCTCCCAGTTCCTCCGCTCCGGGAGAAGGCAATCCCAACTCTCCCCGCACATCTCCGGGCACTGACGCCCCGCTCTCCCCCTCCGCGCTGCAGCTCAGCCGGTCCTGTCCCTCGCTCACATCCCCGGCCCTCCGCACTCGCTACCCGAGCTCCAGCAAAGCCAGCAGCACCACAGCTTCTCTGCCAGGAAGCGTTCGCGGATGCCATCTCAGCAGTGGTTAGCGGGGAACAGCCTCTGGGTGCCTCAGCCTGCTGCCCTGGGCACCGCGCTCGGCAGCGAGCCCTCGGCGCGCAGTCAGCCCGAGAGCCGGGGAACGGGGAGCCGGAGGCCGGGGCGAGGAGCAGCGGTGCCGGGTGGGAGCAGCAGGGAGCAGAGCGCACACTGCACACCGACAGGCACTTACAAAGCGGGTCTCCCTGCCTGACAGGTGAGCGGGCCGAGGGGCTGCAGGCGTCTGGAGAGGGGCAACGCCAGGGAGGGTCGTCAGGGGAGAGAACGGGAGAGAAAACGAAGAGACCGGGTTTTCCGCGTGAGAGGCTGAGACAAGCACCTTTCCCAGCACAGAGACTGCAGATAGCCAGAGCTGTCGGCGTCCCCACGCAGCTCCTCGCTGCCCCCCGTGGAGAAAGCCCCTCTGCCCTCCGTGGCACGCACGCACAGACCCACCACAAACGCCTCCTTCCCCCCCCCGCCTGCGTCCTCCCCCCCCAGAAGCTTGCAGAACTCGAGGCCAGGCGAGACCGCCGTGACACACCAGCCTCTGGACAGAGGATCCCACTTCCCTCAGTAAGTCTCCGAGAGCTCCGAAATAAGCCTAGAAATTCTGCCTGGACTACAAGATCTCAAACCCAAAGAATTCACGTTAAAAATAGACGGCGGCAGAGAATTACAGAGGCAAATCCTTGGAACTTCTACTCTGGAGCAACAACCTGAAGGTGAGGTCTCCTGAATCCCCAGAAAATGTACAAGCCACAAGGCTAGCGATTGCCCCGTGTCCTTCAGTATTATCTGTCGGGCCTGTTCCATTTTGTATAACATTCACTGTTCAGAGAGAACCAAATCTACCAGACAGAGCCCTACCTGACATGCAGGAGGCTGCTGCGGAAGGCTCCGATTCAAAAAGTATTAAATCACGTAAACGTGAGAGAAAGCTCATGGACAGAACGCAGGGTGGAGAACGCCACGAGCAAGACTACCGGCTCAGCACTGCGACACCATGGCATCTTCAAGAACAACTGCCAGAGGCACTAGTTGGCAACAGCCGTAGACCAAGTAAGGAGAAAAGGCTATGCGAACGACACACGGACCAGATCTCAGAAATGCAAGCAGTGAGCAAACCTGCTGAAGACCTTAAAAGGCTAAAATAAAGGACAAAGTCATGAAATTGGCAGTAAACGCTTCAAGAAATTAATAGAATCTCTCATAGCATGAGCATCTCTGAACAGAGAGACAAAAGAGAAACCCAAGAAAAACGCTGTATAGATTATTCAGTGTGTTGCCCAAGCTACAGAGAATCCGTGACACAAAAGACCTGAAGTGACAGACTACAAGTTACAGCAAGTGCTACGTAGCGGGGAATTTGAGACATCCAACTTAAAAATGGAAAGGGAAATGTCCGCATCTGCAAAAACACTCCTGGGGTGTTCTTAACTCCACAGAATGCACTGGGGAGACCTTGTTTATTCTTCTCAGAGCCCAGGGAGGGGAGCGTGAACGGTTTCACCTGGAAAGTTTCCACTGTCAGCAGCGACTGTTATGAGAAGACAAAGCGGTCACTGCTGCCAAAGGAACTGGATAATGACAAACCATTAGACACTAATGACAAACAATTCATCATTGAGCAAGCCCATCCTGAGTTAGAAGAGCAGATGGCACCATAGCCAGAGGGTTGCCAGTGACAAGGACATTGGCACTGAGCCTCCGGTGCCAAGACACCGATAAACAAAAACATCCGGGCTACTACGAAAGTTGCCTATGACATATTGGAACACGGGACATTCCATCCAAATACAGTTTGAAAAAAAAAATAAATATCACAATGAGAGTAGTCAAATATTTGAGCCGGCATCTAGAAAGGTGTAGACTTTCACTCTCCAGAAGTGCTCAAAATTTAACTGGACATGGCCTTGAGTAACCTGATGTAATTGGACCTGCTCTGCTTAGACCAGACCTTCCATCCTAAAGCATTCCATGAGCAGGTACATGGCCACCCTTTGGGAACTGGGCTGCTTTTTCAACTGAGAGCTGAGGATCTTTGAAGACAGAGCAAATGAATACCTAGATCTCCTTCTACCATAGAATGAAGAGTATCATCCCCACCCCATTTCTTCTAGATAAAAAGAACCCAATCTCAAAGAAAACCTGCACTTGTGGTAAAAGGAAAACTTACAGGCAAACAGCCTAAAATAAACCTCCCATCGGCACCCAACTGCTGCCAGAAAAGCTAACAAGTACACATATGCAGCTGGAAGAGAAAGCATCGAAATAGCATTACTGTAACGAATAGTATCATTTTCTAATCTTATCGTGTCCCTGATGGTCACTCGACTTCAAAGGATCTAAGAACTGAGGGAGGTGCAAGGACCGAGGACAGGCCAAGGAAGCGACACAAGACGGACCGAACTGTTGCGCACTACAGCTCCACTGCCCGATCTGCTGCTCCAGCCACATGGTCCTGACCCTTCTCCCGAGCCAGTGTTAATTGTCACCTCAACCCAAGATGATGCAATTCATCTCAGTAAGCTGAACTAACCTAGCAAAAGAAGCAGACAGCTTTTGTCCGGCTTAGAGAACTGAAATGACTCAGCTAAAGATCAGGAAAGCGTCAGCGCTAGTGGGACCAACTAGTTGGAGAGCAGTCGCGCTCCCAAAGGAATGCAACGGACGCAAAACGACTAAAGATAGAGTACGAAGTACAATCTGCAGTTCATTCCACCCCCGTAATGTAAAAAACAAGAACATGTAATGACTGCGAAGGGAAGCTTTTAAAAAATCCACTGAAGAATATTGAACTTCAAAAGGCTCAACTAACTTGTGAAACCTACTGCCACGGGGTGAAAAGTGAAATCAAAGACTTAGCAAGATTGAAAAGAAGAGATCAGAGTCAAGAGGAGCAGTAAGAACGGCTAGCGAGAATAGGCAACGCTAACCAAAAAGTTACAAGAAATAAAGAAACTTCCCACTTCAGAGTGAAAGTGGCCTCTGACCAAAGAGCTTTAGAATACCTTTCCCTAAGGACCGGCTAACCTGCTGCAGGATCTTCCAGTTTTCTTCCAACCGGCTGATGTGGGTTGCCAGCAGCGTCACAAAGAGAACTAGGAGATTCCATCTGGGAGACGGAATAGCACTAGTTTACGGACCTGAGACGATTCCCCAAATCCTGACTTCTCCATTTCTTCTGACATACCAATTGCCAGAATTAAACGGTCTCTGTAGAAGGCGTTGGTGAGGCCATTCTCAAAAAACACACGCAACTACCATTTCGTAGTCACTCCAGGTCCTGCCCTGCTCATTCCCCTGTGAATTAAGTTACCCCTCAGAGCAGTAACTTTCCACTAAGTGTACGCCTAGCGAGTTATACCTCCGGGTCTCTGAGAGGTTTTGAAAGAGCAGCGTTCTTCCCCTCGTTCTCTAGTCGCCTCCTGTGCTGGATACCCCTCCACCTCAAAGGCATTGCTTCAAGGATGACAATCATACTCGGCTTCCTCTGCCCTTCTACCCCGGCGGCCCCTTGCCTCCCTGCCTGTCCCCGCATCGCCCGTCCTGGGGACAGTCTCACCTGCTGATTACCAGGAGAATAGGGGGTTTCGCGCCTGGAATTTCCTGTCCCAGACTCGCCCGAAGGAGCCTGAAAGAGAGAAGACAAAGCTAGACAGTTACTGTACAGCGGCAACTTCCACGTCTCTCCCTTCGCAGTGAGACCAGGAGACGAGGGAGACCACCGACACCCAGCTCGAGGCCAACTACGGGCCACCTCACCGCGAGAGAGCGGAGTTAGCATTGCGCCCAACAGCAGCTGTCACATGGCAGAGACTTGCAACAAGCGCTAGAAACAGCAAGGGAACGACATTAAACATCGGAACCCAGACCATATCCTCATGCCCTGCAAGGCCAACTCACTCCGGTTAAAGCCTTCTGCCTTGGAAGACATCCCCAGGAACCCTCTCCCCCTCCCTCCTCTTTAGCCCTCACCAGCCCGAGCCACAGTCCTGGCACACTTGTGCTATAGACACGGAGCAAAAAAAAACCCACTCCCAACCGAAAGGAGGCGAGATTCACCCCAGCCACCTCCATTGCTGTTGGCCTACTGGTAACACCTTTACGAGCAGCCCGGAGCGCGGAAAGGACAGGGCTCTCGCCCCTTCCACGGGAACCTGCGATCACCACCGCTCAGGCCGAGCCAGCCTACAGCCGGCCCCGACAGCTACGAGAGCGCAGAGTCCCGGTAATTACCTGCAGCCTGTCCACAGGATTAATGAGCGCGATTTAAAAAGTATTTTAGACGCCTAAAGATGGAAACAGGTCATTTGGGATTGAGAGAACCGTTTAAGCAAATCTAGGGTTCGGCAATCATTAATACCGTACCCATGCACGAGTGAATCACGTTAATTTGGTCCAAGTCAGCCTCGGACAATGGTATTTCTACTGACCGAGGCCGGATGACCTGAAGTTTATACTGGAGCACAGAAAACATCTGATCCTTCTTAGCGCTGTAATGACAGAGAACGTGGCAGTGGCAACTGATCTGCTTCCACGCCCCCACCGCGAAGGGTGTCCGTGCTCCCCCTGCCTCTGGCTACCGCTATCCACGTCATCCCGCGTGCTGGCACGCGCAGTTCATCGATCCCCAAAGGAAGGAGATGTCCTAAGCTACTGGTTTTCAGGGACTTCAGCTCCCTAACCCAGCTGACACACCACTGCTCCAGTTCTGGTGTCAGCATGGGGAACGTGCAGAGAGGGGGAACCGATCCCTTTTGACAGCAGCCCGGAACCGGATTAGCTCCGGCTAACTGCGACACCCACCGCCAGACTGACGACAGCTCAGCTGGCATGAAGTCTACCGTCAAAAGGGGTCGGTGCTTTGTGACCACTGCTTTCTTGATCTTCTGAACGCTAGAGCTGGATGTCTATAATCTCCAAACCACAGCCTTCGACTTTTAATATACCGAGATGTTACAGAGACTCAACTACGTGCCTCGCTCTATGCGTATCTGCCTACACATCCGTGAAAACCAAATTCTCACCAAGGAACCAGGCTCCTAAAAACGTCTACAAGAACTACAGCTGGGCGTTGGTTGGTTTGTTTGCAGTCTTTTGCTTCTCTTGCTTTTCAGACATCCAGAAAGGCTGAGAAAGGACGAAGGGAGGAGGGGAGCGGTGCTAATCTGGAACATAACATCTTTGGGTCTAGTCCTTGCTCTGCCACAGGTTTCCCGTGCAAGAGTGAAGAAGTTAAATACAAACAGATTTCCCGGAGCAGAAAGCAAAGTCCTCCCTTGAAATCTGAAAGTCTAGATATACCGAAAGGTGTCACTTCAAGGAACGGTGTGCCCCTGGCCTGCAGGCTGACCGTGGCAGCTGCACTGCCTCTTATTTTTCACAAGTCTAAAAACGGCTGTGTTTGTTCGGGCCCAGATACGCAAGTGTGACACCACCACCGTTCTCCTACAAGCCCTGCCAGCTCCCCGCCGCCCACCACAGCAGACAGGGAACGCCGCTGCTCCTGGCCTGACTCTTGCCCTCCCGCAGAGACATGGGGCACGTGGCCTGACACCCCCTCCTCCCCTCCGCGGGGCTCGACGCGTGGCGGTAACCGGGGAACGTTAGTGGCTGGAGGACAATTCGCTGACCGTCGGCGACCGACAGCCTCTGCGCGCAGGGCTGGAGGAGGACACGTGTTAGGTGGGACCGGCCCCCGCGCAGGCCTCGTGCTGCCTGCCATCCGGGCCCAGAGCATGCGCAGGGGTTTAGTAGGACGCGGGTGGCCTTAACTGGGTGACTGCGTGCCGCACACAGCATGCCGCGGGACTGCTTGCCTTGGAGTAAAGGTTGGTCTTCAGCACTCCCCCCCTGCCGTAGCCCAGGGGCGGCCCCCCCAGGCAAGCCTTGCCTGCGGCCTTGCCCCTGCGGTTAGCCACCACAAAGGGGTTCTCGCTGAAGAGGATGGGCTGGGAGTCGATCATGCACTCTTGCTCTGGCGTCTCTGGCATCTGGTCCCGGGACAAGGGGCAACCCGCGGGATCCTGCTCGTCCAGCCGGGGCTTTTCTGCCCCGCTGGCGCGCTCGTCGGGTGACGCGGGGTCCTGAGGACGGCCAGCCACGCTTCCGACGATCGGGCCGGCGGCTGTGTCGGGGTACGAGTCCCGGCTGTCCTGTGCCACTGGCAGAGACAGCAGAGCGCAGTCGCCCTCCATTCTGGAGCTGGCCTTATTATACTGAACAAGCTGAGAGGAAAACAAAAGGATCAGAAAGAAATAAGGAGAACAGAGCAAAGGAGAGGAGGGAGAAAATACAGAGCAGCTGCTGAGGCTGAAGGACAGGGGGGAGAAGAATTCGAGTACTAATGGCCACACAACCACCCCTTCCCTCTCTTCTTCTCTACCACCAGTCTTGTGATCATCCCAAATGCTACTTCCAAGAGAGGACCTTGCTGTCAGTGTGCAACACGTACACCCACAGGCACAGGCGCGCTCCCCGCGCTTTTCCAGCTCCCATTCACATTCCAGCCCACACCTCACCACAGCTCACCAGTAACACTGCTGCTCTCCAGCAAAACTGACTGCCAAAACCCACACAGGCACGCATCCTCTCCCATCTCGCTGAAGCACATCCTCAAGTCAACTCCACCACCACACGGCCAAACAGCAACCGTCTCACCCCAGCACGCTCTCGAATACTTCCAACACTGTCAGGAACAAGAACACCTCCCACCTCGCTCCAGTGCATGTCCATACGGTTACACGTTTATCACCATATCGTCTGCCCCACGCAGTTCCATCACACCTGCATGGGCAAACGTGCTTTTATGGCCCCACTTCATCAGAATAGTGTCATAGAATGGTTTAGGTTGGAAGGGACCTTGAAGATCATCGAGTTCCAACCCCCTGCCCTGGGCAGGGACACCTCCCACCAGCCCAGGTTGCCCAAGGCCACCTCCAGCCTGGCCTTGAACACCTCCAGGGATGAGGCCTCAACAACCTCTCTGGGCAACCTGGGCCAGTGCCTCACCACCCTCAAAGAGAAAAATTTCTTCCTAATATTCAATCTAAATCTACCTTCTTCCAGTTTGAAGCCATTCCCCCTCGTCCTGTCACTCCACGCCCCAGTAAAAAGTCCCTCCCCAGCTCTCCTGGAGCCCCTTTAGGGACTGGAAGGCTGCAATAAGGTCTCCCCAGAGCCTTCTCTTCTCCAGGCTGAACAACCCCAACTCCCTCAGCCTCTCCTCACAGCAGAAGTGCTCCAGCTTTCTGATAAAATACACGCCAACAAGTAACAGAGCGCTAAATAACAGCTAACAGAGCACAGAGCCCTTTGAGCGCTCTTACTGAAGGCAGGACCGAAACAGAGCCCCAGTTCTGCCTAAGCTCAACTGTACCCATCCAAGATGAAGCACTGACCTTTCCTCTTTTAATAATACAAAAGAGAGTTTGTTACCCCAGCCAAAGCCTTCTTTCAGGGGAGCAGAGACAAGCAGAGAGCAACGATCAAACCGCCTTCTATCCAAGTGCCTGCCGGGGAGCAGAAAGACCTCTTCTGCTCAGAGCACATTCTCCAACTCCCGTGTCATGGCAGCAGTCACAAAAATAGCTCTCAAGGGCTGGGTGGGCTAGTGACTACAATGGCAGCTGAGAGGCTCAGGAATTTCTGAGGCCCTCCCCTAACCCCCTCAACCCCAACCCAACCCAAAGCAGCGGTTGGCAGAGCTCTGGCTCCTATCATATTTCTTCAGACAGCCTGTTCTACCCTTCGAAATTTCGCTATTGTTGCTACGTGAAAGAGCGATGTAAAAAAACCCTACCAAAAAAAAACTCAAAGAAGAAAACCCCACATTCCGACCTTCTTTTCCCAGAGTGCGATAAACTGCAAGAGCTCCACTGCACATAAACTTACGCTGGGCAAAAAAAATACTTTCCGGAACAGTATTCGTTCGATGGGAACGCTGTAAGGAAAACCCTGCCAGCAGTCCACCACCACCCAGTGGGTTTGTGGGTCCCACAGCCAGGCCCCTCCGACACCAGTGCTGCTTTCCCTCGCCAGGCAGAAGAGCACAAACACTGACCAAGCCGCCTTCCAGGTGAATCCCACCACCACCAAGGCTCACTCTGCTTCGCGCAAAGGGAAAAAGCGATCGACACTTTGGGGGCACTGCGGAGATGGGCGTCCCACCAAGACCGCGTGAAGCCTGAGAGTCCGTGGGAAGCCTCAACGCCTGTTTTGTTCATGGACGTGACTGGGACTGAGCTTCACCCATCCCTCGCTTTAATCTCCAGCGCCGCTGCTGTAGCAGCGTGTCCCAGCGCAGGGCGCCTCACTCCCTCTGCTTCACAGTGGGCTATTTTTATCAGACAAGCAACGATTTCTATTTGGGGAAAGCAAAGATTTTGGCAATGCAGTGTGCTTTTCCCAGCCTTGCCTCTGTCACTCCTCTGTCCAACGGACGGGACAATCGTGTTCCACCCTGAGCCCTCCAAGGCAAATACACACCGAATGCATTTGCAGTTCTGATCCATCGCTTTGCCCCAGACACCGAAACGAACCTAATTTTAAATCTAACGGACGAGCACAGAGAAAGACGCAATGGCTAGAAATTGAAGAGAAATAGATTCAGGCTAGAAAGTACAGATGGTTAATTAACTAACCATGGTGACACCCTACTGGGAGATGCAAAGTCTTCACCATTTCTTAGTGTCCAGAAAGCAGAACTAGATTTTAAATGTTTTGCTGTGGCTAGATGCAGTCCTTCATGGGTACGGCTTTCAAGCCTGTCCTATGCAGAAGGCAGAGACTATAACAGCTCTTTTATTACTGCGATGGCAGTAATAAAAGAGCTGCAGACCCTGCAGACGCCGGTTACCGAGATGCTGGCACAGCCGCAGGGCGTCACCGAGATGGCGTTCTCATGCAGCTTTCCAACGGAATTTTTCAGCTGGGGTTTTAAAAGTACCCAAACGAAACAGGCTGACATCTCGGCAAGCCTGCGTTAAAGCTCGGTCACCGAAGGACCAACACACAGGAATACAGACGAACGCAAGATGCACTGCCACCTGCCCCCTTCTTTAGGGACAACTCTTGGGGAATCCTCATGACAAATTCCACCCGCAATCTACAGCGGTCACGACAAGAGGTCTGCACCTCCTCCTCTTCACCAGTGTGAAGGACACCAGACCCTGCAACTGCCTCGCAGGGAACGATATGGGAAGAAAAGACGTGTAGACACTGTTTGGAGGAGAACGTAGGTGGTGGGAAAGTTGGCCTAGAGACAGGAAGAAAGAAAAAAATACTACGGGAAATGGGCAATGGCATTGCCAGGTAATCTTAATCCAGTCAGAATGTCCGGAGATAGACAACCTGTTAACTGAACCGCGAGCTTTTCTGCCGGACGGATGGATCCGTGTCCGAGTCTTCCGGGCAGTCACCAAACAGGCTCGGTGCAGCTCCCGAAGGAAGGCCAGAACCTCGCTGTCCTTCAGCCCACATCTCCCCGTACTCACGATCTAGGCAGACATATTTTTTTTTTTCAAACAGAGGAAAGACGGGGCTGAGCAGAAGACAGCTGGAAAAAGATAAACACGGGCACCAATTGGCCCTTCCCCTGGAACAGGACATTTATAGATGCCGCCCACTCGCCCCGGCATTCCCGCGTGTTCGGCCCCGCATTCCGGTGCCAGGCATTCCCGAGCCGACACCGACTGCTGAGCCACAACTTCCCAACCGCTGCTCCGCTCTGGATGACACAAGGGCTGTCCAGCAAAGAGGCAGCTGCTTGCACGGGGCTGGCTCTCCCCTTGTTCCCAGCTACTGAGTTACACTAAGAGATGCTAAAAATACATTAAACCTTTTCCTGATAATACTCTTCTGTGTGAACAGCCGGGAGAGAAAACGCAAAAGCTGGGGAGGATGGGGAGGAACAAAATGAGACAAAGCTGGGGACACAGCAGGGCTCTAATCAGTGTGAAAGCAGAAAAGCGAGAGGGCTCGAAGTCAACGAGAGGATAGATGAAAAGGAGAGGAGACCTGTCTGGGTGGTGAGATGGAGACAGCAGAGGTAAAAGAGAAGAGTCCTGAAACAAAGCAATGGGAATGCAGAATCCGATGATGACAGCAAAGGGTGGTCTGACGGCAGGAGGAGGACAGGAACGGAGGTGAAGACTGAGAACGTGTGTGAAGGAGCAGGCAGAAACCCAGAGCAACGGGTATGATGCAAAGAAGATAAATCATGAGCAAATGAAGTGAAGATAGAGAGGTGAGGTGAGATTTTAAACAACACAGGAGAGACAGACGACTTTGCAATCTCTGGAGTTTGTGAAATCTGGATTTTCTCTTGGCTAAGGTGCCACTACCTATCAGGGACTGACACGCAGGTCACAGGGGCAGGAGTACCCAAGACTGTATCGGGGCTAAGCCATG
Organism: Charadrius vociferus; assembly: GCF_000708025.1. Classification (NCBI taxonomy): domain Eukaryota; kingdom Metazoa; phylum Chordata; class Aves; order Charadriiformes; family Charadriidae; genus Charadrius; species Charadrius vociferus. Next base: position 178,276 of record NW_009647020.1, read on the forward strand.
AGATGCAATCACTGCCACTCTGCCTTTTGCAGTCCCAGGTGGATCTTGACTTTAATACTTTTGGTATCAGCACCCGGCATCCCTCTTCCGTTCTAAACACCATCCCACAATGAATTTGCAGCTCAGCTGCGCACACAACATTGTCACCTCCTGTGTCAGGAAGATTCTTCCCCTCCCTCCTCTGAAGCTTTCAGCAGTTGTCTCCTTCCACGACAAATCCCCTGCGCTCTCCCATTCTCATCTGTCCTTCTCTCCTGCTGGGCTCTCCCTTCTGCCTTGTTCGAGACAATCCCTTTTGCGCCTCGGCGATTACACAGGCCACTTCCCCTTCCAAAATGGAGGCTCTCTGCTCTCCTCATTTTCCTTTTCTAATCTTTCTTTTGTGGCTACCTCCTGTTTCGGAGAGTGTCAGAGTCTACCACAGTTCTGCTTCCCAGTTTTCCTCTGCAGAGAGTACCACCGTCTCTCACATCGGGGCACAAGGAGCGGCAGGTAAGAGAACGACCGCGGCTTTCCCCCGCGCAGGGACCCACACCGCAACACCCCCTCACTTACAGCGCGATTGCCTCTCTGTAAGCCACTGCTGGGCAACGCAGCCAGGGTCCGATAGTCCAGCCTCAGCGGTTCACTGGTGACGTTCTGGAGAGGGGCAAGGGGGGGAGCAAAAAAAACACAAACACCAGGAAGACATCAGGCCACAAGTCAACTAAATCGACCAGAAAGAGCAATTAAAAGGAAACCACCCCTCGTAACGACCAAACTCTGCAGAAAGTTCCCATTGCCCGGAAATGAATCCGGAATTGCTCCAAACGCAACCCTGCGGACCCGTGACGGAGGCCACGCTCGAGATGTACTGGAGAGCACGTGTCACTCTGGGCCCCGGTCACCCACCGGCGCGCAGATCCCCACCACTCCTCCTGCCCCCCCGTGCAGACCTCCGCTCCCTCCGAGGGGGAGAGCAGAACGTGACATACATACCAGTTTGCTCCAAATAGCGCCCAGAAAGGCTTCCAGCCTGGATTTAGAGACATTTCAGAGTGCAAATCTGCAACTCCTCTACAGTATCTTTTCTCACCCTTAACTCACACTCATTGTGTAATTTCCTTCGCTTTCACTTCCCATTTGCTTTTTTCTGCCTTTCTAACCCTAGCCGTTATTTTTCACCGTTCCTTCCTCAATCACGTTATAGATTTCTTCATTTCTGGTATCTTGCCTTATACCAAAAGTCAAGTTTTTTGGGGGGGAGGGAGCGGAGAACAGAAGTTATGGGGAACGAGCGCTTGTAGCGATTTCTCCGGCCTCCGAGTCCAGCCGCGGCCCTTTTCTGCAACTCTCCATCCCTCCCGCTGTGCTCCTCACCTCTGCCTCCTCCTCCTCAAGTTGCTGCGTGGCTGCCTCCAGCTAGGTGAGCACCGTGTTGGGCAGTAAGTCCGGAGGGGGACAGAGGAGCGTGAGCAGCGCCGGCGCCAGGAGAGGGAGGGCAGAAACCCAGCGCGTACGCTGGGCCCGGGGGAAAGAGGAGCCGGAATTCTGCGTGAGCTCAGTTATCGCCAGCAGAACAGACGGGAACGGACACCCCGTACAACACAAGCCGGGGTGTCACCAGATGTCTCTAAGATCCTCGGCAGGGTCAATCCTGGGGAGAAGCACTGGCAGGGAAAGCCCCCCCCCTCCCCCAGGCACAAGCTACGCCATCCCCGAGGGCGAGGAAAAGACTGCGTATTGCTAGAAGAGACATCTTGACAGAGCGCAGGCTGGAAGGGAATGGGAAAACAAATCTCCAGAGCACGGCCCTAGTTGTCACTAAGGAAAAAGACCTAAAACCATCACATGCTCCTTAACAGCATCACAGCCCAAAGACTACAGATGGAGACAGAAACTGCGTAAGCACAAGGCCGGGCGTAATGCCAGCTGGTCGGCTCTCCGTCATTCAAGCGCAGCACAGGAGTATTGTTAAGAGTGACCAGTGACCAATCTCACAAGCCCCAGCTACGGGCTTGCTTCCGAGCTGCAAGAAGAAAGTAATAATATGTTACTTGTCCTTAAGAACGACTTCTGTGCGTTTACACTTTTGTGACCTTTTGCCCAGCACCTATGCTGCAGAGGGAGGGCTGTGGACAAAAGCAGCATCGTTCTTCGGTTCTATCGCGTATTGCAACCCGCCCGACTGCTCCTCCCAAACAGCAGCAACCAGGCGGTCCAGAAGTCCCGAGGGTGGAAGGATGGGAGGTGGAAGGCATCTGAGAAACACAGAGGGAGCTAACTGAAAATTCTGGTACGCACCTAGGCCCTTTGCTTCAAAAGCTTCTGTGCATTACCCTAGCAAATAATCAGTGTCCCACATCGCACCCCCGATCTCCAGAAAATAATGAGCGACATGAGAAGACACTAATGCTCCGGAAGATCAGAAAATCCAAAGGGATATTTAGGGGTACTTAAGCTAAAGTCTGTTCTGAATCTGGTTATGCTTATTTTGGACAAGTGTTATCCGCAAGGTAAGTGTTCACGCTGACAGTAATCTCGTATGTGATCCTTCTCCGAGGTCTTACAGCGAAGAGAGACGAGTGCGCCAGCCAGCCCAGATGGAGCTGTGGAATGTTCAAAGTTCATCTCCGACAACATCTGGGGAGCCTGGGGAAGCTCTGGATTACGACTAGAAAAATAACTACAGCTACGGAGTTGGGACAGAGAAACGCACCATGAGTCAGTCCGTGGAGATCTCAAGTTACTAATACTGCTGCTAGAAACCAAATTACCACAGAACTGAACTTGAGAGATGTACGCAGGGAGGGCAACAGCGGTATCTGAAAACCTCTACAGGACTAACGGTAAGTATAGTAAAGCCAAAATCCTTCCCATTTCTTCCATTCACAACCTTACTGCAAGGAGACATGTTTGATCTCTATCACTCTTGCGCAAAACTGAACATGAAAAAACAAAGTGTTCGAGGGAAAGTCCCAACAACGGTGACACAAATAGTATTTCTAAGGGTCTGGCACTGAGGTGGGAACTTCCTACAGCATTACCACGGCTACCATCCAGTGCTGGCTCCATCACTGGTAGAAATTTAACCATCGAAACCAGTATTAGAGACAGAAACCCAGTTTCAAGGTCACGCTAAAAGGCAACAGCAGAAAAATGTGTCTTTGCTGTTGGGTCTCAGGGCACGGATCCCGAGATGCCAGAGGAGCCTGCAGCATCCATCGCTACCTCCTCCTAGTGCCCTAATGGAAGGGGCACCACAAAATATGAAATCTTTTAAAGGCACAGGCAATTCTGGAGGGGAGTCTTGGTCTCTGCCGGTCATCCAGCTACGGGCATACTTCTCAGGTCTTCAGAGGTTGGGACAGACAACGCTGTAATTACACTAAGCCAGACTATAGTGAGAGAAAAGGCAGTATACGAGAATACAGACCTTAGAAGTCCTTAAATACGTGTCACTGCAACCTTGGAATATTGCTTTAAAATCTAGCAAAAGTAAAATATCCAAGAAAGATGAACCACAATTACTGTGTATTGTTCAGCCTCCAGGAATAATAAGGAAATTTGTTATAAGATGCCCGCCATTGTCTCGAAATATTGCTGATGGCTGAATGACTAGTTATGGCAAAGGTTTTTTTCTTTTAAATTAACCATTTTAATAAAATGTCAAGTTCGAGTTTTCCGTTATAAAGCTATCGTAATACCATCAGCACTTTTAAAAATGAGATATGGCCAAGGCTACAACACCAATCATAAAGGTGGTTCTGGTTTTTGACAAATCTCTGGGGTATTTTTAAGTAATCTCAGTATAAATTTTGGAAAAGCCTTTATCTACCCAAGACTGAGCTACTGCAATCTGCTCAGACAGGGCAGAATGGTTTTGGGGCCAGACTTGCTCTACGCTTTATCCAGAGGTGTCAGACATGCTGATGATGACTTACAGTACCTGAAGTCTCCTTGAGCGTTCAAATCCATACGCTACCAACACAAAACCGATAGCAATACCCTTTGCTGTAACAGTAACACCACAAAATCAGGTTTTCTGAAACCACAACAAGTCACTCTCAATTCCTTCCTAGGAAAGGAATAATACGCTTTACAGGAGAAACCTAAATCTGATCTAAATTGGCTCTGCTGCGAGCTGAACCAAGTGACCAGTAGCGGTCCCTTCCTACCCAAACTACTCATAGAATCACAGAATGTTTAGGTTCGAGGGACCTTTAAAGGCCATCCAGTCCATCCCCCTGTAAAGAGCAGGGACATCTTCAACCAGACGAGGCTGAAAATTATTCTCTAAGGTCATTCCGCTGGGAGAATTCCCATCTAAGTATATATATATATATATTCATAAAATCGTACCCTGCACAGCCCATTGCGGTCGCGGACAGAAAGGTCCTACAGCTGTTTTCTTGTTCATTCCTCCGTCCTCTCACAGTCTGTGCCATTGTCTAGTCACAACCTTGACCGTTTTTTTTTCCAAACCAAATAGTTTAATTAACGCTTGAGATTTTACAAAGATCACCTCCATCCAGAATTGCCAATATAACCACACGCTTGTCAGGTAGCAAATGTAAGAAAAAGCTGAGTGAGTACAACTATGGAAAGAACCTAGAGAAATACCAGGTATTGTATTGGAAACCCAAAGAAACACCTGCAAAATGTACACGTACTTATCTGCCAGGAGAGCAGATTCCTAATTGACAATACGGAAGAATTCAATTTTCCCTCATCTTCCAAAAGAATCTGACTCAATAAATCCGTTTTAAGAGGGATAACTAGAAAACCCAAGTCCTCGAGGGGCCTGGCTCTGCTAATCTGGTTCTGCGGAAGGCTGAAATAGTAGGCAGAAATACAAAAATCTCATAACGAATCAGAAAAATGATCATGTGAACGGAAGAGCACAAACTTGTGATTCATTAACAGTGCCACGTCTTCAATTCAGGGCAACTTTGAGCTGTGTGTTCTCATCTTTGCTCATAAAAGCTCTGCCAGGTCATGGAGTGCTGTACAGAGAGAACTGATTCAATGTGGGAGACTTCATCGGCCGTTTTTCTCAAAGTTGCAGCTTGGCCGAAAAGTACCAGCAGGTAACAAAGACGAACTCGGTAAATAACAGAAGAGTACCGCCCAAGAGGTACACAGGAAGGTATGGCAAAGCCAAGAAGCAGCTAGAGTTCCTGAGCGGAGCGCTACGAAGAGAGAAGGCCCAAAGCCCCCCATGGCACTAACAACTGGGAAGAGATAATCTGTGGCGTTCTCCTCAGGGCTCACGGGTTTGGCAGAACCGCCGTCAAGAACAGATTCTGCTACATGAAAAATCTCTCACCACTTTCTCCATTTCTTCTCTCTCCCACTGAGTTGCTTCTCTCACCATTTCCATCTCCTAGGAGAGACCAAAGTTAGAGCCACTTCACCCACTGCTCTCTCCCCGCTCGGAGCACCTCTAACCTCGTCAAGATTTCAGAGTCCCGTCCTAACGCATTCCTGACGACAGCGCTGGGACCTGCCGATCCCATAAAAAGGAAGTCCGCTACCCATTACGTTGCAGATTCCATGCACCGTGGGAGATTAGATATTTTCAGAAACTTTTTTCCACTCCGTAACATTCTCCCAGCTGTAGCCAGAACACCCACCTTCTGTAGGATCTCCAGTTCTTCAGGGCTTAAATCCCGATCAATAGAAGAGATACTTTCCAGGCTGTTCTTGCGCCCAATACCAGCTGCGAAAGGGTTTGCGATAATTCCTGGGGACATCTACAAAGCAAAAAGGCAATAAAACATGGTGGAAGCCCACGGTGTGCCATGCAAAACACTTCCATATCCTGAGCTCCCAAATACGGAGTACCAAGATGACGCTAGGCAAGTCGGAACTCTTTCACAACTTGAAACCTTATTTCAGCTCTCGATTACTCAAGGAACTTGAGGTCTAAGAAAGATGAATTTAACTTTCAACAGTAACAGAAAGAGGATAAGGTGACCGGGGATTGGGGACGTATTCTAGTGGAGAATAAAAACGCTTACTTGCTAAGCGTTGAAGAAAGACAGCTGAGAAGGCGCAGGATTGCTATGGGTTAAATGTTTCTCTGGGGGGAAAGGCGAACACTGATAAACAGACAATTACTTCAAGTACAACACTGGCACGAGGCAAAAAACCAGGCAGAGAAAATTAGCTTGAAAACTACATTACTAACCAGCGCGGTGATATTGTGAAACAGTTCTGCAATCAGCAGAAGAGAGACAGAATCACAGAATCACAGACTGGTCAGGGTTGGAAGGGACCTCTGGAGATCATCCAGTCCAACCCCCCCTGCCAGAGCAGGGGCACCTACAGCACGTTGCACAGGACGGCGTCCAGGCGGGTTTGGGATGTCTCCAGAGTGGGAGACTCCCCCACCTCTCTGGGCAGCCTGTGCCAGTGCTCCACTACCCTCAAAGTAAAGAAGTTCCTTCTCATGTTAAGATGGAACTTCCTATGTTCAAGTTTATGCCCATTACCCCTCGTCCTATCACTGGGCACCACTGAAAAAAGACTGCTCCCATCCCCCTGGCATCCTCCCGTTAAGTATTTGTAACTATTAATAAGATCCCCCCTCAATCTTCTTTTCTCTAGACTAAAGAGTCCCAAGTCCCTCAGCCTTTCCTCATAAGAAAGGTGCTCCAGTCCCCTCATTATCTTCGTTGCCCTTTGCTGGACCCTCTCCAGCAGTTCCCTGTCTTTCTTGAACTGGGGAGCCCAGAACTGGACGCAGTACTCCAGATGCGGTCTCACCAGGGCAGAGTAGAGGGGGATCAGACTTAGAGAGACTACTGCTTCTACGAACTGGTAACCACCTCCAGTTCGTATAGCAGGAGACCAGACAGCAGAAGGTCGGAAAAATCCAGCAATCTTCTATGAAGGAAGAGGTGGGATCCTCGTGGTACTGGTCGCCACTTCAGTTCTCACCTCAATGGCAGCTGCAGCCTTGGGATCAAAGCCATCGCACACCAGCACAAGGAGCGCGTCACCCACACTTCGGAGTATCTGTACCGCTTCCGTATGCGTCATTCCCAGCAAACTCTGATGATTCACCTCCAGGATCCGCATTCCCACCTTCAGACGGCCATCCCGGGCCGCAGCCCCGGAGGAGCTCACCTGTAACAAATGGGGAGAATCAAGATATCACCTACGGAGGTACGAGAAGATTAGAGAGCCCGGGGACCTTCGGGAAGAAGGAATGAGAGAGGACAGCATACAAAGGAAACAGGGAGAAAAGGCTGCGGCTACATGTCAGGGAAAGCGCCTGGAAGTACTGAGATATACTTACGGAGAGGGTAGAAAAGGAAGAAGGTGCACAGTTTGGTAGAGGAAACAGGTGTGGAAGGTATCTCTTACAGGAGATAAAAAGAATCTCTATTTGAAATGTGTTATCCCAAGGAAAGAAACTGCTTTTGTTTCGTCAACGAAGCAGGTGAGAAAGAAAGCTCTCGCCTCTACGCTTTATCTTCACAGAAAGGAAAGCGTAATAACTTTTTGTTGGGAGAGAGACAGAAAACGGGAGCATAGGGATCATTTTTGTGGAGAAAGATAAATGAGGCACAAAGACTTTCACTGTCTTTTTGGCAGAGACAGGCATCATCAATCACGCATGTCTGTCATTTTCCATCCTCTCGATCAGAGAAATAACGTCCAACTCCTATTTTCTTTCTTCGGCGAGTCACAAGAACTTATACTTGCCTCATGTACACAGGCTGTCACCGGGGGAAGCACTGGGAGAGGGAGAGGGAGAGGGAGAGGAGAGGGAGAGGGAGGAGAGGAG
>NW_009647020.1:186969-187345 GCF_000708025.1 Charadrius vociferus
GAAGGGGGAAAAAGGGAAGGGGAAAAAGGGAAGGGGAAAAAGGGAAGGGTGAAAAAGGGCAGGGGAAAAAGGGAAGGGGGAAAATGGAAGGGGAAAAGGGAAGGGGGAAAAAGGGAAGGGGAAAAAGGGAAGGGTGAAAAAGGGAAGGGGGAAAAGGGAAGGGGAAAAAGGGAAGGGTGAAAAAGGGAAGGGGGAAAAGGGAAGGGGAAAAAGGGAAGGGGGAAAAAGGGAAGGGGAAAAAGGGAAGGGGGAAAAAGGGAAGGGGAAAATGGGAAGGGTGAAAAAGGGAAGGGTGAAAAAGGGAAGGGGGAAAATGGAAGGGGAAAAGGGAAGGGGGAAAAAGGGAAGGGGAAAAAGGGAAGGGGGAAAAAGGAAA
>NW_009647020.1:187572-201128 GCF_000708025.1 Charadrius vociferus
GAAGGGGGAAAAAGGGAAGGGGAAAAAGGGAAGGGTGAAAAAGGGCAGGGGAAAAAGGGAAGGGGGAAAATGGAAGGGGAAAAAGGGAAGGGAGAAAAAGGGAAGGGGGAAAATGGAAGGGGAAAAGGGAAGGGGGAAAAAGGGAAGGGGAAAAAGGGAAGGGGGAAAAAGGGAAGGGGAAAAAGGGAAGGGGAAAAAGGGAAGGGGAAAAAGGGAAGGGGAAAAAGGGAAGGGGAAAAAGGGAAGGCGGAAAAAGGGAAGGGGGAAAGGAAAATCCCCCAAATCCACCCCCAGACACATGCAAACATGAGGCTCAGGAGAAATACGCAAGCCGGGGAAGTGAGAAAAAAATTGAGCAACGGCAAGAGGCGAAGCTACTGTCAGGAACCAGACAGAAATATAGGATACAACTTAAAGCGCCTCAGGAAAAGGAACAGAATCACCAAACGGGCATTACTTTTCCTAACGGGAAACCAAAAGCCTGGAACAAAATGGGACGTCCACGCAGTCAAGCCAGAGCACGTGGAGACCTTGGTACATTCGGTACACGGGCAGAGCCCGCTGGGAACCCCAGAGACAAACGAACGGCTTCAGTTCCAAGGCCCATCTCAAAGCCAAAGAGCCAACGTGACGAAGCTTTACAAAGAGAACCACCACCAGCGCCACACGAGGGCTTCGCAGAAAGAGCACATCCATGTCAGGGATCTCCAGCAAAGCCCGCAGATCCGTGACAAGAGAACAGAGAGCACAAGGGCACACAAAGTCGGTTGCTGGGCGGGGGAGATCCAAGGACACGCACGACTGGTTGTCAAGGGAGGATGGAGGCACAGGTACCACCGGAGGAAGGAAAGAAAGAGCAAAAGAAAGAACGAACGAACGAAAGGACTACCGCACACCACGTATTACTGGGGTCAGAGAGGCAAAAAACCCCAAACCAAAACAAAGGCGTGGGAGTTTACTGGATTTATGAGAGCTGTTTTGGAGAAAACCCAACAGACACACATTTAATCAAGTACCTGTAAAAACAGGAGGAAAAATGCTGCATGCTTTCTGGGTTGTTTGTTTTTTTTTTTTTAGGATTGGGGAAAGAAAGCAGCCATGCATGCCTACACATAATTTCTTCAGGGCTGTAAAGGAAAACATGTGGGTGTGTGTGAGTGCGTGTGCATGCACAACAGTGGTCCCATGCAGCGGAATGGAAAAAGACGGAGTACTCACAATTTCTTTTCCAGGGAGAGCAAGTGCGTAAGTGTGACAGTAGAACACCCAGAAATAATGGGAGGAGGTGAAGTTAATGTCGAAAAATGTTCTTAATGCCAACTGTCATCTGTATTATTGATATGTCACTGAGGGACACTGAGCTGTCCCCATTGAGACAGATCATGAATTTCAAATTGTAGATATAATTTACACTTCTCACAGTATTCAACTTGTAACACTTCATCAAGAAGGTTTTAAAAAGGAAGAACCAATTACGACTTTTAACAAATGACAATTACGGGACTCAGGGAAATGCAAATTAAGAAAAACTAAGGAGAAAGAAAGTAGTAATCAGACATCCAAAGAGGGGGAAGAAGAAAAAGCACTACTTTGTCTCTCAGGTACTGGAAATACACAGACAAAAGAAGAGAAGCAGGAAAAACACTCTGGTTAGGACAGGCAAGACAGATCAAGCTGAAGTAACACAGTTGAAGGGAGAGCAGAAAAGTTCAGCGCTTTGGTTCTCCACAGGCCAAAACACCCACTATTAAAAAAAAAAAAAAAAAAAGAGGGGGAGGGGGCTAAGCCAACCCTGCAACGGGGCTAAACTGTAAACCTCCCCAACCCCGATGTGCTGTAACGCTGAAGGAGACAAAACCAAACCTAATCATTAAAAATAATTGCAGGTTACAAGAATCTTAGGTTTTCTTTTACTACTATTACAAATATTGCAGTTGAATACGCAACTATTACTTTGATGAGGTGAATTTACTCTCTTAACTTTAAAACTCAGATAAAGAAGGTACACCCAAGGAATAACAAATGCTGAATATTCCCTTTCTTTGAAAGCGGCCAGTTATCAGCAAGGGTTAACTGGCAATCATGGAGTGTCCGCCATCCCGCAAGGATTATTAAGACCTCTACAGCTAAGGCCGTTTCCACCCTACCACACCAGCTAAAGAGGGAACCGGTGACACTAATGTGAACATCCAGAGTCCCTCTTTGGGCAGCAGAAGACTACGCCGAGTTGCTAACCAGAAAGAAGAGGCGACACTTTTTGGTAAGGGTGAGGAGGAGCATAAGCTTAGACAGAGTATATTGTTGTAAAGAAAATATGCGTTACTTCTTGGGGAAAAGTGACACGACAAGTGAGTATGAACACAAGCAGTCATTTACAAAGGGAAAGGGAACAAAACTACATACACGGTGCGTGGCACAGGAGGAAGGGTGAGCAATTCATAACGCTTTCGACGAAAGGAGGAAAGAGAGCGCGTGCTTGAGTGGGCAGGAAGGCCCCAAGCACTTGGGGGAAGCCATAGGAACGGAGGGGAAAAGGAAAGATGTAGGGGTTCACGTTATAGAAAAAAAAAGCAAGAGAAGAAACGCAAGGCAAAATAAAAGCAAACACAGGAAACGAGAGAAGGAATTTTGTAGCTGTTGTGGAGGAAATATGAAAGGAAACAGATGCGCCTCCTTGAGTGAACGGATAATACTGCAGGAGAACTGATGTACCCAGTGAAAAGTGCCGAGAGCACATCGAACAAATTCCACAGGGATCACCCTTTTCCCCAGCAGTCCTTGCATGCAGCCAAGTCGCAGAGTCAGGGGTCTGGTACCTTCGAAATGAAGATGCCTTCATCAGTGGGATCAAATGGATTTCCAGCATGCCCTTTTGCTCCACCCCGGATGCTGATGCCCAGCTTTTCTCCCGGAGCCTTTTCAATGCATATTTCCTGTAAACACAGAAAAGGTCTCCTTGTTTCTGGGTCAAGTTCAGACTGGAATTGTGGAGGAACTGCTCCTAGTAGCTGGCCACGTTCTAAATACCCTGGAAAGGACTCGAATTAGACCTTTCACTCATTTGGCACTGTTTATTCCTTTTGATGAGGCTCTGCCCTTTTCTGTATTTCTCTCTCCTGTTCAGCTCTGGTCTGCATGAAATCCGGTAATTCTCCGACCACACTATCACCGCGGGCATGGCAAGAGACCCTCCACAGTCCTCCACTGGATATATACTCACAAGAGACGACATTCTGCCACAAGAGAAGGACATTTCAACCGGAAGTTTGGTTGTACCCTAATCCCAGACTTCCAGCTGGGTAAGAAATTGCTTTCAAAAGTGATCCTGCTGTAAAGAAGAGTGCGATTGCCCCCCAGTTCTCCCACTCAGAACCTACCTGCATGCCGGGCGGTGGCGGGTCTCGCCTCACTAACATAGTCAGCTCCTGCGTGTTGGAGAGCAGGGCGTTCACGGCTTCCTGGTGGGTAGCGTGGCGCAGGTCAATACTATTTACCTCCAAGATCCTGTCCCCCACACGGAGCCCACTGCGAGAAGCCAGTCCACGGGGAATGACCTAGAAAAATCATTAATATTACAACCAGAGAAGGAAATTCCGTCTCTCCACGGAGAAAAACTGATTGTGTCCCCAGGCATTCCTCCAACATTCTCTGAGGCCTCTTTGGACTTCTCTCTCTGCAACCAAAGCTCCCCAAAAGGTACCGTATCTGTGAACACTGGTGAAGAATGAAGTAAGATTTGCTTTAAAGCGTCATTCAACGCGTTGTTATATTCTCACACTATCGGTTTCATCTGAACCAATCCTGTGTCAGCTTCTCCATTATTTTGCCTGCGACTGTACGACCTTTCTCACAAGAACGCTGAAGGAACTCAAATGTGAAACCGCAGGGCTGTTGTCAGCAGTGCCCCATCTGCCACCACAAATGGTCGCTGTACCAGGACTGGCAGTGTCAGCACAACTCCAGTCCTCAAAAAGGGCTCCAGAGGGGATCTCGAGAGCCACAGAGTTGCTAACGAAGGAACCTAACGTCTATCCCTGGTAAAACAAGAGAGCCAACAAAGAAAGAGTAAGATTTGTGAGCATGCGGATAAGTAGGGGGTTTGGGAAAGTGTTGGTTTGGCTTTGGTAAAAGCAAATCCTGCCTCACTGACCTGCTGAAGCACCGTGAGAGAAGCAATGAACACAAGAAGGAAGGAATCTGGCAGACGTAACTTCTGGATTTCCAAACAGCCCTTGACAAGGTCTAAACCTAAAGGCTATTAGAGAAGCCGTGTCCACTGGACAGGAGGAAAGGCCACCCTAAAGGTCTGAAAGCTGGTTAAAGGAGAGGAAACACAAAGGGCAGGGCTGGAGAGCTGCTGCTCAGGACACAAAAGATTCGCTGGTGGGTGCCCGAGGGATTGGTGCGAGACTGGGGTTATTCGGCATGTCCACCTGTGACCTGAAAAAGGAAGTGAACAGTGAAATCTCCAGGTCTGCAGATGATACTGTGCTGTTTTGGGCAGCCAAGTAGCACCCTGGTGGTGGGGAACTTCAAAACGGGTTAAGAAAACTGGACAAAAAGACGCGGCATGAGTTTCAGCACAGACAATGAGTCTATGGAAGAACACCTTAAACCACGCACACACAACACTGAACGCAGAAACAGTGACGCAGGAAAGTTCCTAGAGACGTCGTCGCATGTTCATGGGCTCCACATGCAGGAAGAGACAAGAAGAAAACCAACAAAATTTTGGGCGTCATCAGAAAGGGTACTGAGACTAAGACAGACACAATCACCCCCATCTCCAGGACTGTTCAGTTCTGTGCTCCCAAAAAGGCAGAGCAGAAGGGGACCCAGAAACTGCACGGAGGACCGTGCAAGCACGATGGTGGTATGCCCCAAGGTAAGGCATCCCCGGCTCTTCGGAGGAAGCATACAGCTTTCTTGGGCTACGGGCTGCGCCGGGGCCCTCTCCCTGAGGTTGGCGGTGGCCTCACCAGTGGAAGGTGTGCTCTGATCTGGGTGCCGAGCTGGCAGGTGAAGGAGCTCCAGGATGAGATAAGCATACTGCATAGCGTCTGTGAAAATGAACAAGAGAGCAGCAGGCTCTTCGCAGAAACCCTGCAGAGAGGAGTCCAAATCCCACCTCGCAGGGAAGAAGGGTCAGCTAAGGGCTACGCTTAAACAAACAGCAGAGGCTCCCAAACTGGGGAAGGCTGGGAGCTTGAGATCGCTGGCAACAGAGGGAAGAGTCCTCCTCTCTACTGACACGCAGATAAAAAATAGGTATAGCGCCTTGTAACAGACGGGGAGAAACAAACTACACAACAGGAGGCACTGGAGCCATCCAAAAATGAACCACGTGTCAGCGCCAACAAGAAGCATCGGGTGAAACCTACTGGAAACCACTTCTGCAAGGGACAGCGGCACACATCTGCCAAACAGAGGTGCTGTTTCGGGAGGCTTGTCGCCAGCCAGAGGCTTGGATCCAGTCTACTGGGAAAGACAGTTAAGTCGGCGGCGTGCCCTTGCGACAGCGGAGGGTGTAACCAGTCAGTTGAGGGAAGTGATCGTTCCCCAGTAACCAGTGCTCGTGACACCGCACCTGGAGTAGAAGACAGACACCGACAAACCGCAACGAGTGCAGCGGAGGGCCAAGAAGATGAACAGGGGTGTAGAGAATACATTATACAAAGAGAGGCAGGGAGACCTGGAGTTTTTCATTCCCGAGAACAGAAAGCTAAAGGGGACGTTGCTGCTGTCTTCAACTACCCAACACAACGGTGCAGAGGAAACCGAGGCCAGGCTCTTCGCAAAGGCACGCAGCAGCGTACGGAGAGAGGCAAGGGATCCAAGCTGGAACAAGGAAAATTCTGACTAGGTATCAGGAAGAAAACGTTCACCATAACAGTAGTTAAACATCGGAGGAGGATCCCAGAGAGGCTGTGAGATCTCCACCTCCGGCCACACTCAGAACTCGACTAGAGGAGGCCCTCAGCAAGCTGATCTGGGCTGGCCCCGCGCTATCCATGAGATCGAATCACCTCTGCAGGTCCCGTCCAACCTGACTGATCCTGTGACGCCACATCTTGAGAAGGACGTAGTGGGGCTAGAGAAGGTCCAGAGAAAGGCAACTAAAATAAGGGGGGAGAGAGCAGCGCCGTGCAAGGAGAAATGAAGGCCGCAACTCTTGAGTTTGGAGAGAAAGGTGAGGAAGGGGAATTTACAACACTGAAGTGAAGTGAAGTGAAGGAGGTTTACAACGCTGAAGGTGGGAAATAAGCTGAATACAGGACTTCTGTTTACCAAACTGGCAATACAAGAATGGAGGAGCACTCAGCGCAACCAGTGCGACGTTGGCTTAGAGCAGATCAAATTGTGCTGCTTCGGGTGACGGTAACGATGTTCTGGGACTTGCAGCCATGGGTGTTAGAGGACACAGATTCAGCACGTCCAAGGGACATGAGACATGCGGATGCAGAAAGGGCTGGGCAGGAACGTCCTCTCTAACATCCCTAATCCAACAAGCGTGGGTGTGCGGGACTGCGAAGGGGGTGAGCTGCAGCAAGCGGCTGACTTGCGTGCTGTCTCTAAATAGCATCAGCTAATGCCACCACTGGAAAGAGAACGTTGGGCCGAAGGACGCTGGCCTGAAGGCAGAAGAGCACTTGGTTTTTCCTGGCAGTTACACATTCATCCCACTGATGCCTTCTGAGTAATGACTGGTTTTCTGAAATTCCTACATCTTTCCAGGATCCATTAAAAGCTAACATAAGCTCAGCAATTTCAAAAGCTAATTCTCCGCAAACAGTTCAGCATGAATTATACAGGTTTGCAGGTTCTTACATGCCATTTAGAGTTCTGCAACAGCAGCGGTGTGTCTAGTATAAGGTAACCCTTTAGATATGCACACATCCCTCTCCCATCCCATTTTTTTTTTTTTTTTAAATCTATACTGCACTTCTCAGACTCTTGCATCAAAATCCTTCATCTTAACCCCAATAATTAAGCAGCTGAGGAATGTCCACTGCTAGGCTGCTCACACAGGACTCTACCTTTGAAATGAAGACACCTGGTTCATGAATCCCAAATGGATGGCTTGAATGGTCACTGCCTCCTACGATGCTGAGTCCCAGAGGACCACCTGCTTTTACAAGCTGAATTTCCTTGAGGGAACAAGAAGCAGAGTCAAAGGGAATGCAGGATATCACATAAGGACCACAAACACTGAGTAACACGGAGTCAGGGACGTCTTGCACGACCGAACACAAGGTAAGCGCCACAGGACAAAGCGGCTCCCCGTTACTTCTCAACGCCGCGATAACGCAGCGGGCCAGCCCTCAGCAGACTACCAATTTTTCAAATGAAACGTAGCCCAGATTACGCCATCCCATATCCCAGCGGAGAGACTCACCTCAATGGGATATTGATCCTCCAGGCCTTTAGACAGATGGTTCCTCTGCAGCGACGGCGTCTCCTCCGGCGGGCTCTCCCCATGGCTGGGAGGCGGCGGCGGGGAGTGCATGCGCACTCGCGGCACGCCTGGTGAGTCTCCCTCGCTGAGCTGCTCTGCACCCTCTCTCTCTACCAGCAGCACGATGGTGGGGGAGGATGCGGTAAGCAGCGCTACTGCCTGATCATGCCTGGCTTCTGTCATGTCTACCCCATTGATCTAGAACAACCCGCAAACTCAGCGTCAGACCATCACCCGAGTACACCCTGTCATTTTAAGCACTTAGCCAAGCATCCGAAAGGTCCCCATTTTGCAGGAACACCGCCCCTTCTCAAAAGCTTGTTCCCCAAAGCGCTTTGCAACTTACCCTACTCCGTTCTATTTGGCAAAGGGACACAGGCACCCGCTCATCCCCACCTGACCACAGTCCTCTTTCTAGACAGCTTACCAGCCCCTCTCCCACCTTCCCGGTACACCTCCAAGGCCCAACAGCATCAGCGATGCTCCAGAGGACCACGAAGACCAAGCGTGACGCTCCACCTCCTGCAGCACTACAAACCTAGCTGCTGCCCGACTACGCTGTGGCTTCCGCATTTCCAGGAGAGTACCTGTCACTGCTCGGCTTTGCAATCCACCTCTCCTACTGGGTCACGAGAAAAGAAGCGCAAGAGGCTGCATTAAAGGAATGGGTCCAAAGATCTCAATACGGGAAGAAGACGAAACAGCGATTCCCAGAAGTGACGCCACGGCGCACTAATGGGCCATAGCATCAGCTGCCGTTGCACAAGGCCATTTGCCCGTAGCAATCACTCTCAAAGCCCAGACACAGGCACTGAAGAGCGTGATCCGATGCGCAACAGGACCTGTCACCGGCCACTGGGCTGCTGTTCGCCCATGCTGGGCAAGGTCATGGCAGTCTGAGGACGATGTCAGTTTTAAGCCGGAAGAAGTGTAGCCCAGGTATAAAAAGACTTGGAAGCACTAAGAGAGAGACTCCGCTAGTCCACGGTGACCGACTGGCTGACACAAAAGGAAAACTAGAATTATTTTGGACAAGGAAACATTATCCAATACGCTATGCCGATAACTTCAAGAATACAACTACAGTTGTCGTGCAACATCGGTGAAAGGCATAATGCGTCAGACAAAGAGATCTGAAATGTGCTTCCAGCACATACAGGGAAGCAGCAATGTCATTCATACAAAACATTGAAGAGAACTCATCTGAAAAATCGTATGCTATTCTCATCCTTCACCCACAAAAAAATTATCTAACAGAAGTTAACAAGATGTGCAGAGAAAAGCTGCTACGACAGGCAGGGGAACAGAGCGCCTTTCCTACAAAATTAAGATTTAAACCAGCTGGCCTAGAAAACTCAAAGGATCAGAAAGGACGTGACTGCTCTCCATGAACGTTTCAGGGACGGAATACTGAGAGGAGAGCTAAGCTAGAAGAACACTGCCAAAAGCACGAGACTCGCCATGGAGAAGCTGAAGCTGAAAAGGTTTCTAGTCCCTAGGTTCTGGAAAAGCTTTCCAAACAACGAGGACACAAAAATAACAACTGTTAAGATGAAGTTTGATCGGCTTATGAAATAATAACATGACTTGGTAACAGCCACAGCAACCGGATTTTGTAGCCCGATTCCTCACTGTCTGACTCCGAGAAAGATGATAGTTACTCCCCAGCTCCTTCCAAGAAAGCAGTTTCTGGACAGAGCTGACTGCACAGTCTGGCACAGCTTTGTCCAGAACCTCCGTAAACACCACCGCTCCCCTCAGCCCTCCCGCCCCATCCCACCCGCAGCCGAGGGCGCCGCTCCCCTCACGAGACGGGAGGAGAGAGGCGAGACAGCCCTGTGCCGTGGTGGACACAGACAGGGAACTCTCAGCCCCACAACGTCTCCCTCTACTCAGAGGACTGTCCCCAAATGGACACCTCGGGTGGCGACCACAGAGGAGGAACAGAAGGATGCGAAGGCATGCCAGCCCGCACACGCGGGCAGGAGGAGGAGGATGTAAAGGTCGCTGGGTAACGGCTGTTGAGCACAGGAGACATGGCAATAAGCAGGAAAGATAATAAATTAAGCACACAGGCGCGCGGGCGCGCAAACCTTAATGAAACTGTCTGACTAATCTGATAGCCTTCTATGACGAAGTAACTAGATGGGTGGATGAGGGGAGGGCAGTGGATGTTGTCTACCTTGACTTTGGCAAGGCTTTCGACACTGTCTCCCACATCATCCTCACAGGCAAGCTTAGGAAGTGTGGGTGAGATGAATGGACAGTGGGGTGGATGGAGAACTGGCTGACGGATAGAGCTCAGAGGGTTGTGGTTGGTGGTGCAGAGTCTGGTTGGAGGTCAGTAACGAGTGGTGTCCCTCAGGGGTCAGTACTGGGCCCAGTCCTGTTCAACATATTCATTGATGATCTGGATGAAGGGATAGAGTGTCCCATCAGCCACTTCACTGATGACACCAAACTGGGAGGAGTGGCTGACACGCCAGAAGGCTGTGCCGCCATACAGCGAGACCTGGACAGGCTGGAGAGTTGGGCAGAGAGAAACCTGATGAAGTTCATCAAGGGCAAGTGTAGGGTGCTGCATCTGGGGAGGAATAACCCCATGCACCAGTACAGGTTGGGGGCTGACCTCCTGGAGAGCGGCTGTGTGGAGAGGGACCTGGGAGTTCTGGTGGACAACAGGATGACCATGAGCCAGCAATGTGCCCTGGCGGCCAAGAAGGCGAATGGCATCCTGGGGTGCATCAAGAAGAGTGTGGCCAGCAGGTCAAGGGAGGTCATCCTCCCCCTCTACTCTGCCCTGGTGAGGCCGCATCTGGAGTACTGTGTCCAGTTCTGGGCTCCCCAGTTCAAGAAGGACAGGGAACTGCTGGAGAGGGTCCAGCAAAGGGCAACGAAGATGATGAGGGGATTGGAACATCTCTCCTATGGAGAAAGGCTGAGGGACTTGGGTCTCTAGTCTAGAGAAAAGAAGACTGAGGGGGGATCTTATTAATACATACAAATACTTAATGGGAGGATGCCAGGGGGATGGGAGCAGTCTTTTTTCAGTGGCGCCCAGTGATAGGACGAGGGGTAATGGGCATAAACTTGAACATAGGAAGTTCCGTCTTAACATGAGAAGGAACTTCTTTACTTTGAGGGTAGTGGAGCACTGGCACAGGCTGCCCAGAGAGGTGGGGGAGTCTCCCACTCTGGAGACATTCAAAACCCGCCTGGACGCCGTCCTGTGCAACCTGTTGTAGGTGACCCTGCTCTGGCGGGGGGGTTGGACTGGATGATCTCCAGAGGTCCCTTCCAACCCTAACCATTCTGTGATTCTGTGATCCTGTGAAACGCAGATAACAGAGACAAGACTCAAGACGCGCACGGACGGATCGTTAAAGGGATCGCTCAGATGGTAACACTAAAGGTGCGACCAAAAACTTGGTCATCAGTACGCAGAGGAAATTGAGATTATCGTGGGTTATCAGAACAGCTCTCACGGGAAAGAGCAAACTTGCTACGGGAAGTTTTAAGGGAGATTGTGGGAATGTGCAAAACTTAGCGTGGGATGTGGAGCAGAAGGATCACAAGTAGGAAAAGGCAGTGGCCAAGGAGTAGGAGAGGGGAGGAACAAGCATGGGGAAAATGCAGAGGGTGGAGAATAAAAAGGGGATGATCACAGGCAAGCAGGCTGCTGGTCAGTACGCTTGTCCGGCCAAGCCCTGTGCCTGATCACCAGAGTCTGCTCTATCTTTTTATCAAACTCCATTTGTATTCACTGTGCGAGTTTGCTCTTCATTCGGGGTAACTGCGCAAGATCTACTAGTAAAATGCAAGTTGGACAAGCCGGCAAGGAGGAATCCAAAATGTGGAAAGACCCAACAGCTGGCCCAGAAACTGGATCAAAGGCTCAGGCTCTGAGCAAAAAGCCTTGAAGAACGTGACGCTTGGGCCAGAGACTGTCGAGACCTGCAAACACGCGTATTTACGTGAGCTGAATAAGGGAGCGTATGTGCGTGTTCCACCAGGAAGCCTTACACCTGCTTAGCCAGAGGGTAGGAACAGGGTTCGGTTGTCTGTGTTGTTCACGACCTACCTACAAGGACTGTTTGCGTTTACGTGGGTGTCTGCGAAGGTACCGTCCCCCTTCTTGTCTGTGTAAACCTGTCACCAGCCACGTCTGCAGTGGGTTTCACCTTTGGAATCTGCACTTAGCCTTCCTGATGGCTGGAGCCAGGAACGGGGAAAAGCGGCAGCCTTGTGCGCGGTGGACTGGGAAGGGAGGATCCCCTTTGGGTCCTCCCCTCTGCCAGACACACCGATTTTTAACAAAGCTGACGCGCAGAAGAGACTCGGCCCTTAGGTTCTTACCACCAGATCACTCCACAGACAGACCCGCTGTAGCAGCACTCCTGACTTCCTGCATTCCCCTCGTTACTTTTCTGCCACTGACAAGAAGATGAGAATGGTCAGACCAAAAGTATACGGTGGTACATCCCTGGACTAGTGAACAGGGACACAGAAACTCCCCAAGTCAGCTCTTGATGGCCTTTTACTCATTAGCTTCTCCATTACCCAGCAACCGTGATGCCTTTTGTTGTTGTCAGTGGCCTTTATTGCTATGTCTCTGCTTAGCAAGAGGACAAGGGCAACCGGCGCAGTTCGGCTACCCGAGTGCCCATTTTTTCCAGGAAAAACGGGCAACCGCTGCTTCAAAAGGGTTGTGGTAAACAGGGAATTTATGCACTCCTATGCGGGCGCTGCTCTGAAGTGTCAGAGGAAAGAGGAAAGAGTGTCATCTCTCCTTTCCCAGTTCCGCACGTTTTTCCGTGCGCCAGGGAGCTATACTATTCTGGCAAATTTCTTCGTGATCGGACGACTCTCATCAGGACCCCCACGTGTCACCTGGTGCTATTACTGTCCTAAATCTCCCCCAGAATCAGTTTTCTTCAGCTACTCCCAATCCTATCCCAAAAAACGATCTGCCCTTAGCCGCTGCTCCCAATCCTGCACCCTCCCCGCTAGACTCCCATCCACCCAAACCATTCAAACTCCCCAACGTCCCCCCCCTTGCAGCTCCCTGCCCCGTGTCTTCCGCTACCAAAATGACTCTCAAGGTGCCTGGGATGACTCTCAAGGCGCACCAGAACGTGGCGAAAGCTGGAGAGTTAGCAGTCAATCACTGGTGAGTTTTGTGGGTGTTGACTTTGAAGAGATCTAGGCTGGGCTCTTCAATCCGTGTACTCAAAGCTCCCTTAAGAAAGTAAAAGGAGCTACCCCAGTCCTTCCCCTGCAGAGAAGTCCAGGACGATTTAGAGCACAGGGGAAGAGTACGAAGCTGTGCTGTATTTCTTTTCCTAAGAAAACAATAATCCGTTGGCAAAGTGAGAACTGAGGCACGGCTAGGAGACTACGGCTTTGGAAATGGGCCTCTGCCTGCTGGACCTTGGAAACTGCCCGTTCCCTAACGAGGGCCTCCTGCCTTCCCCATGCAGGTTCCGGGGGAACGCGTGCAACCCGCACTGCACGTCCCAGGAATCAACACAACCCGAAAAGCTTTCCAGTAAAAATGGGCAACCGTTGCTTCAAAAGGGTTGTGGTAAACAGGGAATTTATGCCGTCCTATGCGGGCGCTGCTCTGAAGTGTCAGACGCTCTCTCAACATCCCAGTATCACTGGTCCAGGGCAGCCCCACAGCTCTAACCCGGCACCACGTTTCAGCAGAGACGGAGTGAAACTCACACAGCTGCTCCTGCATCTCCTACAGCAAGCAGATATTCTTGAGGATGAGTATCACCGAGAAGGTATGAGAGGCCTCGGGCTGTAACGCTACCGCTACGTGGATATCATACTTGGCAGTGAACCCCACAGGCAGGAAAGGCAGAACGGCGACTGCTGCCGGGAGGGACGGCTGCTGGAGAAGAGACAGCCGGACACTCGCTGGAGGGCACAGAAATTATGTGAATAGTCCAGACTAGGGAAGCGTTCTCCTGGAATATAATCGTGCGTTCCCGCTTTCATCACAACCGAGCACGAGATCTGAGCTGCAGCCGATGCTCAGCACCAAACCTGCTGCGACTGCACACACCTCAGCACAGGTAACGTCCCCGAGAGC
>NW_009647020.1:201151-212412 GCF_000708025.1 Charadrius vociferus
CTGCTGACGCAGTAACACTGCACTCGTCGCTGCAGCGGGGTGCGTCCGAGGACTAACGACAGCAACGCCTTCATCCGCGTTAAAATCTACCACAGGCCCTGGGTTCTGTAAGCCCTGAGCCCACACACTGCAGTCTGAAGACACTGCAAGCCATCGCTAGGGAATCAGATCTGCTTTTCCTAGGAAGCTGCCCACAGATATAAATAGAGCTGCTAATGGGGGTGGAGATGGGTTTGACTTTGGACTCCACTCCGAGATCTTGTGTTTCCTCCTTGCCACAGGTAGAGCAACTCAACACCCCGTGACAGGCTGCGTGCCTGCAATTACGCCTCTCAGTCACGTCTCTGTACCAGCGGAGCATCAAAAGGTGAGCAAACCCAAACCAATTCAGGCTACCTGGCAACAATCAGGGTCAGGGCTTGAATTTGGGAGGAGGGGGGAGCACTAGCAAGGAGGGAGAGATGCTGTACCAGTTCAAGTCTCCTGCCGAGATACGAATGTCAGACCTGGGCCAGAGCTCCACTAAAATTTTGCGCCAGAGCAAATACAACACAGCCCCCAGCCTAGGGATAGAGCAGACAGAAGCCAGCACTGACAAGGCTGTATCAGTGTTTACTCACGCCAGCTCTGTGGTAACACGTGCTCTTACCACAACAGCTGGATCAGAAACCCACCACCAGCACCAGGATGGAGGAGCTTTCACTCGGAGGCAGCACGCGAGCTTGGGAAGAGGGTCAGGAGACTCAGCAGACTCTCCCCGCAGGAGGGGGAGCGACCGACACGTTAGGCAGAGAGACTTGAGGTTAGAGGCAGCAGTGAGATCCGTACCACTGGCACAGACAGGAGGGGGAAACCGGGGCCGGAGTTTCAAAGAAAGCAGGGGGAAGCACTGCGGCGCACCCTGCCCAGCCCCACACCACCCCAGGCAGCATCCCTCCGCTCCAGCCCACGCCGACCCCGCTCGCTCGCCGCAGGGAGACAGTCAGCTGCGCCCCAAAGGGCGTCCCTCCCCACGCGCGGTGCCCTCCCAGGGGGTCCCGCTATGCGCTGGAGGGACACCGGGCTAGGGCAGCGCTGTCGTATCCCCCCAGTACAGCCCGGACTGCCGCTCGCAGGCAGCGCCTGGGAAAAGGGGAGGCATTAACTGCACCCACCGCCAGTCACAGGCAGGGGCAGAACCACCAAGATTAAATACTCTCCCAGAGGCTCAGGAGGTGAAAAAATGATGCCCAAAATCCAGCTTCCGTAACAGAAAAACAGCCCCTGTCCGAGGAAGGGCAGGGAGCTGAACCAGACCCCTTCCCTGCACACCCGCACTCACCGAGATGACCCGATCTCCTACGTGCAGGATCCCGTCCCGATGGGCTGCACCACCCTCTGCAATCCGTGAGATAAAGATCCCCTGAAACACAGTCAGAAGGGTCAGAGCAGCCTGTGCTTCCCCTCACCAGGGCTTGGCTTTCCAGAATCGCTCCTGGACACCAGGCAGGACTCAGCCCTTTCCCCTCGGCAGAGCCCTCCCCTGCCCGGGAACTTCCCGTTTGTTCCTCACTCCACACAAACCCTCTTCTGCTTCCAGAACCACCTGCAAAACCTCCAGCTGCAGCAAAGCCTTCATGTGGCCGAGAGCCCAGAGCATACGCCAAGAGGACAGCAGCAAGATTAAATGTCACAGGCAGGGATTGTGAGCCCCAGTCCCACCTCCTTCTCTCCTTCCCCGACTTAAGAGCAGATTCTGGCTCTCAGAGCCCGCCTGTCCCCAGCCCAGGGCCATGCCGCGCTGCTGCGTGCCCACGGGCGAGGAAGACCCCGCGCCGCTCCCACAGGCAGCGCCGAGACTCAGGGATCAAGCCCCTTCTTTCCCAGGGAACCATTACTGACCATGTCACCGGCCCGGTAGGGTGTGGAGCCTTTGCCACCAGCAATGCTGAAGCCCAGGCCCTTCTCGTTGCGCATGAGGCAGGTGGAGTATCTCTCGGTGGGAGGTGCCCCCTCGGGTCGCTCGGGGAAGCGTAGACCACCTCTCCTCTCACGAGGGCTGTAGTCATCCTCAGGGCGCAGCGGTGTGACAGTGATGGCGTTCTCCGGCTCTACCATCCGCTCCCGCAGAACCGTCATGGAGACGGAGCTTCCCGATCCACGCAGAGCTTCCACCGCCACGTGATGCTCCGCGCAGTGCAGGGACACGCCGTTCACCTGGGGACAGAGAGAGCCGGGCACATCCCTTACCTCGGCGCTGCCCCGGCACGGCACAGGAGGCTCCCGCAGCACGTGCTGCCTGTCCCAGGCCAGGGCAGCCCCCGCCGAGCGCAGTAAAGGCCTTTTCAGAGAGATTTTACCCCCACGGGGAGCTCCAGCGCCCCTATCACCTGTACCATCCCTGCAGGCAACAAACTGCCGGACAGATAACCCTCCCCCCGCACCACCTCCCCTGACAAATCTCAGTACAACGCAGGGCACACAGCTTCTTGCTCACCATCAAGGCCACCTACCTCCTCGGACCCAGAAACACCCATCTCCCTCCCCTCCACGCAAAAACCAGTACAGTACTTGCAGGGAGGACACCAGGTTCTGCAGCTCTCGGGGAAGCAACCCGATTCCCTCCGCTCTCGCTTCCCCGATTTCAGGAAAAAAAAAAAAAAAAAAAAAAAGTCCTAGCACATCAGAAAACTCAAGAAATGCAAAGAACCCACGAAGCCAAAGAATTTTCTTTTCGCAGCAGTTACCTCATGTCATATTAACACACACTTACAGGGAAAACTGGCTCTCAGCCAGAAAACCAGATGTTCAAATCTATTTCCTCCACTTCAGGGCATTTAAGGTTTCTTCCCATTGTGGCCTTCATCACCGAGCAAAGCTCTGTGTCCCTGCTCTAGGGGTGAAGAGGTGTTCCCTACAAGTCATAGCCGACGAGAACGGAACCCAAGCCTGACGTGCCTCAGCCACACGTTACTGTGGACACAATACGGTCTTTCAGAAGGAATATGACAAATCTGAGTTATGTTGTGAGGGCACATCCGCTTTTGCAGAAGGTATAAATGAATGGGCACGGTGGGAAGTGAATCAGAAGTGAAAAAAAAAATATAAATATTTCTTTTCCCAAAGCTGTAACTGAAGAGGGATCTACTTTACATTAAATAGTGGGGTGTTATGAATTTAACTGTTGGGAAAAGGAATAATCGTTTATCTCAACATTTTCAAGATCTGACTCCCTTTTGGAAGTCATTCTGCAGCAAAATGCAGTACGATCCATGCAACCCAAGGACGCTTGGTGACACTTCAGGCCCTAAACCATACAAGAGATGAGGCTAGGTCAAGCGCGTATTCTAATTCGTGGAATTATCAAGACGATCCTACGATAACTGCGAAAGTGAACAAGGTAACTTCTGAAACTCCAGGATCAAGGTTTTCTCATGAAGCAGTATTAAAAAAACCTTTAATTACAGAACCATATAGAATTTTATTTGACCTCTACCACGGCCAATGCCAGAGAAGTGGTGAGAAAGACTGAACATCTCAGGCAAGCGCCCGGGCCTCCGCTGCTGACGTGTAGGCTGCAGTGAGTAGGAGTGCGTGAGATACCCAGAGACACCAGATGGCACAAGCGCAGGCCGGCGCCCCACAGACGGACCACTTATTCCTCTCATCTCTCTCCAGCACCGTAGAGACGTCTACTCCCTCCATAACGCAATCAGTCCTTCCTCAAGTGCATCTCAATCCCGTATGATTAACTGCCTTTTTAAATAACTCGAAGACAGGCACGTAGAGCACATGGCTGGCTCCCCGGTTAAGAAGTTAGCTGACAAGGTCCACTTCTGCCCCGCGCGGGAGAGCGGGCTGGTCGGTCAGCCTCTTGGGGATGGGGGGCACACACTGCCGAGTACTTCTTCCCACCCGGCTCCCACAACACTTCAGCGCTGGGGGAGAGCGAACGCGGGAGCAAATTCTGCCTTTATAAAGCAGCAAAAGATTAATGGTAATGTTAATTAGACAACTAACTCTTTGAGCCAGGGGGATCGTGTTTCGCTCTCGCACAGCTCCTGATGCTTAATTTGTCCTACAAACTCATGTGATGCAAATAAATACCAAACCATACTCCTCCCTCCGCTCTCAAGTCATTAGAGGCACTGACTTCTTCACAGTAGCTCGGCTCTTACCTCCAGAAGCTTGTCCCCAACACGCACGCCTGCACGAGCCGCAGGACCCTCTTCTGACACACGGGAAATAAAGATGCCCTGGAAACAAAACTACTTGTTAGAAGAGGTGGAGCCCATTCCTCAACCCTCTAAAGCGTAACAAGACCGCTCCACCCCGTTCCGCTCAAGGGAAAAGAGAAATCCCTCGCCAATCCCCTGCCCTGGATGTAGAGACGGGACAGCCACATCACCCCATTCAGGAGCTGGTAGAAAGGGGAAAGAAATCCCATTGCAGGGCAACCCCACAGGCGACAAAGGGGAAAAGGGAACGATGCTTTCATCTTTTTCCAGTGGCATGAGAACATGAGGCAGCCGATGCCACCACGTGCGTGGAAGACAACACCGCGCTCTTTGCCTTGCGAGTCCTCTACATCAGGACACAGATGGGAAGAGCAGCTGTCCTGGTGGCCGCTCTCCGGGGTCAGGAGCAGGAAAGAACGAAGCGTTGTGCTCCAGGGGCAGGAGCGTGCTCAGCCCTACCGACCTCCCGCGCCGGGCTGGGGCGAGGGCTGCTCCCACCCTGCCCTGAAAGCCCAGCCCCAAAGCCGACACCGACGGACATCCAACCTCCCGCTACAGAGAACTAGTCCCTGGAAGCGGGTGTTTCACTAATTACAGAGTCCGGGGTCTTACCTCGTCGTCACCCTTATAGGGGGTGGAGCCCTTGCCCCCTGCGATGCTGATGCCCAGCCCCCCCGTCTGCCGCACGATAGTCAGCGTCAACTGGAAGCAGAACGGACACAGGTTACAGGTCAGCGCAGGGCGGGAGGACGCCCAAAGCATCTTGAAGAGCAAGGGACGACTACTTAAAGAATAAGCACGAGAGTGTAAATATATCCGCACGCGTCTGCTCACACCTGTGTCAGCTGTGGTATCCGTGCCTCAAAGGCACCAAAGTCACAGTACATTTAAACAAACGAACCCTTTTTCACAGTCCGGTCCTGAACCATACCTCCAGACCAAGAGTCAGTTTGCCTGTAATGAGCACATCGGAATGAGATGTCCACCACAAGTAAACTGAGCGGCAGTGGGATAAAGAAACAGGGACAGCGTTCACATCGCAGCCCGGCTCTACCACATGGCTCCCTTCGGGGTGCAATTCCATACAACCTCCGGGAGATTAAGGGTCACCCCAACGTAGCGTGCAGTAACAAGAATGGCACCTCTCCCAGAACACCCTGGACAGACACGGGGCTTTGCTCTGCGGGTGGAAATCAACGCCTGATTCCAGAAAAGCCATCTGCTTTGCCCAGCTGGCTCCTTCCTCTTCTCCCCTCGGCACAGGCGGGCTCAGGAGTGTGGTCGTGCAATCCACAAGTCTCTTCTCCTTCCTACCTCCCACCTCTCCACACCAAATTACGCCCACTTCCCACGGCAAAACTTTTGGTCAAACTTGAACTGGAACTGCTTCTATTCAGACACCAGCTTCCCGTGGCCCCAGTGGTGAGAAGGAAGACAGGGAGCACGTGGTAGGATACAGAGAGAGAGGAACGGGGTGGACAGGACTCTCTCGGGGATCTGTCAGGGCCAAGGGCCGAGGAGCTGGTGAGGTAAGTGACAGAAATGTACACAGACTGCTGGAGAGAACCAAATTTGCTGTCCTCCAGAGGTCACTTCTCTGGAAACAAAGTCCAGAACAGAGAGCGGCTGCTGCAGAGGTGTCTAGCTTCAACATCGGGTCCGCTTGCCCTACGTCGGGCCACGATGTGGGCAGCAAAAGAAGCGGGAGACTTCCTTTCCTTAACCCCCCCTTCAAACCCTCCTTCACTTCCTACGATGGCTGAAGCGACAGCCTGTGGGGCTTCACATGCTGCTAAGTTTAAACTAAGTTTAAAACAAAAGTTTAAACTAAATTTAAACCGAAACTATTTAAACTAAGTTTAAAACAAAAGTCTAAACTAAGTTTAAACTAAATTTAAACCGAAACCAAAAAACCACCACAGGAAATGCAGAACTAAAACGAGGTTCCGTGCCACGTCCTTCGGTGCCCAGTCAACAGCGTAGCAGAAAGCCGCTGGGATCGTCACAAGGAAACCCCTGATCCTAGAGAGACGGTAAGTACACGGTCCCTGGTGCGAGAGACGCACAGACTGAGTAAAATCCAAGTACTGGAAGGCGAGGATTATTCGGGTGAGGCAGAGAAACGTGGTAGTCACGAGAGAGCGTTGCATGCCATTGATAGCGCACCTTAAAACCAGTTATAGACCAGACTAATGCTTCCTGTGTGAAGAAGTCCATTAGGATCTAACTACAAAGAGCGCTTTTTTTTTCTTCCAGTCTCACTGGGTTTTAGTAACGCTGTAAAAACTTGTATTTATATTCAACACACACACTTGTAAAGATGATGGGAAAGCAGGTCTGCAGACAAGGACTAGAGAGTATTCTAATAACGGGATCCATGTATCTCCAAGTAAGACGGCTGATGGTTTTGCTCAGTGCCTGAATGAATAGGACAGGATTGCTATTTTTGACGGTGAATGAGGAATATCCGATGTCACTGGTTCCAGAAAGTCACGTTCAGCTGCACAATCAGTGAGCTCACAATCAGCGAGCTGACTGTGGAAACTAACTGAAAGGACAAAACCCATGGATTTCACAAATTTGTAGAAAGCAGACTGAAAATATGGGGAAATTTGCCAGAAAAGTCAACTGGATTGAGGGTTAGTAACCCTACATCTATCAACATACACTGAAAAAGCAAACACCAGGGAGGAACCAGACCTAATTAAAGACACTGCCAGAACAACAGCAAACGGGCTCAAATTCAACATAAATATATCTGGGCTGCAAAGATTTCGAACTCCCACAGCAGATTAGTTTTCCCATAAAACCAGTGTGGTAAGAAACCCAACGGGTGAATGTTCGTTTGAGGTCTACGAAAAGAATAATTGACACGAATACGAACCAGAGAAAGAAGGAACCGGATCCAGTAGCCTATCACGGCCTTCCAGTTTTATATTCAATATTTCACATTACAGCCCAGGCACTGCTTTTTGCACTGAACCGGTAACTTATTTCTTCCCCAAAGCGCATCTGTCCTTAAGGCTGCTTCAGAGCTGCCTCGACTTCCACGACGCCTCCTCTGGACGCCCAGCGAGGAGCTGCCCGCGGCGCAGGGACAGCACGGCTTCCACCCCGGCCCCGGCCATCGCTCTTGCCAGTGACCGCCCGGGGTATTTTTCTCTTCTGGGATTTTTTCCCCCAGAACCGGGGATCCACCCGCCGCCCAGCAATAGTTCATCTCAGCAGTAACAACTGATCTGCAATATTCCCCAACCAGAAACAGGCGGCTCAGCCGAGGCGGGCTCCTTCCCTCGCAGAAAGGGCAAACCTTCCTCAAGCGGGCAACACATCCAGAGCTCGCCCTAGTTCCTCCCAGACAGAGAAGCTCCCGTGCCCTCCGTAGAAAAGTGCTACCGGGAAAAGAGAAAAGCGGGAAAATTGGAAAAGCTGCCACTTCAGCCCAGAGTTGTCGTCTCCCTGAAATCCCAGCGGAGAGTAGGGGGAAACCCATTTCCCGTGGATGGCACCGAAGCACAAGCCAAGGAAGCGGTTATACCTCCCTCTCCTCTACGCCCTTCGGTCCCACCGGTGTTTCTGCCTGTACGTCTCTGGGGAACGCGGTCAAACAAGGACCAATTCCATCTCAACCTGCTATCTTTTAACAGAGTCACTTGATCCTGCGAGATCTTCCAACTCGCGGCGAGTAAAAGTTTACCGTTCCGGAGAAAGGACGAGTCTTGCACACGTGGCCAGGCTTGCTCTTCAGCAGCAGCCAGGGATGCCCGAGCATTGTCCGACAGACCCGAAACACCGCCCGGTGCTGTGCCTTGCAACTGCTAAGGATTTCTGCAACTTGCCCTTGGCAGGGGCGCAGCGGACACAGAGGCAGCAAACCAGACGCTCAGAGGATTCAACTGCCAAAGCACAGAGCTGCTGCGCTTCAGAACCTGCTGAAAGACCACGTTGTTCCTCCAGACGCACTCACGGGAGTGGGGGTTTAAGGGCTTTATTTCCAGAAAGCCAGTTTCTGCACGCACAGGCATCTTTTTATAACTTGCTATACATCCGGAGGCGTATAAGTGTGTAATCCCTACGTGTACATCACTTGAAACTTGAACTGAGACCGGATTGTCAACAACGCCACAGAAAACGCAAAGATGCGATGAATACTTCTGATTCGTATTATACAGAAGCATGATGTGAAGGTGAAGCATCACGTGAAGGTGGTGAATCACACTTCACTCCAACAACAGCTGAAGAATCCGTTTAATATCATCAAGGAGGAATAACCATTTTAAAAGTCAAAAGGACTGGATAACTTGTACCCGAGAGTCCTAACAACTGGCTGAGATCGCGGATATGCTTATAGAGCGTTTATAAAACGCTGGAATCTTGAAACCCTGAAACAGCATTTACATTGTGCTGTTCAACAAAGAGATTACACAGGATGGTGCCTGTAACTAGCAGCTCGTCATCCAAGCACCACCTTCAGAAAAGTAACTGAAGAACGTGCACGCCTCTTACCAGGCACACAGAAACAGCACTTACGCCAAACAGCTGAATTTTATGAAAATTGGGTCTCTCAAAAACCAAACACGCCTCTATTTCGTTCTTTGACAAGACTCCAAACTTGGCTGATAAAGTAATAGTAAAGACCTAATAAGCAGACTTTGGCAAAACATGAAACTTGTTATCACAAGACACTCTTACTGACACCACGCTGCCGGTTTGAGGCGTGCATTCTACCAGCTACGAACCAGCAGAGGTCAAGCACTGGTATCACCCGTGAAGACCGAAGACGTAGGGTTCTGCCGAGGACTGCATCAGGCCTGACCTTATTCCAAATGGCCAACAGTAAAAGTGTCAATAGTTCCACGTGAGGGGAGGCTGGGAGCCTTCAAACGCGGGAGAGGGAGGGAGAAACATCTCTTCATCTTTTCGTGCCATTCATAACTTTATAGGAAATTATTATTCCGTGTTTGTAAAAACAAAGGAATTAGGGATACCCAATGAAATCGCAGCAGCAGGCTTAAAAAATGCTGTTTAATAGAAAGCACAAGTAAATTACGTAATTTATTACCACTAAATACTATGGAACTAAAATGTATAAGAGGGCGAATGGCATCCTGGGGTCCATCAAGAAGAGTGTGGCCAGCAGGTCAAGGGAGGTCATCCTCCCCCTCTGCTCTGCCCTGGTGAGGCCGCATCTGGAGTACTGCGTCCAGTTCTGGGCTCCCCAGTTCAAGAAAGACAGGGATCTGCTGGAGAGGGTCCAGCAAAGGGCAACGAAGACGATGAGGGGATTGGAACATCTCTCCTATGGAGAAAGGCTGAGGGTCTCTTTAGTCTAGAGAAAAGAAGATTGAGGGGGGATCTTATTAATACTTACAAATACTTAACGGGAGGATGCCAGGGGGATGGGAGTAGTCTTTTTTCAGTGGCGCCCAGTGATAGGACGAGGGGTAATGGGCATAAACTTGAACATAGGAAGTTCCATCTTAACATGAGAAGGAACTTCTTTACTTTGAGGGTAGTGGAGCACTGGCACAGGCTGCCCAGAGAGGTGGGGGAGTCTCCCACTCTCGAGACATTCAAAACCCGCCTGGACGCCGTCCTGTGCAACCTGTTGTAGGTGACCCTGCTCTGGCAGGGGGGTTGGACTAGATGATCTCCAGAGGTCCCTTCCAACCCTGACCATTCTGTGATTCTGTGAAAAGGGACTGGAGAGATCAGACAACTTCACAGACAGCAGCTCCACTGTGCCTACGGCAATGGATGAACAATCCAGAAATCCTGAACTACAGACCGCAAAGACCCGGGAAAATACCGGTGAAAAATAACCGTGTCTCCCTAAGGTCTGTGCTTCCTAATCCTTGAGGAAAGTCCCTCGCACCCACCGTCAGAGACGTCTTTACGCAGACAGCACGTTCAACTGCGCGTCCTTTTTCTGGGAACACCTCAACAGGAGAAGGGTACTGACACAGCACGCGGATGTACGGGACCCACAGCTCAGGAGTCGGCGGCGCTGACTCACCAGGTAAGATTAGAAGAGCTAAATCTGTCTGGCTTCAGCGAGCAATAACTGGCGAGGACAAGGGGACGGGCTGAAAATATCAGTGACCAAATGGAAGGTGGGAGATTACTGCATGAGCTGTTGAGAACTAAATTAAAAACCGGCAACGGAAAAAGGAACGTGAAGGAAAGATCCTGCCCCGGCCGCGGAGCAGCCTGCGGGGTACGAGCTGCGGATTTTCTGGCTCTGATGCCACTTCTTCCTCCATTCAGAGGGCTTTTTAGTAACCAAGGGAAGGGATACTTGCAAGGCAGAGAGGACGGGGTACAGATCAGAAGAGTCAAGCACTTTACTGCCTTGTTACTAAACACCTCTCCACCCAGCTCAGCACTAACCGCAGAGAGCGCCAAATACGAGGAGGTTGCCAGCCCCGGTGACGGGCAGCACCAGTAAGACCAGACAGGACAGACCACCTGCGATGGGAAACGCTCGGGAGCAGTCCTGCAGATCCCCTTCCCCAAAGAGACACCAAAACAGTGAACGACATTTTATTAAGTGAGGATGAAAAAAGGATGCTTTTTTTTTTTTTTTTAAGTATTAAATATGGCTACTGTTGAACCCTAAATTGAAAACTACGTTCTTACAGACCGATTAATCTTGATATGAAGATATATGGATACAAATACGTAGCTATCGTATAGATATGAATCACCTATCGTGGTATATATGAGCGCCTATACAGAGATCTAATTTCATCTTGATACAAGAAAAAAATGTTTACAGTGAGAACAATCATTCACTGGAACAGCCTCCCCAGTGACGTGGCAGAGAGGGGGTGCTCGATAATCTCACCTAGGCTCGCTTTCGGGGAATCACCCAATGGTTTGGGTTGAAGGGACCTTCAAAGGCCATCGAGTCCAACCCTCCCCCCTGGGCAGAGACATCTTCAACTACATCAGGTTGCACCGAGCCCCTTCCAACCTGGCCTTGAACACCTCCAGGGATGGGGCAGCCACAGCTTCTCTGGGCAAACACCCCCCGAGTGCCAC
>NW_009647020.1:212781-218573 GCF_000708025.1 Charadrius vociferus
CCCGTTGCCGGCTCCTGGCCAGCTTTTCCCCCCCCGGCCCCCCCGAGCCCTTCTCGGCAGGGCTGCTCTCCATCCCTCCATCCCCAGCCTGTGCCGGGACCGGGGGCTGCCCCCACCCCGCAGCAGGACCCCGCGCTTGGCCCGGCTCAGCCCCGTCACCTTCACACGGGGCCACCTCTCAGCCCGTCCCGGTCCCTCCGGACGCCATCCCCTCCCCTCAACCTTTCCCACAAAAGGTTGCGCCTTTTCAGGTCCCTTCCACCCTGGGCTGTTTTATGATTCTATGATCAGTTCTTTCATTAATGAGTTCCCGAAATAAGGATTTTTGTGTGGTAAAATCATTGGTAGAGTCATTAAAATTGACTACAAAATTTCACTTAGAAACTTAGCCCATCATTTAAAAGACCGAAGGGACTGAAGAATTTACAACTTGCTTCTCAAATCCCGTTTCAATGGCTTCCCTCACGTTAAGAACTGTCCTTCATTTCCACTTTGTGCTGTTAAGGGCAGACGGCACAGTAGGAGAGCGTTTGTCCAAGGTGACAATGCGATAAACGGAAAATTCTTGCACTAAACCTGGCATGGCTCACGAGGTGCCAACAGTTTGGAGGACAAAACTCACTAACGATCTCAATGCTGAATGCAGGAACAAGAGTAGGTAGCTAAAGAGAACAAACTAAATCAACAAACAGAAACTATCGCATTTGAAGGAGAAGAAAAACTGTGGAATTTAGTGAACTGAAGTCTGAATAAACTCCGTCATGTTATCCACCGTCAAAAAACCTGAATTCAACTAGAACAGGTGAATGAAAAAGCAGTGTGAAAGACAAGGCATGGAAATCTATCTTACAAAAGAACATTAGAAGAATTTGATTTCTTTAATCTAGCAAAATGAAGGCTAGAAGGAGTTGTGACTGATGTCCGTAAAAATATACCAAGGACAGGCAGATAAAGGGTCAGGTAGGAGGAAAGAGATTTTTCAAGATAAAACATAACGAAACCAACGAATTGACAAACGCAAGTTCAGCTCAAAAGTTTCCAATGATTCAAGAAAGTAGAAATCTGGAGAAGTTTTTGGTTTCTCCCAGTAGGAGGAACCTGAGTGTGCGCACACACGTCAAGTAACAGGAGGAAACAATCTATATTTAATAAAAAGTTGGACTACTTATGAAATAGAGTCTGGTATCCGGTTGCTAGTGACGGTAGAAGACTTGACTTCGGGATTTTTTCCAAATAGTCTCTTATCTTTGTCATAAATTTACAGCTTGTTGCTCCTGACCTGAGCTCAGGGCTTTTTTGGCTAAAGCTTGTCTTCCAGAAACGGCCATCTATCCCAGTCTTGCCGCGTGCCAGTTCCCGATCCGAGCTGGAGATTGTCTTCCATCACAAGGTCTCGAAACTATTCTAGGAGTTCTCTTTCTCCTCTATTGACAGAGTCAGAAAATACTACTGAGTGTGCAAGTAGGGAGCAGTTTTTAAAGCCGTGCAAATGCTTAAGCCCCATTAATTTCTACAGGGGTTATTTTAATGCCTGTATTTTCCATCCTAAGCAGCGAGACCCATATCTGTCATATACATTGCGTTTTCCTATTTCAAAAGCGAAAATTCGCAATGCAGTGTTTTGTTTAAACACGGTGGCTTCTCTCTCGCTGTTAAAACAACTCTTCCGTTCCTTTCTCCTCCTTCTATTTGAGAAAGCAAACCAGATGATTGTGCCACACTATCAGAGCAGGAAAAGGAAACTCTGCAGATAGTTCTGCGTTCGTGCGAGAAACCGCTCCACGGTTTGCTGCTTGGTCCTCAAGAAAGCTCCAGGTCAGACAAGATTTGCAGTTGACACAGTGATATATTACGCTGAACAAGCAGCAATCACACAAGTAGTATCTGTCGCTTCGTCGGTGAATCGTATTCAACTGTGCCTTAACAGACCCGAAGGCAGAGCTGTACGTCTACAAGAGATTACAATCCCCTCCTCCAAACTGTTGGGGGGTCGCAGCGTAAGAAAGACTACGGGCCCTTCAGCCCAGTAGGAAAAGCTCATAAAACACTCCTACGGCAATAAATTAAAAGCGAGACAAATTCAAACAGAAAATACGGCATATTTTTCCTTGCTCAATGGGAACTTCGGTCATTT
The DNA here is from genome assembly GCF_000708025.1 of Charadrius vociferus. Taxonomy (NCBI): domain Eukaryota; kingdom Metazoa; phylum Chordata; class Aves; order Charadriiformes; family Charadriidae; genus Charadrius; species Charadrius vociferus. The sequence continues at coordinate 214,916 of NW_009647020.1, forward strand.
AGAAAACTAAAAGACAGAAAGCAGAGTGCTGTATCTTCTCATAACTTCGAGAGGACTCTGCTCTGTCAGAAAGTATATTCCAGTCAAGCCAGCTGAGCAAACACCGGTGACACGACCTTTACCGCATTGTATGAGAGGTTTATTAATCTTTTCAGGGTTTAAAATTAACAGGTCACATTGCGGGAAAATCAAATTTGCTACCTAAGAACCGTAAGCCTGACAACGTCCTGACGAGCACACGGTCTCGCCCAGCAAACAATAAAACCAGACCAAGGCGCAGAGGTCCCAGTGTGAAGGCGGCATTGCTGCGGCGTCACTGGGATGGAGAGGACCGCTCACCACGGCAGGGCGGCCCGGTGCTGCGCGTGAAGCGGGACCTTTTCTCAGTCGAACCCCCGTATCACGGGGTGCTTCGGGACCAAGCTGCGCTGGCACGGTCTGCCTCTGGCAAACAGGAACGGTGGAGGCAGGCGCGAGGCCTGCGTTCAAACACAAACGGTTATATTTCTGAGCAATTTCCACAGGACGAGAGTCCTTTAAGGAGAAGACCCGACTGCAGAGCCACAGGACACAACACCTGAGCAGAAGCAGCGGACAGGATCTTTTCCACCCTCCAGCAAGGAAGCCAAGGCGCTTCGAACATGGAAGATCAGCCCAGCTTTATCCTGGGGGGAGAAATCAGCAGCGTATCCCTTCCAGACAGCCCCGCGCAGCTGGGAGAACGCGTCGTGGGAGAAGCGAACGCTTATGAAGTTCCTCAGTCAGCACAAGTTTGGCCAGTGCAGAGCCCGTCGTGACTCCTGCATTTTCAGGTGCTCTGCAGAAGACGGGTTCAGCCTGGGCAAACACAGAAGGACGACATCAGCCACTACCGCGGACAAAGAAGCACCGGTCACTTTTACAGAATTTGGGACCCTTTTTCCACTATTATCTTCAATCTGCAAAGCAGCTCTTCCTGGACCATTTCTTCGAAAGTCATCTGAAAACAAAGAGACTTCAGGTGCAACCTCGTGCCTTCACGTAGCAGCTCGACACGCGTCTCTTCTCCTCCAAAAGCCTCCCCACGACCCAGAGACAGCCGTTGCTGCAGTCCCGATGGAGACCGAGACAGGACATTGGGAACAGCGTCAGCAGTGGGATCCAGATAGCCGCTATCAGATATCACCGGCTTTAACAAAATTCTTTCTTTCCCTGTGAGAGTCCCATTGGCACTAACAGCTAAAGGAGCTCTGGAAGCGCCAGCAGCACACAAAGCACCGGGCTCCCTACACCCTGATGCCGGGGTGCTGACAGAAGTTAGGCAGATGTCTCCAGCTCTACTCTGGCAAGGTTAGTCTTCGGCTCCGGATTATGGTTTAGGCTAAAAGAACTTAATGGGAGGATGCCAGGGGATGGGAGTAGTCTTTTTTCAGTGGCGCCCAGTGATAGGACGAGGGGTAATGGGCATAAACTTGAACATAGGAAGTTCCATCTTAACATGAGAAGGAACATCTTTACTTTGAGGGTAGTGGAGCACTGGAACAGGCTGCCCAGAGAGGTGGTGGAGTCTCCCACTCTGGAGACATTCAAAACCCGCCTGGACGCTGTCCTGTGTAACGTGCTGTAGGTGACCCTGCTCTGGCAGGGGGGTTGGACTAGATGATCTCCAGCCTGACCATTCTGTGAATTCTGTGAATTCTGTGAACACACAATCAGTAGTTCCGTCTCTCGAAGAGCGGTATAAAATTCTACAAGGAATGCGATAGCAGCATTATGAACTTAAACTGTGCTGCTCAAGGGGCACCAGGCTCTCCGCTCCGCAATGCTCTTGCTCCGTGTATCAGCCCACTGGTTTAGGCTCTTCTCAAGGACTCGAAGTCATCCCTGGAAACAGCAGGTAGATGCTATTTCTGGGATCGGTCTCTTCCCCGGCTAATTCTCTACTCAGATGCTAAGCAGTCTTTAAGGGCCTGAGTATTTTTCCTGTTGTCCTCCACCTATTCACTGAGAGGCAGGCGCTCTTCCCAGCCGACGCGAGGGAAGATGGCAGAGGCGCCCCTCTGAGCAAGAGTGAGGTGTCCCAACTGCGCAGTCCCGAGTCCGGCTCTCACCGAGAGCACTCTCAGCCCGAGTCCCGCAGTTTGCTGTCACTGATGTTTCTGGAGACCGAATCTTCCACAGGAGCTGCAGTCCTGATAGGCGCCCGCGTGATTCCACTATAATGGCAGAGTACCACTGACCGGAGAGGTCAGCAGCCATCCACTGAGCTGAGCGCTCCACCAGAGCTGTAGGACAATCGACTGCTTCCCAAAGCCGGTCTCCTCTGGGGCAACTCCAGCCATCCGGTGCATCTCTAGTACGCGTCTCCTTGGGCACTGCGCTACCACGTACAGCGAGGGAACAGATCTGCACAGAGGAGACCGCACTGCAGAGACACCAGAGCGAACGTGGGGCCTCTAACCAGCGACCTTCTCCAGCCACCACCGAGACGCTCTACGCACTTCCACCGGACGCAGGTGGAGCACGGGCAGGAGCCACAGAAGAGGCAGGCAGACTGTTCCCTGACGCAAGGGTGAGGTTTCCTGGGCCACTGCACCTTGAGGAGCAAGAAAACTCTACAAATGGACCATGACGTCTTAACAGCTGGAAAGAAGGACCAAGAGCAGCGATTTCCCAAATGAGGGACCAGGAAGCACCTGGCTATACTCAGTTTTGTCTCTGAGCGACAGAAGAACTAGGCAAAAGAGAAACGCAAGAAATATGGATGTGTTTTTCAGTGATCTAGAGCTAAGATGGACAAATCTTCAGGACACGCTAACAGTGGACCACATCTGAGCCAGCCCACGTTTTGCCTGAAGTGGAAAGGATTTGTCCCCTCCCTCCCAGAAAGTCTTACTCCAAAACCAAGAAAGAAAAGTCTCCGTTACACACCTGAGGGAGGAGGAAAGAGCCAAGTTCACGGAGACAATCAGGCCAGCACTCATGTAATACATGGGGCTGACACCATTGTACTCTCCTAAGGGAAGAAACCTTCACGCAAGCCCTTAGCAGGGAAAACGGTATCTGCCTCTCGCCAGCGGCGGCGGCACTCTGCTTCCAGCAGCTCCTGGGAAGCACTGCCTGCAGAAAGCCCAAAGGACCAGGCAAACCTCCTGAAAACTTGGAAACAAATTCAGGAAGTTAACGGTAGTCGGAGGATGAGCTAAGGCAGCAAGACACAGGACTTGAACCTTTTGGCACGGAACACCATGCACGTGTCAGGGGCTTCACGGACCCTCTAGTGCCACCTGCCCCGTTCTGACATCCCCCAGTGCCGCACGGGGAGACTTGAGGGCATTCTGTAGGGGGGGGGGGGACGGACGACGCTGCATGAGATGCACGAATCATTAGCTCCAGTCCCAGTCCGCCTTTCTCGTGCAACGGCAGCGTCGTGAGTTAGATCCTCCCCCTCTCCCAAAGGGTCGTACACAGCACCCAGCAGATTCCCGTGGCCTCCACCCCTTCGGGGCTACCCACCACTCTCACAAGTTTGCCTTTATTGCCTTCCACCTTCTCTTTCCTCAGTGCACAGCAAATAGGAACAACTTTCCTTTGTTTTTTTTTGTTTTGTTTTTTTGGTTTTTTTTACACTTCTTCCATCTCACTCCTGATCTGCAGCAGCCATTCTCACCTCAGGTAT
>NW_009647020.1:218863-241462 GCF_000708025.1 Charadrius vociferus
TAGGGAAAGGAGGTGAAAGCAGGGGAGGAAACAATCATTGTGTGTTTGTGATCAGTCAGGTCCAGAAGCCACTTGACCCAGAGAGATCAGTTTCCCCTACAACAACGGGTGAGCCTGGGAAGCAAATCAAGCAGACTGAATGATTTTTGGCAGAGAGAGAACAGTAGGAGTGGTACAGACCTCTTCCTCCTCAATGCGAGCAGGTTCAATCAGCAGATTATTGGCTTGATCAAACGACACCCCCTGTTAGGACAGGAACCAGCAAAGAGGCATGCGGATTAGTGGAGCATAAACCAAACCCACCACCACTACCACCACCACCCAACACGCAAACGCACACCACTCTGACAGGTCTGGCCACACCGCACCGGAGCAGACCCCACTCGCACCACTCCTGATTACCACCTACCAGCGAGTACCAGCGACAGCGCTGCTCCCGGGGCTCACAACATGCGGAGTGCCAGCCCTCTTTGGCCCAGCTAAACTGGAACCTGCATCTTTAAGGCCGTATTTTGTCTGTGGTGGCACTCCGAGGCTGTGACCACCAAGCTCACAAGCTGAACGCTATTAGCTGATTGTACCCCCTCCGAACCGGTTGTTCAGTGAAGGAAGGATTAAACAACACAGGAGAAAAGCACAAAGGGACCTCTGGTGCCACCCAGCTGCTGCACAGGAATGAAGCGATCCCAAATCAAACTGCATTGGTCCTTCCTGCAAAGGGAAGAGCCTCCAGTGGAACAGCGCGTCCTGCCAGACACCCAGGGATCTGCTCCCAAATGAAGGAAACCTTAGAACTTCTCTTGAAAACCAACTGCCTTTGCAAAAAAACCCCTCTGGTTGAAGGATGCAGCCTCCTGCACACCCTGTCCTACCTCCTTCTTCAACACACGCATACAGCACCTCTTCCTTGAAACTCCGCTGTGCGGGGACACCGCTTCCCACACTCCCACTTGGGGGAGACGGCTCAGGAGGGAAGCTAATAAATCCGCCTTCGTGGAGCAGGCATCCAACCCAGCCCCCCGAAAAGGGAAACTGTGATTTCCAGGCAGAAGGCTTCACCGATAACAACGGTAACTTTCCGAGAGGTACACCAAACCTGTGGTCTCAACGCCTACGGAGACTTTACAGGTTTTATCAATGCGTCAGTGCATCCTCAGCTTTGAGTCCCTGGCTAAAAGAAGCTTTCTGGGTGAGGGCATTTCCCAAGTATGGCAGGTGTTGGATGAAGGGGGCTCAAGATGGCTTCACACATTCTTCTTACAAACAGCAGCAACTCCCTTCATAAACAGGAAGGAAAGGACAAGCCTCGTCCCCAGGGAGCAACGGACGAGCTGTAGCAGCTCAGATATAGCAAGGCAAGTGTCCACTGAGAGAAAGGCTCCAAAGGAAACTTGAGTGCAAGAACCTTCCCCTAAGCGATCTGAACTCCAGTGTGGGGTGGAAACGACCCCAAGAGTCTGGAGTGCATGCGGTAACCGCAAGAGCAGATTTTACTCCAGCATCTTCCACCAGTTCAGAGACCCACATCTCACCCATGAGATTTGTCAGTGTCAGACTATGACGGAGACTCGGCCACATCTTAATCCCCACCTGCCAAATACACTTCACAAAATCATCACACCAACTTCAGCAAGAACCTCGTGCGCTGTCCTTCATCAGTATACTCCTATTCCACTGCGAGGATCTTCCTCAAACAAGAATCTGTGGGTGTCCCTAACCAAAGATGGTGATTCAGCTGAGTAGACCCAAGGACCTCCTATCTCATCAGCCCTCAGCATGACCAGAAAGGCCCATCGTGGCCCCATGGTAACGGCAAAACTCCAGAGCACATGTTCGCCTAAATCCCAACGCACGCTTCATCAGACTGCATCTGCACCGGGGCAGGCAGAGGGTGGAACCAACCGCAAGGACACGCTCCTGTCTGCTCTCACTACCCACTCCTCTCCAGGAAGCACTGTGGCAGAAAGACAAGCGTAAGCAGCCTGAACGTAAGCCTGAGATTAGATCCATCCAGGGATAAAGCTCATCCTGCCGCAGATGAGGTGCGACAACCAGCAAGCAAGGTGGTGACTGAAATGAATGGAAGAACCTGTCGGTGATGGGACAAAGGAACCGTTCTCGCAGCACAGAACACAACATCACACATAACGGGGAGGGTGCAAGAATCGGGATACAGCACAAGGAGACAGACATAAGCAACATGGCACAGCTCTTGGACAATCATATGAGCCCCAGAACGAACTTCAGCTCTCCCACCCTCAGCGTGTCTCTCCTGAAGCGCTTGTGTCTCTTGCCAACGTTTTTTTGGTACCACATCAACCTGGTTGGTAGTTCAAAGTAGCAGAAGGGAGGTCTGGCACCCCTCTGACCTTCCCCTTGCCCACAAGACCTTACCTTCACTGATGGCTGAGCAGACAAAGCTCCATTCTTTCTGTCATCCTCATCCCACGTTTCCTCCTGATCCTCGTGCTCTGTGTTGTTATTGCAGCCTCCCAACTCCTCTTCCTCTTTGGGGACTCCATCACTGTTCAACCCCTGCAGGAGTGCCACCACTGCCTCTGGCTTGGGCAGTTTGGTTATCTTAAAGTGTTTCTTATAATGGGGTGTGTCCTTGCGGATAAGCCTCTGTTTCTCCACTGGGAAGGGCCGCTCTTCATCTTCATCCTCATCCTCGCTCCGTATGAGCGTGTCCTCAGCAAAGTGTACAGTGGGCTACAATGGCAAAGCCCCAGAAAGGTTGTGAACTTCAGCCACGTCTGGAGGCAGTGCACAAACCCGCTGTCCCCCCCCCACCAACACAGGCAAAGCCACCGCTGCCGCTTTTGTGCTGAAGAAGATGCAGGAATACACATGAAAATTTCACCATACTTGCCTTTTTCCGTATCAGCCCCTTCACCCAGACACATCTTCTGTCAGCTCCAGGGACTGAGGGCACTCAAAGCTGTAACCCTGATTTTCCCATAGTCCCTGTCTGGCTCCCACACTGTCCTTCCTCGTCTCCCATGGACCCGGCTCCCACAGGCTGCCTCAATCCCCACCTGCACGCGGCTTCCACGGCCTGTGTTTGCCTCCAGTGACGCCCAAATCACACTCTGCACCTCCATTTACCATTTTCTCAGAAACTTTCAAGTCCTTCCACTTTTTAGCACGACCCTGCTGGAGTTCCTAGCCTCCTACCTCATTGTATTCCACTTCCACATCTTCCTCTTCCTGGTCAGCGGCTTCCTTGCGCTCCTCTTCAGCTCTGGGCTTCGCCTCCTTCTCCAGCTCCTGCATCTCAGGCACCTGCCCATTGGGCCAGTTCCTCTCTCCATCCTCTCCCTGCTCCTCTCCCCTAAAGTCAGCAGAGGCAGTGCTGTTGGAAAGGTGGGAGTCCTCGCTGCGATTTGACATGGCGCTCAGCCTCTTCTCCTGAGAAGATGATTATAAAAGTCAAGATGGAAACCAAGGCAGCAGATGGAGCAATGTAGTGTGACTGCTGCGAGGTGGGGTATGATCCAGTACCAACAGAACCAGCTTTTTCCTTAGGCTGCCCGCTGCTTTCCCTGCCAAGCCTGCTCCATCTCACCTAGGTCCCCCCCTGTTCCACCATCTACGGAGGCATTTATTCTTAGTGTCACACCTGGGCAGCAAGATGCCTCCTCCAAGCACTCCGTTCCCATCGCTCTTCTCTGGGAAAATCAGAGCCTTCTCTTCCTCTCCTTCTGTTACGAAAAAGTGGTGCCAACGCACACAATTCCCCTTAGGCCGTTCTCTGGCTCCATCTCTTACTCTGTCTCCGTGGCCGCAGCTGACACCACAAGGCAGACTCCAACCCTCGGAACCCAGGCAATGCACACTGCGGTCCTTCAATCTTTCCCCAAAGTAAGTTCTTTCTGCCCAGCTCACACAGACTGCCCCCCCATTCCCCACGTCCGCTGTACGTTCTCTATGGTTATCCATTTCTTAGCGAACAGCACTCACTTCTGAGTTAGGAGAATTCGGGTCCGTGTCGGGCTTTGCAGCATGTACCTCATTGCGCCGAACTTCAATCACCTTCTTCATAACCTTCAGTTCACTGGGATGAGGGGTCGCTCTGCGCTGTAAGCCCTGCCGAAGAAAAACACTCAGAGCAGGAGATTCAACAGTCAAGAGCAGCACGTGCCATGCCCCAAGACTGAACCTCTTCAAATGACCAGTTTTATCAGAGCGCTCGAGCCCCGGCCGGAGATGATCTAATGTCCCGGTGCAGGATCTGATCTGGGCCTCTCCACCACCAGCTGGGAAGAGGAAAGGAGGCAGATCACACTTCCCAGAGCTCCCCTGGACCTTATCCCGCTCTCCATCTGACAGAGGGATTGGGAGGAGTTATATAGAGGGGAAGTTTTAAATTGCGCTTCAGGCTTAGTAAATGTAAAACTGTCAACACAGAAACCCCTGAAAGAACACACAGGTGGAATATCTTCTTAATCACTCTGGCGTTTCGTAATTTGTCTGACAAGCCTGTAGGCTACTGGGATTTGTGATGCTTAGCTAGTTCCACCCCAGCTAGGAGTCAAGAAAAACAGTACTCTGAAATTACTAACAATGTTAAAAACAATCAGAACCCCCCCCCAAAACCCCCAAACACCAGCAGCACACCCATGCTGCAAGGACAGATGCATATACAGTTGATTAGAAGGACTCAGACCTCTCTTCAAGAGGATCTCTCTGCACATGACAAAAAGGGGAACAAAAATGATGCAGGAGATTTAAACCAACGGAGTACTTGCTGAGAACTGGAACTTCTGTCCTGCCCTTTGCATCTGCAATTAAAGCAAAATGATCCGCGACCATTTTTGAGGCTGTCTGTCCACAGGGTTTAGCTACTTTAGTAACGCGCTACTCCACGGCATGGGCTTGCCTCTGGCTCCACGCTTGGAGGGGTGGAGATTGCCTGGCTCGAGTTTGGCTGTGCAGCCCTTCCCCACGAGGGGGGTCAACTAAAATCCAGTCCTGACCCTGCTCTAGTAGGATCTCTGGACTACCCAAACGCTCCTGGGCAGGTTGGCAGCCACAGCTCGACTCCCATGGGACAGCTGTCGAACTGTAAATCCGCACGAAGGCTCTCGGGGAATTCTCTTTTACACCTGCTTGTCTCCTCGGGGCACCAAGTGCCCTTCGGACTGCAAAAACACAGTACACGTCTGCAGCAGCATTACAGAGTGAAACACGAACGGTGTAACGGCTCTCCGTCTTAGGCACAATCTAAACTTTTTTCCACAGGGAGCTAAGAAACCTCTCTCTTCTTACCCGTCTCTCAGCTCCAGACTCCTCTTCATCATCTACTTTGGGTTCATCCAGGAACTGAATCACACTGACTCTGTTTAAATTGGTGTCCGTCCAGCTCTCATCCACACTGTTCTGCAAAAGATTCTCTGGGGAGAAAAATAACAGAGTGGGAGCGACCTCCTGAACAAGCAGGGTTGTAGGCTTGGATTAAAGACAGCTCTCAACCCGTTAGGGCACTTCTGTTGTATCTGCCCGTAGCATCAAACCACAGAGGTCTTGAGGACAAAGGACAGAGCCTCCGGAGGCTCCGAGACCTCTGTCTCCCGCCAGATCTATAGAGGCGTCTACAAAAGGACCCAAATGGTTCAGCTCTCACGCTCCTTAGTCAAGAACTAAGGAAAAAGGTAGGATTAAGGCACAAATCAGAAGTGCTGACACAAGAATATCATCGTGACAGGAAGCAAACCTTACAGACAACGAACTACTCGGTCAATAGATCAAAGCAGAATACTTGAAGACTCGGCTGCAGCTTCTTTACCACCTGGCAGAGACGCAATTTCTCAGTTTTAACAATCTCTACCTTGGAAAGTTGCCACCAGCCATTCAGGAGCCTGGGGCTGCTACAGGTGCCGCAGCAACGAAGAACAGTCCAACCAAGCAGAGAGGAAGGTTCAAGACCTCTTCCCTACAGCGCTCTCCAGAGTACACAGTACTGCAGAGAGCGTTCCGAACGCGGTCTCTTACCTAGGCTAGGAGAGGGCTGCTGGGGAAGCAGGTAACAAGTGAGAACTTTTTCTCCTGTCTTTTCATCATTCTCCGTTTGGAATTTCAGCATGGGCTGGGACTGATTTTCTGCCAGCCACAGGGCTTTCAGGTTAAGGTTTGTCAAAGCAAATGGCAGGTTCTGCAGTCTGCAAAAGAAAAGGACTGCCGGTTAAACTTGCTTGGTGACGAAGGTACTTCAACTCAGCTTCAGACTGCCTCACCTGCACCGGAGAAGGAGAGAGCCAAGCCACCGGGGGATCCCTCGCTCTTCGCCACGCTGAAGCAGCTGGCTCGTGCCGCGTACGGCTCTGCGACAGCCACACGCCGCACCCCAGTAACCCACCCTCATCGGCTTTCAGCAGAGAACAATTCCCATCAACAATGTGAAAACGGTGAATTTTGAGGAGGAGATTGAAGACAAAAAACGATCCTTTCACGGACCACTACACAGAGGCGTTCCAAACAGAAGCTCTGGTCAGCTTCCATCTGCTACAAAAAATACCGGCCTCAGCTAACAGAACTGCAGCTAAAATCTGCAGAATCCTTCAGAACAGACCACAGATATTTGCACACGGTGGGGTTGGGCACATCATAAACAAGGCTTTGGAACCAATCACCTGAGGATTGGTAACACAAAACTACCAAGACAGCGGACCAGGGATGTCCCCTGATCTTTATCTGGCACACGGCAAAACGCACCCACACTTCTGGATGAGCTCTACCCTGTATTCAAGGAAGACAGAGAAGGGCTTAAGAGGCAAAGCTTGGGAGACGCACGCCCTCTTTCCAGAGCACAAAGCAACCAGTCCGGGCTTCTCCAAACCCCGGATCCTGGGATTAGCACAGATCCCGGGTCACCCAAACACGCCAGGGCTCAGCCCACGCTGCTCCTTCTCAGCGTTCTCCTTAGGAACATGCCTACGAGCCTGTCCACCCTTCCCGCTGCTGACCTGTTCCCAGCCACATCCAGGACGTGGAGCTCAGTGGTGTTGGCGAGCTCTGGCGGCAGGAGGGCCAGGCGATTGTCTCGCAAGGACAGCACGTTCAGATTGGCACAGCCTCCAATCTCAGCTGGAAGGGACGTTAGCCGGTTCCGATCCACATTCAGGTTCGTCAGCTTGGCCAGCTTGCCAAGGGACTTTGGTAAGGCCTAGGAAGGAGATGGTTCAGTAGGTGCAAAAGACAAGAGCAGCAGAATAAAGGTATAAAAGACGTAAAACCCCCTCATCGGGGGGAGGGGGACAAAGCCGCCTTCCGTCCTAACAGACACATTTTTGGTAAGTTCTCACTACAACTTCGGGACAGATTTTCCCTCAGGTTCACAGACTGTTCCATGATAACTCTTCACCTCTGCACAGCACACTCAGAACACCACCGGTCAAGATTTTTCTCCTGTCCACCCGTCCATTCCCGAAACTTGTGTTTTAACAACCAAACCATGAGCAGTTTGGAGCAGGGCCGTTTGAAATTACACTACCCCGTGGCCCCTCACCAAACGCAGCTTTTCACGTAGTCCTGCTCCCATCAGATTGGACGGGCTTCAGGACTGGCTACCCTAAAGCCAGCACCCCACAGAATCACGGAATGGTCAGGGGTGGAAGGGACCTCTGGAGATCATCTAGTCCAACCCCCCTGCCAGAGCAGGGGCACCTACAGCACGTTGCACAGGACGGCGTCCAGGCGGGTTTGGAATGGCTCCGGAGTGGGAGACTCCCCCACCTCTCTAGGCAGCCTGTGCCACTGCTCCACTACCCTCAAAGTGAAGAAGTTCCTCCTCGTGTTAAGATGGAACTTCCTCTGTTCAAGTTTGTGCCCGTTCCCTCTTGTCCTATCACTGGGCACCACTGAAAAAAGACTGTTCCCATCCCCCTGGCACCCTCCCTTTAAGGATTTGTAAGTATTAATAAGACCCCAGCTATCCTAGAGAATTTTTCAGAGACAAAAAACAAAACAGTGCGAGAACACAGCTTCCACCAGGGTCTCCTCAAGAGCCTGTGAGCGACGTGAAAAACCATGCATCAAAGCAGCTAAAGGGAGAGCAGCTGCAGCGTGCTCAGGATTCTGGCTCGGAAGCCAGAAGATGGGAAAAAATCCCTGGCATGTGGCTAAACTGAACGGCACAGGAGAGGCAGGGTGGCTGCCGGTGTACTTACCGTCAGCATGTTCTCTGTCAAGATGAGTTCTGACAGATTTTCACAGTCCCCAATTGACTCTGTCACCTCTGTCAGACGATTCTGGTCCACCTTGAGGATGGAGAGCTGCTTCAGCTGACCTGGGCAGGGCAACAAGCAACATGTGAACTATGCCACAGAGATAACGATGCTGTTCTGTGTTCACCTGGCCCAAATGCCTCCCACCAGGGGTTACGTACCCTAACGATACCGGCACTACCTTTCCTCCCCCACCAGGCTTGTTCACAGGTTTTACCCATGCATGATGCAGATCAAGAACCTGAACTTGTCCAGCGAGTTCTGCTCACCAGTAGCATCACCTGCTTCTGCACTTAACTACCGTGACTACGTCCATCAAGGCCTAATCCCTTGTTCACAGAATTCACAGAATGGTCAGGGTTGGAAGGGCCCTCTGGAGATCATCTAGTCCAACCCTCCTGCCAGAGCAGGGTCACCTACAGCAGTTACACAGGACAGCGTCCAGGCGGGTTTGGAATGTCTCCAGAGTGGGAGACTCCACCACCTCTCTGGGCAGCCTGTGCCAGTGCTCCACTACCCTCAAAGTAAAGAAGTTCCTTCTCATGTTAAGATGGAACTTCCTATGTTCAAGTTTATGCCCATTACCCCTCGTCCTATCACTGGGCACCACTGAAAAAAGACTGCTCCCATCCCCCTGGCATCCTCCCGTTAAGTATTTGTAAGTATTAATAAGATCCCCCCTCAATCTTCTTTTCTCTAGACTAAAGAGACCCAAGTCCCTCAGCCTTTCCTCATAAGAAAGGTGCTCCAGTCCCCTCATCATCTTCGTTGCCCTTTGCTGGACCCTCTCCAGCAGTTCCCTGTCTTTCTTGAACTGGGGAGCCCAGAACTGGACACAGTAGTCCAGATGTGGCCTCACCAGGGCAGAGCAGAGGGGGAGGATGACCTCCCTCGCCCTGCTGGCCACACTCTTCTTGATGCCCCCCAGGATGCCATTGGCCTTCTTGGCCGCCAGGGCACATTGCTGGCTCATGGTCATCCTGTTGTCCACCAGGACTCCCAGGTCCCTCTCCACAGAGCTGCTCTCCAGGAGGTCAGTGTTACCTACACTCCTGCCTGAAGTGCTCCTGCCAGGAGCGCTGCCAGGGCAGTGAAGTCCTGCCCTGCTCCCCATCCCGCAGCACTCACCAATCCCATCCGGAATGCATTCCAACAGGTTCTGGGACAGCAGCAAATCCGTCAGTGCTACTAGCCCACTGACTTCGTTGGGCAACTGCTCCAGCTTGTTCTCTGACACGTCGAGGCAGACCAAGCGGCGGAGATTGCCCAGCTCCTAGGAGCAGAAAGGAGACACTACGGCTCGAGGGAGCAGCTGAGGAAGGGAGCAGAGTGGTGAATCGGTGGCTCCGCACAGGTACTTACTGGAGGCAGGGCTGAGAGCTGGTTCCGGTCTAGCCAAAGCTCACGTAGGTTTGGTAGCGCTCCCAGAGTATCTGGCTGTAACAGAGCGGGACAGTGACAGCATCAGTCCCTTCCACAGGGGAGAAGATGCTACGAACCACACCACACCTCTGCAAAGCTAGACATTGCTATTGCTTTCACACCTCCTAGAACCATCCACCAAACGGTTTATGGCACTAACGTGTCAGTGTGCCACCATACAGCAGCACGTAGGTTTGGAAATGTTTGGGATGGCACACCGGCGGCAAAAGGTCCCAACAGGAAGCATGGAAGACAACAGCAAGAACTGTCTGGAAGCAGAGAAGGCAAGAACTAAACAGGGTTGTGGAAATCCTGGCCTTAGGGAAGAAATGAGTCTTTCTCCTCTTCCTCCTCTCAGACATGAAAACAAACATTTGGATAAGACCGGAAAACCCAAAGTGATACAGCAGCTCCATCAGCAGTGGTAGACATACGTTCATAGCATCACTCCACGACCACCACACACACACTGATTAGCATTTGGGTTCGGAGTTGATGCACCGCTGAAGTGCGGTTCAAGTGTCAGACAAGCGTTGTCAAAGCGAGCTGCAGCCTTCTGCACAGCGCGCTGCACGAGCTGCTCCTTTGCCTCCCAATTTAGACAGCTTTCTGCCAAAAAGCACTCCAGAACTTTAAGAGAAGGATTCAGTAACAGCTTAATCCGTAGCTGCAAAATTAAAGAGTATCACTGGACGTCCCCGAATGTCAAGACAGGCTGAATTTCGAGACTGTGCACTGGCTCTCAGCGTGCTTACGCTCAGAGCCCTCCACGGAGGCACTCCGGTCCGGAGGGCACACATCCCATGCTTGGCTGACTTCACTGCCAGGAACAACATGGAATAGTCCTGCACCTTCCAGCACAGAAATCAAAACAGAAAGGAGAAAGGCAGAAAGTCGGCCTAGCAGAAGTGAAAAACAACAGCTGGGGGCAGCGCAACACAGAAGAGAAAGGAAATGCCAAACAGAGAGTCTGGCTGGACAGGAAAGACCCTTAGGCAGTTCGATAGCAAGAACGAACATCCCAGAACAGAAGAGCTTGGAAAGAGCGGAGCAAGTTGTGCATAAGGACAGTAGGAAGCAAAACACGAGGGCCAACACATGAAGAGAACGTTATGCTGGGAACGATGACCAGGCCCTGGTGGGCAGCCCAGAATCTTCCCAAACAACCTGAGGGTCTATTGCTTTGTATTTCAGATAAAAACCCATTTGCTTCTACAGAGGTGGGGGGTTCTGCCCCTGCCAACCACCCATATTCCCTCCCCACCGTTCCTCACCTACCAGTACTTCCAGGTCATTTCCACCAAGATCCAACTGTTCTAACTTGACAAGGAAGGAGAGCGAACTGCAAGATACAGGGATTACAGAGGGGAAAAAAAAAAAAAAAAAAGAAGGAACAAACGGAAGGTTAGCATCTGGGACACACATCTCAAATTACATAATTTTTAATAACTGCTAAAACAGATGGGGCAATCCTAACCTTTGTCATAGTCCCCCTGAGCCAAGTCGTTTAGTGGAGCTGGTACCCTTCCCCGCGCCAGACCACCTGCACCAGGGAATCGGGGTCAGTAGCACCCGCAGTCCCAAAGCGGCCAGTTCCCACTCCGTCACCAATTTGCCTTCTCCCCCTCCCACCATAAAATACTCTCAGCAAAACCAGGACAGATGACAAGCCACACCTTAACACTGCTGCCCATTTTTGTAGCAAGGATGGGGACCTGGGCACAGACTAACAGATAACAGGATGTCCTGGTTTGATGTCCAAATCACGACACAGGAGAGAGTCAGCAGAAGACAATACATATTTGGGGGGCAAGGGGAACACAGCTGCAGGGAGAGGGAGAAATGACAAATTCAGCAGCCTCGGTTTCCCCGAACGGTAAGCCCATGCTGCTTAAGAGAAAGGGAAAGACAACACTGCACGATGTCTCAGAAGAGGTCAAGACGTACAGATGAGAAGCTCGCTAGGCAAGATACTGCGAGAAGCCGGCACGGGAACCAAAGCTTCTCAACGCTGGCGGTCGAAGGACGTGCCCTGAGTATCCAAACACGTTATGACCTGGTGACATAAAAGGCTGCAGTCCGCAAACCCATGAAACCAGGGTTCAGTTCTGGCATGGCCCAGGCGTTCGTTCGCCTTCAGCTCTTGGTCCTACCCCATCAACTCCCACTCCCACTTCCCCAAACAGGGATTGCCGTCTCTTACTTTACCTAGGGCAGAACTGCCATCTCAGCCCTGCCTGCTTCAGTTTATCTTATGCTCTTCATAAGGAACTGTCCTAATGCAGAAATCACTACATTTCTCTGGAAAGAGAGCTGTACATCTCACTGCCATCCAAACTACGGAAGGCGGGGCTGCAAATCTGTGAGAAAGCAGTAAGAGAGATCTGTCTTGCCTGGGCCAAACTATAAACATATTTGGGCTACACAGGAAAAGTTAAGTTCTTACCTTAAGCAGTGGATTTTGAGACATTATATTAACTCAAGCAAAGGTTTATCAACAGGATCAGCAAAAGGATTCTGTTGTATAGCAGTCTCTCATTATGACTGTACATTTGTACTTTGACTTCTCTGAAGGGTGAAGCGGCTTTGATTGTCCCTCCACACCTTCACAGTTTGAATTCCCAAAACAGGGACAAGTGAGCTGTGGAATCCATGTTGGTATACGAGGTCTGGCAAAATGCCTCAGTATAGATCACCCTCCACTATTCATGGAATCATAGAATACCAGGTTGGAAGGGACCTCAAGGATCCTCTGGTCCAATCTTGCTTGGCAAAAGCCCAGTCTGGACACGACGGCGCAGCACCCTGTCCAGCTGAATTGTAAAAGCGGGCAATGATGGGGAATCCACCGCTTCCCTGGGGAGGTTATCCCCAGGGCTGATTGTTCTCCTTGGGTAAAATTTTCCTCTCGTGTCCGATCAGAATGTCCCCAGGATTAACTTGCACCCATCACCCCTTGTTTTTTTCCATGTGACTCCTTGTAGAAAGGGACTCTCCAACTTCTTTGTAGCCACCCTTTAAATACTAGAACACGCTGATAAGATAACATGCATTGCATGAAAATACATCAGTGAGAGCTACTCTCCCCAAATTATCGGCAACCGTGGCCCATTTGCGTGGGAGAAATGAGGAGCGATAATCAGCTGTACAAGACAAACTGTTTCAGAACTCAGCAGATAGCAGAAGACTAACCAATGAAATTAAAGTTTTGACAAGTACAGGTCATTGCAAGCCAGATCTTTTAAGGAGCTCAACAACAACAGAAATTAAAAGGACACTGATGCATTACGCAGTCACAAATTCACTGTATTGAAGTCCATCTACCTAGTGGGCTCAGAAACCTTTAAAACCGAAAGCATCGTCCATTCCCCTAAGTTATTCTACTCTTTGGCAAGATCACTTGGACTTGTTTAGAGCCATTCTTGGGCACAATTTGCAACCAGACTAAGTACGAGAGCTTCAAACCTGGGTAGAGTACCTGACACTACCACTGAAGTTTCTTCGGCCATTGATTTTGATCTCATGATTGACTGACGGATCTGATGAAAATTGCCTTGGCCTTCAAGATCCTCTTTCTACTTTTGGAAATCTTTCAAAAGTAGAACTTGGGGAATTGCGGAAAAATGAAAAGAAGCTGGACTTGCACTGCAGAATGAGTATCGAGCCTGGACTTATCTTCCACAGAAAACCCCCCAAAACTCGTAGCATGCTACAAGTATCTTGCTGGATGGCATACAAATCTAACATAGGGAAACAAGGGAGCACGGGGCATGAGAGATCTCCCCAGAAACCGTATGGGTTTGGTCACAGACTGAATTCTTAAACTCCAGATACTTGCTGGTTCCTAGATGGTGAAAAGCCATTGGGACCCTTCTTCGCTGCAGTTTGAAAGCCCAACTTTGGGTGTAGCTATTGCACCTCTTCGTTTATATGGTGTATCACAGTGGTGGTACCTGTCTGTATGAACACAAAGAACACACGGAACAGACAGCAGTGGGTCCCAAAACCGGGACCCAAACTCCTCCTGCTTGCCTGTTCTCAGCCTGGCATAAGGAGCTTTCGCTCTCACATTCTGCCTTGGGGTTATATTCCACGTGGGGCCATCTCAGCCGGTCTCTTAATATCGCCTTTCCGTAACAGGGTGTTGATGCCGACAACTTCTGTGCAGAAAAGATTCAGTGACTTTGGCATCAGAGACAAAAATCACAGAATGGTCTGGGTTGGAAGGGACCTCTGTGTCCAGTGACAGTGTTAATTTGAACTATGCTTCTACATTGTGTAATCACCAGATGTGAAGCCTCAGAGCTGACCAGTGCAGACTCTTTCAGCTCCACTTTCGAAGTGTCTTGTCCTCTGGGTCAAAGATGACACATGAATTCTACAAGCAGATATAAGTGTTGTCATATAAAGCCTGTACTTGCAGGTCCCAGAGCAAAATAACCATCAGGAAGAGCATGCACCTGAGTCAAAGCAACATCTCCCGGTGAGGGAGGTATGGCCATCACAGAAGCAGCAACACTGAAGCCCTAACTGCGTAGAGTTTCAAAGCCTTGCGTGAACATTGTATCATCAGATGCCTCCTTTGCGCCTTTTTTTCTTTTTTTTTTTTTAAATAAAGCAGAGGAGCAAGGGGGGAAAGTCCAGAGAGCCAAACTGAATACTTGCCATGAATACTAAGAGGGCACCGAGGAAAGATGACAACAGTTGCATGCTTCACCCATTCCCTGAGGAGTTTGTGGGGCCCGAAAACACACTGCTATTCCAACATATATTCGAGGAAGACTGGGGGAATCGTCGGTTGGATAGATAAGCATGCAGAAAACAAGTTGACAGAGCTAATGTAGGTTAGAAAACTCAACAAACAACTCTCATGGGCCAGACCAGAGATTAACGTAGAAACTCAACTCTACCTGGTAGCATCAGCTGTACCAACCAGCTCCTCTACCAAGAATTCACCTCTGCTCCTAATTCTCCAAAACATTTAACAAGACTTACCTCTTCTCCCTTGCTGGCTTATTTTTTGTCTGCTGCAGGAAAGCCAGTTATCCCACCTATTCCCACAAACTGCTCAACCAGAACAATCAGAAGGGATACCCAAGAAAACAGAGATGTCAGAAGCAAAATATATCTTCAGCCATATTCTGCTGCTCTTCAAATTATGAACTGCACTGCATGCAGAGTTCTTCCTATACCCACATCAGCATGTTTTTCTCTCTTTTTCCAAAACAATCCATCATCTGCTCCACCTCTCCAGGAAAAAAGGTTCGCACCATTTCCAGCGGCTTTCTTGTGGAACCCTGTCCATTCCAAATCAGTCCTGACGCAGAGGCTGAGTACAGACCCAGAACATCCTTGCCTGCTCTTAAGCCCTGAACCATCTTTCTCCCTCCTCGCCGCAATTTACAGAAATCCAGCAAGATGCAGCCAATTTATGCAAAGCCTTGAGCCCTCCCAAGCAAAGAGCTAGAGCCTGTACTACAGAAACAGTAAGTCCCTGAGGAATCGGTAAGAGCGATCAGGCAGGAGACTCCTGAAGCCACCAGACAGACACTCACGTGGGGAGAGTCTTTAGCAGGTTCTCACGTAGCTCCAAAGTCACCAGGTTTGCCAAACTGCAAGAGAAAAGGGAGCGAGAAAGCCAGATTCACTGAATAGGGCTTCAGGGATACACGGAGATGCTCATAGCCCTTCCCTCGGGACCACCCCTCATGGCCTGCACAAATACGTACGGGTGAGTGTGGACGCGTGAATGGAGATGACAGGGGAAAACAAAAAACAAAGAGGATCGTAAATGAATTCTGGTGAAGGTGGACTGCTTATTGCAAAATCACGGGGAAACAACGCTGTGCCCAAACTCAGGACAAGGGAACGTGGTATCACATACAGGACTGTCTGCCCAAAAAGATAAAATCCCCCACATGCAGAAAGCCAAATCCCACGGGAGGGGCACTGCACCCCACAGGCGAAGCCCCACGGGCATTGCCTTGGCCCTTTGCTAGCAGCGTAAGTCATTTCAGCATCATCGGATAGACCACACCTGTTTGGAAAGGGGCAAATGGGCACTCATAACATAAGACAGAAGGATTTGAGAAGCACTCCTTGGCTGTGCCGGAGACCACAAAGGAGGAGAAGCAGCGCAGACCGGGAAAAGAACCTTTTTAAAAAGGTTGTCTTTTAACAAGAATAATGCTTAGAGGTGCTCACACGGCACGTTCGGTACAGTGGCAAGCTGTAACTGGGATGGCATGCTCTTCCCCCCTTCCAAGTCCTGCTAGCGCTGCCGCCCCAATAGCATGGGGTCCCCGTCCCAACCCTCCTCCCCGCTACGAGGAGCGGGGGCATACTCACTTCCCAATGTCATTGGGGAGGCTCTGCAGGGACACATCATTCAAGGCCAAATGGCCCAGGCTCCGAAGTTGTGTGAAGCCCTCCGGAAGCCTGTAACAGCATGACAGAACAAAAACCCATTAATTCTGTGCACAAAACAAGCCCTCGATTCCTCACTTAAATGCCCCAAAAGCCAGTCTCATCCCAACTGGTATCAACATGTGGAAAGAAGAGGAGCGGGAACCAAGTCTGCCCCTGGCTCCTGATCCAGGATATGCCCCGTTTCCAAGACAATACTCCCCTGCCCCAACCTCGCTACATGTCCAAGTGCGCTAACTTGGCTCTGCAGTACTCAAGCACGAATCCCAGACTAAATTATGCCATGTGATCATTTAAACTTGGAAGCAGGGAGGGCTACCGAGTAATCCAAACGCCCGTCTAAGGATATTTACGCAGATGACGCTGCAGCGTTCCCCGGGGACCAAACAGTATCATCCTAACAGCTCCAAGGTGCAACAAAACATGGCAACACCGGCGAAAAGGAGGAATCCTTTGCTGTTCACAGGCAGTTCCTGGAGCTTCCCTGCCCCACTGCTCACAACACGCTTATTACAACTGTGGGCCACAAAAAGACTCTGAGAACTTCTAGTGTAGGAGCGCTGGTCATTCCTGTGGTACAGGGACTCTCAGGACTGAAGAGCTTGTCCCATTCACAGAATTCACAGAATTCACAGAATTGTTAGGGTTGGAAGGGACCTCTGGAGATCATCTAGTCCAACCCTCCTGCCAGAGCAGGGTCACCTACAGCACGTTGCACAGGACAGCGTCCAGGCGGGTTTGGAATGTCTCCAGAGTGGGAGACTCCCCCACCTCTCTGGGCAGCCTGTGCCAGTGCTCCACTACCCTCAAAGTAAAGAAGTTCCTTCTCACGTTAAGATGGAACTTCCTCTGTTCAAGTTTGTGCCCGTTCCCTCTTGTCCTGTCACTGGGCACCACTGAAAAAAGACTGCTCCCATCCCCCTGGCATCCTCCCGTTAAGTATTTGTACTTAATGGCAGTGTACTTAATGTCCGGCAGTGTCTGGCACCACAAGAGGGAAGCAGAGAGTTAAATCTATTTAAAGGGTGACATGGGCAGCGCTTGCCCAGGAGCACAAAGGGCAACCGGCATCTGGAGTCACGCCGGGGACCACAGGGATCCTGGCAGACGATGCATCAAGACACCAGTGCCTGGGAGCACGGTTCACCGAGGCAGAGGAGCCACACTCGAGTTCCCAAAAACATGATGGATTAAGAGCTGTAGGGACAGAAGACTGAAGAGACAAGGCGGAGAGCCCTGTTCTTGGACACAGCTCTGGGGACTGAGATACCAGGGAAACCCAACAAACCCAGAGTTCAGAGGATGGCCATCCTGCGTTATAAATAAGATGACAGAGAGCAAAAAGGCCTGACAGAGCAGAGGACAGCAGACAGGCCTTTCTCTACCCCTCTGTAGTACAACCAGTCCACATCCTGGTCTGTGCGGCAGGGTGGAGGGTCGGGGATGGAGTAACAAACTTACTCCAAGAGGACAAAAGTCCTCACCATTCACACCAGTGGCAACAGTACGACTAAAGGCTCATCAGTCCAAGCCATAGGCCCCGCAGAAGAGGGAGCTCTTCCCTACGCTGAGTGTTCCACCTGTCGGGAGAGCAGACGTCTGCAGGTCTTGGCAAAGGCAGGGTGATCCTAGGCCTTGACCTCCAGGGGAGAGAGTTACAAGATGAAGACCAGAGAAAGCTAGGGAGAATGAGGAACTTCAACCCTTATTCTCAGCTGGACGAAAGGGTTGCACACGCCTTCCTACCTGGAGAGAGGATTCCCACTGAAGTCCGCGATTTCCAAGGATTTGCAGAATTTGATGCTCTCGGGAATTTCTGGAATGTCTGGAAAAAAAAATACACGAAAGAAAAAAAGCAGCTCAAGAAGAGCCCGTCACATGGAAAACCGGTCACCAGGTACTGGTGACAGCCTAAGACACCGTTACACAACCATATTTTCATAGCTCAGGACCCGTGAGAGATCACTCGGCAGGACTGGTGGCGAATGGAGTTAACTCCAGTTGGTGTAGCTGGCCACGAGTGGTGTCCTCCAGGGCTCAGTACTGGGGCCAGTCCTGTTTAACATCTTTATCAATAACCTGGATGAGGGGATCGAGTACACCCTCAGTAAATTTGCAGTTGACACCAAGCTGGGTGGAAGTGTTGATCTGCCTGAGGGGAAGGAGGTTCTGCAGAAGGATGTAGACAGACGAGATCGACGGGCCAAGGCAAACCGTATGAGTTTCACTAAGGCCAAATGCCGGGTCTTACACTTTGGCCACAACAACCCCCACCAACGCTACAGGCTGGGGGAGGAGTGGCTGGAAAGCTGCTCAGCAGAGAGGGACCTGGGGGTGTTGGTGGACAGCCAGCTGGATATGAGCCAGCACTGTGCCCAGGTGGCCAAGAAGACCAGTGGCATCCTGGCCTGTACCAGTAGGACCAGGGAGGTGATTTTACCCCTGTACTCGGCACTGGTGAGGCCCCATCTTGAGGTCTGTGTTCAGTTTTGGGCCCCTCACCACAAAAAGGACATTGAGGTGCTGGAGCGTGTCCAGAGGAGAGCCACCGGGATGATCCGAGGGCTGGAGCACCTCTCCTATGAGGAGAGGCTGAGAGAGCTGGGGCTGTTCAGCCTGAAGAAGAGAAGGCTCCGGGGAGACCTTATTGCCGCCTTCCAGTGCCTAAAGGGGCTCCAGGAGAGCTGGGGAGGGACTTTTTACTGGGGCATGGAGGGACAGGACGAGGGGGAATGGCTCTAAACTGGAAGAGGGCGGGTTTGGATTAAACATGAGGAAGAAGTTTTTCCCTGTGAGGGCGGCGAGGCACTGGGACAGGGTGTCCAGAGAGGTTGTTGAGGCCCCATCCCTGGAGGTGTTCAAGGCCAGGCTGGAGGTGGCCTTGGGCAACCTGGGCTGGTGGGAGGTGTCCCTGCCCATGGCAGGGGGGTTGGAACTCGATGATCTTCAAGGTCCTTTCCAACCTAAACCATTCTATGATTCAAAGAAGGGCAACAGAGCTGGTGAGGGGTCTGGAGCACACGTCTGATGAGGAGCAGCTGAGGGAACTGGGGATGTTCAGCCTGGAGAAAAGGAGGCTGAGGGGAGACCTTCTCTACGACTATCTGAAAGGAGGTTGCAAGGAGGTGGGAATTGACCTGTTCTGTCAAGTAACAGGTGACAGAACAAGAGGAAATGGCTTCAAGTTGCGCCAAGGGAAGTTTAGATTGGACTTTAGGAAGAATTTCTTTGCTGAAAGGGTCATCAGGCATTGGAACGCGTTACCCAGGGCAGTGGTGGAGTCCCCGTCCCTGGAGGTATTTAAGGGTCATGTAGATATAGCGCTTAGAGACACGGTTTAGCGGTGGGCTTGGCAGTTGATTAATGACTGGACTGAGTGATCTTACACGTCTTTTCCAATCTAGGAGATTCTGTGTGACTGTGAAAGGGTACTGCCTCCCCCAGATCAGGAGCGCACAGGGTAGCGCTACTACACTGAGAGAAGCAGGGCTGTGGGGCACCCGCTCCCCAGTTAGCTTTGACCTTACCGTTACGGGAGATGTCCAGTTCCACCAGCTGCATGAAGTTGGCAACCTCAGGGGGAAGTCTCTGGATTTCATTGTCGCTCAGACCCAGCTTGCGCAGGTTCAGAAGCCTGAAGAAAGGCTACAACAGGAGAGAACAAAACTGGGTCAGCAGCAGCTCTGTGGGAAACCTCTCTTCTCACCTCAGGGCAAACCTGAGCATCCACCCCTGGAGACAACTGCCTTCTCTCATAACCTCCATCCTGGTGAGGACCTCAAAGTGCAGTCGCTGCACAGATGAGAACCCCTATTAAGGTCTACAAGAGTGAAGGGTGAAAGAAGAAAGGCTTCATGGTTCATTGAACATCTCTATTATCCCGCTGCTCTTCTCCCTCCCTTGCAGGATACAACATGGATGTTCTTTGTTTCCCAAGATAACAGTTCATCTTAGGCACGCGAACGCTAGCATCGCGAGGAAGTCGCTATAAAGCAGCTTGCCGGCAGACACGACAGTGTTTATGAGTCGGGTCCAGAGAAGGAGAAACATAAGGGGACTTCCAACTGAAGTCCTGTCCCTGCTGTCACACACATCTGCTGTACAGTGTGTTTTGTCAGGACGTCAGTGACAGGTCTCTACACCGACAGGGAAAGCCTTTGTGCCACTCGTACTGGAAAAAAAAAGGAGCAGGCAACCTATCCGTAGGGCCCAAGTAACAAAGAATTAGAGAAGGAAAGAAAATCCCTTTCTAGAAACACCACAGTCATAGAAACGTTGACTGGAAGGGACCTCAAGAGGTCTCCTAGTCTAACAACATCCAATATCTTCACACCTACCCTTGTTCTCAGAAGTCAATTACATTAGCTATAAATGCTAAGTAACAAGATTCATCAATCATAGTCCTCCTCGGCATCAACAGCCTCTCAGTAAGTTTACTAAACACCACATACTACAGTTATCAACCAAACAAATCTTGCAGCTGCTTCTAACTATTGTCGGACATGGGATACTGGACAGGACGGAAACCAAGACCGTGGTGTTTGCTGCATTTCCTGGATTGTTTCAGGCTGCCTGGCAATAACAAACAAACAATATTGGGCCACTGCAGAAAATGAGAGTTTTAAGGTGGTTACCCATAACCCACAAACAGATAAAGGCAGAGACTTTTGCGCACGCACGTAGCAGCACTGCGTCTCTGATGACGTGTTTGGGTTCTGCCGCAGCAGAGACAAGTGCTCTGAGTCTCCTCTAACAGTTTGTGAGTTTTAGATGGCCAAAGCTTAAGAAGCTAGTAACTCAACCCACGATGCAAAAGAAAGTAGCGATGAAGGGAGGAACAAGCTCTGGTCTACGAAGTGACATGCAGAAGCCACTTCTAATCCATGTCACCATCCTGTCTGTCCTACGCCGGAGGCAGAAGGAGTTACAGTAAGCAGCAGAAGATGCAATCGCAGGATTACTTCAGATCAGAAAACACGTCCAGAGAGTCAGGGCTGCTTACACAGACCACGCTGAGAAGGATCAAACAAGAATTTGAGGTCTGAACCTTCTTTCTCAGTTGTCTTTCCAGTAATCCACCCGCTTCAAAGGCTGCTGAAATGGACCTCCCCAAGAACAGCTGGGGAGAGTACTGGGATTTGTTCTGGTTCAGGGTGGTGTGTGGTGGTACAGACCCCCACCCGGGGCCACACTGCGATGTCAGGACCAGCCAACGTTGTGTTCTCATCTTGGTTACCAGCGCAGTGCGCTGGGACGATCTGGACCTTCTTTATCATGGTTGCAAGTGCGGTGAGTTGGGACGGTCGGGTCCTTTCTTGTCCTGGTTACAAGCACAGGGAGTTCGGACGATCAGACACCCCCTCACCGTACCTGAACCTCCTGCTGCCCGCATCGTAGCCCGCTCTGTCAGGTCTTACCTGACAAGAATTGTGGCCAAAATTGAAAAAATACTGACCAAAGTCAACTATCTCATGGTGCTAAGTGAGACGCTGTGAGCTCTCCGGGATAGCAGCAGGCCGTGACCCCACATCTCCCCCTGCGATGGGACACCTCTCAGGGCCGATTTCGCGAGGATGTTAAAGCGCAGATTTCACAAGGATTTCATAGATCATCTGCTGACAAGTGCTGACGAAGGAGAAGAGTGAGTAATTCACTGCTATTGGATTTCTCGAGGTTTCAAAGAGCTTTTGGTAGCAATAACTTACTACTTTTTACAAAAAGAGAAACATCTTAATTATATAGGTTAACCTCCATATCTGTGTGTGCGTGTTTGTGTGCGTGTGATTTGATTTAGGAAACTCTGTCCCATCTCGTGTGAACTTTGCCATTTTCCAATCTTTAACTAAGCCGCTGGGTTGATTATAGTAAATTTTATTAAACCACTAATAACAATCGGCTGATGATTAAGTATTGTTAGAAATCATACAACCTAATCCTTTATTAATACATTTTAAACTGCCGCTACCTCAAAGTTGTGCCGGATCCCAATTTAACTTTCGCAATACGGTAGGACACCCACAACCGTCACTCACACTATTGCAAAGAACAATGATACAGACCAGACGAGGGGGGGTGCAGGGAACTGAAAGGTGATGCACAACATAAGCGTGAAAAGACAGACCACGGAGCGAGCTGCTCGCCCCGCTAGAAGTGCTGCCGATGAGGTCAAAGAATCTAGCTTGAGAAGTCTCTCTGCCATAGATCAAAACCTCTGCAGTTTCCCCCAGAAACATCTCAGTTGGGAAGCGCTGCCAGGTGCCAGTATAGGTTAGGAGTGGACCTGCTGGGAAGTAGCTCTGAGGAGAAGGATTTGGGGGTCCTGGTAGACAGTAAATTGTCCATGAGCCAGCAGTGCGCCCTTGCTGCCAAAAAGGCCAATGGAATCCTGGGCTGCGTAGGGAAGAGTGCGACCAGTAGGTGGAGGGAGGTCATTCTCCCCCTCTACTCGGCACTGGTGAGGCCACAACTGGAATACTGTGTCCAGTTTTGGGCTCCCCAGTTCAAGAGGGACAGGGAACTGCTGGAG
>NW_009647020.1:241812-246778 GCF_000708025.1 Charadrius vociferus
GATTCTGTGAGGGACGGCAGACCCGGGCATGGCCGCAGCTGCCGCACCTCCGCGTCACCCCACACCCAGAGCGAGATGCGCTCTGGGGCGAACAACAGAGATGTGAAATTCCTACTCCTGATGTTCTGTAGTAGCACAGGAGACCATCATCAGTAGAATAAGTAAAAAAAGAAGAAGAAAGAACAAAACGTCCTCTTGACGCTGAATAGCACAGGTTCTTTTTAATTCAGTTTATCTAATGCAAATCAGTTTAATAAGAAAGGAAGTAGGTGAAAGTCTAAATGACAACAAAGGTTCAAGCCAGAGCAGGAGGTTGAGAGACTTGATTTGCTATTGTTTCCTAGATCCTTCTCCTAATTTTAGAATGCAAGGAAATTCCAGGCAAGACATTGTGTTGACCTGCTAGAGACTACAAGTTGGAAAACAACAAAGGGCGCAGAACATCTATGGCCCAAACTCCTAACACGTCTGCCTACAAATTTTAGGCGGTATCAAAATAGGTGTGCATACTTAAAAAAAAAAAAAAACAACAAACACAACTTTTTAGAATAAACAGGAAAAAAATCATGCTGTATGTTGCACTGCAAGACGCATGGGAAGCGCTTACGGACACACCAGTTTTGAAAGCTAACTCTCTGTGGGGCAAACTGGTCGCTGCAAACATTGACTTCAGCGTTGCCCGCAGTTAAGTTTTACAGTCTGAGTGAGCCCATCAAAAGCAAAACACCACAGCGCGTCCCTGGCACGGCAGTCGTATCCACGCAGTTTATTGCCGTTTCACGGAACGAACTGCCTAACAGGCCTTCTACTGGCACAGCCACCTCGCTGAACCCAGTCCGAACCCACGCGCGCGCAGACACACCTGCGAAGCCGAGAGCAGACCAAGCCTCGGCATCAGGCTGTCGTGACAATCTCGCGACTCTTCCCATCCAATTAACTTTGCTTCAGGGAGACACCTGCTAAATACGACGTTCCAAAATACCTTGCTTTTTATGCTACTTTTCTATATCAGTTAAACGACCTTTTTTCTCCCCGACCTTCTTTTTTTCTAAAAAAAAAAAAAAAAAAGGTAACCAAAAAACTCCAGAAGGTCGCAGTGCTGGCAGACTACTATCAGATCTGCGCACAAATTCCCCTTCGGCAAACAGCAAGACAACAGGATGGGTACATCCCACTCCTTAAAGATTCCGTTAGGCCGGACTTGAATAAAAACACCTTGATGTGACAAAAATTCAAACTAGTCAACAGTCATCAGCGGAGGTCACCAAAAAAACAAATGCAGAATTACAGCGCTCCCGCGCAAGAATTAAGATTTTGTATTTGCAAAAAAGAGAAATTAAGCAGAATCCAAGTAAGGCACCGTGTCTACTCCGACTAGAAAAACCTTCTTGTTAATTGTTAGGTACCAGCCACTTACACCCCATCATGAGAGCCAGCAGTGTGCCCTTGTTGCCAAAAAGGCCAATGGAATCCTGGGCTGCGTAGGGAAGAGTGTGACCAGTAGGTCGAGGGAGGTCATTCTCCCCCTCTACTCGGCACTGGTGAGGCCACAACTGGAATACTGTGTCCGGTTTTGGGCTCCCCAGTTCAAGAGGGACAGGGAACTGCTGGAGCGAGTCCAGCGATGGGCAACCAAGATGACTGAGGGATTGGAGCATCTCCCGTATGAGGAGAGGCTGAGAGCGCTGGGACTCTTTAGCCTGGAGAGGAGAAGGCTGAGGGGAGACCTTATTATGGCATACACGTATCTAAAGGGGGGGTTGGAGGAGGATGGAGCCAGACTCTTCTCGGTGGTTCCCAGTGACAGGACGAGGGGCAGTGGGCACAAGTTGGAGCAGAGGAAGTTCCGTTCCAACAGAGGGAAGAACTTCTTTACGGTTGGGGGGACAGAGCGCTGGCACAGGCTGGCCCGGGGGTGGGGGGGTCCCTTCTCCGGAGGTTTTCAAGACCCGCCTGGATGCAGTCCTGAGCGATGTGCTCTGGGCAGTCCTGCTTTAGCAGGGGGGTGGGACTGGGTGAGCTCTGGAGGTCCCTTCCAGCTCTGAAAACTCTGTGATTCTGTGTGATTCTGTGATTAACCCCTCACCCACAGGTCTGTGTCAGTGAAACGCTGCTAGCTGAAGCGCAGACACACGGACAGGGCTGTATTTTCCCTTGACAGACTGCGTTGCTCGTTCGTGTTTTTACCCCAGTAGCACGCGGTTTTGCCAGCAGAGCGTACCCGTGTTCCCGGCACCAGTCCGGCAGATTTCACTGCCGCTGCAAAGGCAGACCAGCACCGCGGAGGCAAATAAAGAGGCGCCGGTGGTTCAGCTGCTGCTCAGAGACGGGACCGTCTTCAGGAACAAGCACGCAAAAGCACAGAACAGACGTGCTTCTCACTTAAGCTAGCACAGATTTTAGAAAACTAGCAAGCAGTTAAAAGTTTGCTTCTTATCTCTACTAGGACTACAGTTAATACGATGGAAAATACGGCAACATGATGTAATCAAGAACTGATAAGACTGCAAACACCATGTCTGACACGATGCATGTAATTCTCAGTTCACTATTTTTGTGAACTGGGTGCTTCGACTCGTAGCTCCAACACCCAATTTACAAAGCCGGACTCCACAAGAGGTTCATTTGTGACACTGCAAATCGAGAACAAGTTAATTTTAAAATTGTTACTGGAACTAAAAGTGAAAACTTAAGCAAATGTCTCTTCGGAGACTGGCAATTATCCCTTTTTCTAATCAATGTTAACCCCGTTTCATACAGCTGGCAAAAAAAAAAAAAGTCACAAATTTAGCACTATACTGAACGCCTCTACTGAGAGAAAACATACACAACTTCAAGATTTTCTGAATGTCAACAACAACAACAACAAAAAAAAAAATCACCAAATCTGCATGACTTAGATCTTCCAGTGTCCAAACTATACTGATATAAGATCAAAAATAGAAGTTTGAAGAAAAAACCCGAGCAGTAACCTTTCACTCTTTCCTGGCATACCAGAAGCCTAAAGTCCACACAGAGCGAATACAGATTAGTCCGAAGGACTCCGGTGCAGAGGAATCCAGCCAGCTCAGGGTATGATGGAAGTCATCACAAACCAAAAAAGGCTCAAGACAAAGAGCAGGGGGGTATTACTGATACGTTAACATCACAGTCAGGTAGCTAGAGGGGGGGAAAAGACTGACTAAGTTAGACTACATTACAAAGATATTCTACTGTTGAAGTATGGGAACAGTTACGGGATGGCTACGATGGAAAACAACTACAAAATTGTCTTGCAAATAGGATTCAGGGGGCATAACATCTTACAATATCCAGAGCAGAGCAACTGCAACGTAACAGACTGGAAACGCAGAGGACGTGGCTCTCATTCATGTACTGACCGGCTGAAAATTAGTGAAAGGGATAAAGAGCCTGTAAAGCACTGTAAGCCAAAAGATAAGAAATACTCCACAAAATTATAACAGCACCAAAAAGATCGAAAATGTGCAACAGAGGCTCTGCAGTTTGTTTTCAGCTGCAACATCCTCTTCAGCAGCCCCTCTAAAGACAAAAGCGGGCAAAGATATGAGAAGTTCACAGAATCACAGAATTTTCAGAGCTGGAAGGGACCTCCAGAGCTCACCCAGTCCCTCCCCCCTGCTAAAGCAGGACTGCCCAGAGCACATCGCTCAGGACTGCATCCAGGCGGGTCTTGAAAACCTCCGGAGAAGGGCCTCCCCCACCCCCTGGGCAGCCTGTGCCAGCGCTCTGTCACCCCAACCGTAAAGAAGTTCTTCCCTCTGTTGGAACGGAACTTCCTCTGCTCCACCTTGTGCCCACTGCCCCTCGTCCTGTCTCTGGGAACCACCGAGAAGAGTCTGGCTCCATCCTCCTCCAACCCCCCCTGTAGATACGTGTATGCCATAATAAGGTCTCCCCTCAGCCTTCTCCTCTCCAGGCTGAAGAGTCCCAGCGCTCTCAGCCTCTCCTCGTACGGGAGATGCTCCAATCCCTCAGTCACCTTGGTTGCCCTTCGCTGGACTCGCTCCAGCAGTTCCCTGTCCCTCTTGAACTGGGGAGCCCAAAACTGGACGCAGTATTCCAGTTGTGGCCTCACCAGTGCCGAGTAGAGGGGGAGAATGACCTCCCTCCACCTACTGGTCACACTCTTCCCTACGCAGCCCGGGATTCAATTGGAGTTATGTATAATTTCTGAAACAAAACTGAATTACTTCCATCTCTTTAAGAAAAGAAGGCAACCTAGATCCATGGATCTTTTAGTCAAAAGGGACAAAGAAGTAATATCCTTCTAATCCTTTGTATATCACAGACCTTTACCACAGATTCATTAAATAATTCAGGTTGGAAGGAACCTCGGGAAGTCTCTCGTCCAACCAAAGCAGGATCAGATATGAAGTCAGACCAGGTTGCTCAGGGTTTTGTCTAGTCAAGTCTTTCAAAACCTTCAACAATGAAGGATCCAAAAATCCTCTGGGGCCCTGGTTGCACTAATTGATTATCCTCACAGTGGAAAAAGCTTCCTTGTACCCAGTTGGAAGCACCTAGTTCAAAGGCACCCTGTGCCTCTCGTCTTTCCCCATGTGTCGCCAGGCTCCGTCCCGTTGGTAACGCCCTGTACCCACTGTCCCTCCAAAGCAGTGTCATCTCCAGGCTGAAGAAGTCCCGTTCCTGCAGCCTGTCCTGTCAGGACAAGTGCTTCAACCCCTGTCCACCCTACGGGCCCTCTCCTGAACTCACACCAGTTCGGCGATGCCGTTCTTGCATGGAGGGCCCCACAGTGGATGCAGTATCGAGGTGTGGCCTATGACAGTCTGAGCAGAGGGGAACCATTGCTCCCCCAGTCCCTGGGGGTGCTCCTGTTGGTAGGGCCAGCATGCTGTTGGCCCTCCACGATGCCAGGACACCCCGCTAGACCCTGCGAGGAGCTGAACTCTGAATACACAGACCAAGGATGAAAGCTGAAAGC
>NW_009647020.1:246791-252934 GCF_000708025.1 Charadrius vociferus
GGAAGCGCGGAGAGGAGGTGGTCAGGTACGAAGAACGTTATCGGCAATTGTACGTGCAACATGAAGTCAAACTCACAGTCCCATTTGCATAACCAAATAAAAAGCCTCAAACGTCCCTTTTTGCTGTTGCCAGGCAAATACTGAAGTGTGCGACCAATATAAACAATGGAAGAGAACCAGCAAAACTTGAGGAGACCCCTGACTGCGACAAACGTTTCACAACTAAACCACACCAGGCACCTGGCAGCTACACTTAGGCGCGTTACGCGGCCACCTGCTACAAATGGGTTGGGTTCCCAAGAAACTCCAGGGGACCTAACTGACCACCCCGAGCTATTTATTCTGCTCCTGTTATAGTACACGGCATTGGCTTGTCAGCTAGGTCCAGCTGACCACAATTAAACTTCTGTCTTAACAATGACTGACGCCTCAGCAACTTTGGAAGACCCACTCCAATAGTGAAATATCATGATATAGCCGGAAGGGAGAACGGATGAAACCCCAGTGCGACTATTAACGAACCTCTCGATTCAGACCACTTGCCTTTGGAGTAATTTTATAGAAGGAAAAATATTAGGTTAATAGAGCAGAACCAGGGCTATGACAGTAAAAACTACTGTCATTGCAAAGGAAAAGAGGAGTCAGCTTAAAATAGAAATACTACAACCAGCCAAGCAGAGAGCCATCCGGACCTGACAGCACCCATCTTCCACGGTTAGGACAGTTCTAAACATTTCCAAACAGCACACTGTGGTTTTATTTGAGGTTATCCAGAGAAACAATAACAGGCTCAGCCAGTTTATGAAAACAAGAAACACCGGTAGCAGCAAATACAGGCTCCACTTGGCAGATTCACCTTTGGCTTCTGCTGAGGAACCGAAATACCTGTGTATTGAGAAAGTCCTGAGCCTCACGCACTGATGATGAGGACCTCCGACCTAGGACACATTTCTTACTGACAACGCAAGGATGCCTGACGCTCCACTTTGCGGACCTTCTCACCCAGCGAGACCCAAAAACACGGGAGTCCCTGATCCCACGCAGTTCAGTACACATGAAGTGTTTTCCCTGCACTTAATTTATAAGCCAGCTTAGCCCACGGCTCCGACTTTGGTCAAGAGCGTACTCTTGCCTGGGAAAGCAGAGTGAACCCAGGAAGAAGGAAATACTCACCTGATTTAGAAATGAGCTTCTGGCCTCATATCCTCAACATGTCACGACTCCTCCCCGGCAATGCAGATGGGTGGCACTGGCCAAAATTAAGACAGGGAGATGCCTATCTCATGAGTAGAGACAGAAGTCTGACAGTCCCCTGTATCCCCTTCCTCATCCATTATGTGAGGAACTCTGACTGTCCAACCCCAAAACTGGCTGCATCAGCCCCCTCCTGTTCAACAAGAGGGAACGGAGCCACCACTGCCTTCATACCCAGCCTCAACCAGCACAGACCGGCATCTCACTGCCTGGGGACACTAGCACAGACCTTCCAGCTAAATTAAGAAAGCAGAGTGAGTTTCTAGAAAGTCAATGTCTGCAAAACTGCAAAGGCGTATGTAGCAGGACAGTGAGTGAGGGATGCAGATTTCCAAACACAGCAGTTCACTCAAAAAAGCAACTTGTATCATGGAGGCAGATCCAGCAGAACCGCAGAACGGTTGAGGTTGGAAGGCTGAAGTCAGGATCAGCGAGTCCAACCTCTGCTCACAGCAGGTCAGCTATAGCAGGTTACCCAGGGCTGCGTCCACTCGGGTTTTGAGTACCTCCAAGGATGGACACTGCAACCTCACTGGGCAACATGTTCCAGTGTTTGACCACCCCTTTGGTAAAAAAAAAAAAAAAAAAAGAAAAAAAAAAAGTGTTTCCTTACGTTTAAATTGAATTTCCTCTCTTTCACTCTCTGCCTGCTACCTCTTGTCCTGCCATTGGACACTACTGAGAAGAGCCAGGCTCCATCTCCTTTGTTCCCTGACATCATATACACATCGGTAAAATCCCCCGGAGCCTTCTCTTCTCCAGGCTGAACGGTCCCAACTCTCTCAGTCTCTCTCCATATCACAGATGCTCCAGTCTCTTCATCATTTTGTGGCTCTTCACTGGACATATTGTCTACATCCATGTCTTCCCTGCACTGGGGGGCCCAGCGCTGGACACAGTTCTCCAGATGTGGTTTCACCAGTGCAGAACAGAGGGGAAGGATCACCTCCCTTGAGCTGCTGGAAATGCTCTTCTTAGCTGCTGGTCAATTTGTGGGTCACCAGGATCCCCAATGTTTCTGCTTTTCAGTTGGTCAGTCCCCTGCTTGTACTGGTGCACGAGGTTACTCCTCCCCAGGTGCAGGAACTGGCATTTCCCTTTGTTGAACTCCCTAAGAATCCCGTTGGCCCATTTCTCCAGCCTGTCAAGGTCTCTCTGCACAGCAGCACAACAATCCAGTACGCACAAAGTCACACGCAGCATGTACATACACAGCAAAGTCATAAAGGGCCCTTGTAAGCACAGTCTCTTGTCTACGAGAGGCCCTAAAAAATGTCTGAAGGAGGTTCCATCCTCCTCTCTGCAATTAGCATGCCTCCAACTAAGTTATGTTTCTTCAGCTTACTGACAAAATGCACTTTTTCCAAACCTCAATCCTCTTTGACTGTCCATGTTCCTATCTGTGACGCTCCCAGCATCACTACTGAGGCTGTGGCAAAGCCCCAGGACACGAAACAAAGGTTAGTGGAGCTATTAGGTTAGCCTGGAGAACCACAGTATTCAGATAGCGATGCTGGGAATCTGGACACCACCCCCAAGGGCTCCCTTTCTGCTGGAGAGTAATGCTTCGCAGAGCCTCGCCTCCTCCCCCCGCTCACTTATTCAGTCAGATCAAGAGGTGGAAAATGAAAAAAGGAGAAAGGACAATGGATAAAAGGAACAGAACAAACCCTCTGAGCTACCACTCAACTATGCCGTTTCCCAGAAACAACAAAATCCTGGGGGCAGGCCTGGGAAGCCAACCATTCCCCAAATGGGATTAACAGCCACAGAGCCGGCCCGGCTCGGCAGGGCAGACAGCGCCGGGTCACCCCGGCCACCCCCGCATGGCCACCCCCGGCTCTGCGGAAGAGGCATGGTGGGGCTGGCCCCACTGCTCTGGCAGGAGGGAGGGAAAGGGCTTCGGTCCCAGAATGACCCCACCAACCTGGCGGTGCGCGGCAGAGTCAGGGATGCAGACCTACGGGGCCCACCGAGCCTCCCGTGCAGATGGCCGGTGCCTGCGACGCTGGCACCCAGCCGGCAGCAATCACGGCCACGGAGTCCCTGCAAGAAGGCCAGAGCCCTGTGGCCATCCGTGCTTCACACGATGGCAACACAAGTTCCTATGTCCTACAGCTCCCACCCCACCTGCAGAAAGATGCATCTTCACAGCCAAGCAAGCGGGAAAAGGTGTTTGGGTGCTGAAGCGCAGGACTTGGAAAACACCGAGTGCTTCTGCACGCAGACGGCTCCCCCCTTCCAGGTCAGCCCAGGCCCAGGTTAGTTTCACGACTCTTCTGAATCTTTGTTTTCTTGAGGCTACAGCAAGAGTGCTTCTGGCCTGCCCAAGGCTGAAGCCCAGCTCCCCCCTCCCCAGCCGCTGCCGGGGCATGGAGATCCCCTCCGCACTCCCCACACTAACGCA
Source organism: Charadrius vociferus (assembly GCF_000708025.1). NCBI lineage: Eukaryota > Metazoa > Chordata > Aves > Charadriiformes > Charadriidae > Charadrius > Charadrius vociferus. Next base: position 250,453 of record NW_009647020.1, read on the forward strand.
CAGCACTGACGTTCGCGTGAAGCAGTCGCATGCGTCTGGGCAGTAGCGTTTGTCCTGTTTCACACCCCAAACGTCAGTCCCACCAAAGGCGGAAGGGGACTAGGACACAGGGGTCTCGTTCTCCAGCATCACCTTGCTGCTCTCCTCCAGCGGCCAGCCCCCACGGTCCCTCCTGTACCCAGAGAAGGGCCATCTCCACGGTGGCCAGGAGGGAGGGAGGAGGGCAAGTGGACACCTGGACTCCTCTATCAGATTCTCCAGAGAAGGAGTCACACTGTTCTGCAGCACAGACAGCTCGGAGGGGCAGCCATGGCGCCGGGACCCCTGCTGGAAACGGCAGACAGGAGGGGGGCGGCCGTCAAGTGCCATCAGTAGGGACACTTCTCCCCTCAACCAAGCGCACTTTAAGCAGGCTTCAGTGAAACACACTCAAAGATGGGGCATTTCTCAAGGTGAGACAGAGGAAGCAACGCCGAAGAGGAGCAGGACGCGTGGCAGAGGAAGAGGAGGAGTCAGACACCCAACTTACACAACCGTAGAGCCGCAATGATCTTACACACAGGCCAACGTCTCTGAAATAAGGCGGTGACAATCTATACATCAGGAGACCAGGAACTGGGTCTATGCTATAACCAGTGTCTTCACACTGGAATTGCATAAAACCCTCTTGGTTCTGCAGCCAAAACTATCAAAGCGTTCCCAAACTCCGCTAGCCGCAGAGTGGGTCTCAGACATCTCCTTTTACTCCAAACCCTGTGACAAAAGGTCGCCTCCGAGACAAAGGCCCAGAGTCCGAGGTGCTTCAACCAGGTGGTTTTGCTGCAGGGGCTGAGCACGCCAACAGAGGCTGCTGCGTTACTTCTCCTCCAACGCAGGCTAAGGGGATCCAAGGCGGAGGCTTTGCTAACCTTCCTGATCCTGGCAGTGCCGGTGATACGGACGGGCCCTCCTTACATCTCATTAGGCTTAAGAGAATTTCAAGTCCAGCTGTCAAACCTTGCTGGTACAGTCCCACTGCCTTAAGCAGGACAGCACACGCTTAATTAAAGGCAGGATCAGACTGTGTAGTAAGGAAAATAATTACAATTCTCCTGGTGATTCATGAGCAAGAAGAGGGCCTGGCTGCCCTTGCCACCATGGGCTGGGCTGGCGGCAGCATGCAGCAGAGCTCCATCTTGGTCCCCAACCAGAACGAATGCACAGGACTGTCACCGTGGGCAGGAGGAGTCTGTCAGCAGTGAAATGCAGCAGCTCGGGCAGCTCCTCAAAATGCTCACAGCAAAACCAGGTTACGTATTTGAGCCTCGCGTTTCATTCCCATTTTCCTGGTGAAAGGCAGACTTGACATCTTAAGCACTGCCCACGGAGGAAGCAGAGACTCTGCCGCGCGCTCTGCGGGAGCACGCGTGTCTGCCTTTCCAGTCTTGGAGACCTACAGGTAGGAGAAGGGTGAACAGCACTGGGACCCCTCCTTTTACATCTCTGATGAAAGAGCGAGCCGATCTTCGACAGCTGTGCCAGTGGGATTGCCTGTGGGGAAAGCCAGCGGCGTGAGAGGGATTCAAGCAGAGCTGGAAGCTAAACTTGCAAAGCAAAACACCTGGGAGTTGATCAGCTCTAAGGTTAAACTCAGTTCTTCCAACTCACTCTGCTCAAAGCCAACACCTTACAGGTGAGGCCACAGAACCAGAAAGACTCCTGTCCCACGGCCGGGACGCCAGCCCCGGGGGCTGCGCAGCGCCCGCGGCACAGCAGGAGCGAGTCCGCTCCCCACAGGGCCATACGCCTCCGGGCAGCACCAGGCTGCACCGCCGCAGCCGTAAACTCAAGACACACTTTTTCCTACATTGAGAGAAACGACCCGAGCAACACATAATTCCCAAAATGGCGAGATTCAGGAAGAACCACGCCGCCTGATGTTTCGTGAGGATAACGGAGTTAATGGTAGCAGAGGTCAAAAAGGTGATCACCACTGCTGAGAGACGAGAACAGCAGCGTGGAGGTGCAGCGGCGAGGCCGCACTGCAGCCCCCGTGAGGGCACCGCCGCCGCTGCCCGGGCAGAGCCCCGCGTTCCTCAGAGGAACCTGCCTGGTGCCAGGTACTGGAGATGGGCCCTCACCCCCCCAGCAGGAGTGGGACCAGACCGCCGGCAGCGGATACAGACCCTTTAACCAGCGCAAACAAGGAAGGGGTCTTCCCAAATAACCGTCCCCAACTATAGCACTGTTCCATCGTCCACTCCTTGCGCCATCTGCCACAGATACCAAACTGGCTTTAGCCTCTTCTGGCCACGAGCACGTTGATCACAAACACCTGAAAGGCGGCAATTCGGCAGAATCACAAAGAGAAACGGCCCACGCTCCACAGCAGCCCAACACCAGGCACGGCAGCCTTCGGCCACGCTGGGGTGCACAGCCAGCCCGCCATGGGCAGGCCGCGCTCCCTGTGCCCCCGTGGGGATGGCAAAGGGGGGCTCTCCTC
>NW_009647020.1:253012-261084 GCF_000708025.1 Charadrius vociferus
CGCCCCCACTGGCCCCCAGCGCCGGCCGGAGCTCAGAGCCGGGAGGACACCGCCCCCGCTCCCCGGCTGCCGCCACACAGCCCTCCTTCACACACAGCCCCCCCTCACGCAGACTGGCCGGATTTCCGACTATTTAACCCCACGTATCAGGCCCCGAGGAATGCATTTCAAATGTATAAAAGTACTTAAGCGTCAGGAACACATTCCAGCTAAGACAAAGCGAGTTGTCTCCAAGCCAAAGGCTCGCCAGCTGCTTCTTCCCAGGCGCTGAAGCGGGGCCCGAGGAATGCGGTCCCCTCCACAGCACGCAGCGAGTGGCATCGATGGTCCAAATGAAATGACAAACCAATTCAGGGCCACAGAAAGGAAAGCCCCAAGCCAGAATTAGATCACGACACCACGATTAACGCTTCCCTCTTGCAAAGAGCTGGGGGGAGGGGGGGGGGGGTTTACCGACTGCAGCAATTCATGGTCAGACCGCATCTTGAACGCGAAGGTGGCACCTGACAACTGCGCAAACAGAGGGCCCCTCTGCTGGAAGCTGAGCACAAGCGACCTCCACCCCCGGCCTGTTCGGCGAGTGCCACCATCAGCACTCCCTGGGCAGGCACGGCGCGTCCCGGGGCACTTAACACTGAAATACCGCAAAAGCGTTCATCTGGAGAGACCGATTAAGACCATTTCATGGGACAGCATTCTGGCTAGAGGTGAAAAAGCAAAACGTAATATACCCCGAGTACTATCCACAGACCTCTCCCCCTTTCTTATCTATTCTACCAGGTCTCTCTCCCCACCCGGCCCCTCCTTGGCACACCAGCACCTCCGGAACCGCATTCTCCAGTGTAACGAAGGGACCTGACCCTCCTATCTACTCCTCTTCTTCTAAACCATCCTCTGACCAAAGAAGGGTCAACAAGCAATTACAAAAAAAGTAATTCACTTATCTGCAATGCCACAAATATTAGCAACAGGGAAAGATGCCAAGAGTTACACAATAACCTGTTCCCATTGTTTCAAATAAGATTGTATTTTCTTGAGGTGGAAATCATATCGAGCTATAAGTTTATCCAACAAATGCATCTCCAGCACTACAAAACAAACAAAAAAAACCCCAGCAAATAAGCTCTAACCCCAAAACTGGGAAACCAAGACAAGGCAAACGAGATCAAGTTTCTTAATTGGTAGAGAGCAAGGTATTCAGCCTACAGCAGCCTGTACGCTTGGGGTTCATGGAAGCACATTTCGGGGACTGGACAAGTCTTAAAGAAGAGTTAAGTGTCCCTGTGTGGAAGGAGACAGCAGGAGATTCTCAGACACAAAAGACGCAAACAACTCCGCTGAACAGGAAGAGTACAAAGAGTAGGAAGGTGCCAAAGCAGCTCCCAGGGGAACAGCTCAGACATACACCATTAAATACCCTGAACTAGAAATGGAAAAAGGAGGAGTCAGAAACCGCAAGCAACCTTGCAACGCAAGAGTTCTGCGGGCCATCGCATCCCTCTGCCTCAGCACACAGTGCGTCCCACCATCCACTGTGCTCTTTCACCATTGCCTCATCCAAGTTTCCATCAGGGAAACGGTGCAAGAAGGTTATGAAATCCAGGAATATTCAGGGGAACATATGTAATAGGTCAGAGGAGACCTAAAGAGGTTAACCTAGTTCTGCCTTTACCTCTAACCACCAATGAAACACCACCCAAAACATTCCTGGCAGATATTCAGGCAATAGCCGAAGGGAATAAGGAGAGATCGTAGAGGTGCAAGCAAATCAGGTAATGAGGGAATGCTCTGTAGGGCCACTGCGATATTGCGTTTACGCTTCAGAGACAGCATCCTGGAACACAAGCAAGGGAAGGGGAGCCTACGGAATAATTGTCACCAAGGAACAGGAGGAATCCCAAAGGTGCAAACTCCCTCCAAGCGGCCAACGTAGCAGCCGATGCACCCAAAGACGGGGAAGATGTTATTAACCACATGGCAGAGGTAACGTATCTAGAGGTTTACAATAACTGGGTCAGCTCAAACCAGGGGAAAGACTGAGTAGGCGCTTTCATTGATGACCTCCCTACACTGTACAAAACCAGCGTAAAGGAAGATTTGTTGAGAGACAGCACAGTTTAGGCCATAGTCACCTAAATCTTCCTTGACTCTCTGCTTCACTGAACCTCTTTGCCGCCCAGTATGCTTTTTTACCTTGCTGTTACACTCATGTGAACTTTCTCCGAGACCTGAGCTCCTTTTGAGATCCATGCAGGGCAGCACGCCCACACGCCGTCCAACAACAAAGCTGACTACGCACCTTGGAGATCACAGAGCAGCGAATATTAATAGTCAATTCTTATTTGTAGACCTTAAAGCATAAAATCACTTCCGTGCTCCTCTTCCCTGTCCTCTTGTTGTCGTGGTTATATGTCCAAGAGTTTTATTAGCTCTTTTTTCCGCATCTGAGCCTATACTCGGTTATTACCACTCCAGCGCAAATCCTAAATCACCCTAGTCACCACCCAGGATCTGTAAGACAAGAAAGTTACTGCACAGAGAGAAAAAGGATGAGGGTGAAAAGCCTGCATTTATTTCAACTTCTGGGCAGCAGCACGTCCAGAGTACCTGGCTTTTGGAAAAACAAAACCACATCCATTTGTACACATTAACTCATACGGCTCCTGAACTCCTGGAAGGAGCAGAGAGGCATGCCAACTCTGAGCACAGGTCTCACACCAATCAAGTTAAACCAGTTTCTTGCCTGGTTTTGTTAAACAAATGCAGCTTGCAGTTTTGACAAAGCCTGTGATGCAAAGAACTCACATGCAGAATAAGAGAAGGTGCCCACCGCACGCTCCGGCCCTGACGGACACCAGAGCGGGCACAGTCTCTGTACAGCACGGGGAACCAGAGAGGAGTCCGGGCGCTGCCGACTCGCGGTTCCCTGACTTTCTCAGGGAAGCGCTATTAGCACCGAGAGATTAAAAGGAGCAGCTTTACTCCTCCATGGAAGTAAATAAGACCCAAGATCCTCCTTGCAAGCCTCAGATGCCAGGAAATTAAAAGCTGCTCTTAATTAGCTTTGCGAGGCCCCACCTTGTCTTGGGAAAGTGACAAACACGGCTCTCGGGTTTCACCCTACTCCTGCAGCGGGATCCAAGACTCCGGACAAAGGACACCCATGCTCTCGCCCCAGGCCACCGGCAGCCAAACAGGAGGATCCGCTGGAACCCGGATTGCTCCTACCAGCCTGGAAACGGCCTTGCCAAAACGCAAATAGCAACAAGCCAGAACAGGAAGGGATCTGCGCCGGACCCAGGCGGCCTCCTCTCCCTGGTGCTCCCGCCAGGTGTCCATCTCTCGGGATTTGCAGTGCAAATAACAGCTCACCAGGCAGCAGGGGAAAAAAAGCTTTCTGCACTGGGCCCGATTGATCGTGGGAGCTTTAGCAAGGAACAAGTGAAGCAGAGAAACAGCAGCCCCTCCATTAGACATCCCTAGGGCTTGCCTCTTCAGCACCACCACTATTCAAACACTTGGTATCAAAGCTAGCTCTTTCATTTCCTCCTTTTCCCCCCTCTCTGCATGATCCCTCAGCCTGCCTCCCCACCTCACTACGCTTCCTACCCGGGTATCCTTCCAGCAGAAGGTCTCCAGCAGACCCGTCCCTCCGCATACTCCTGCTGACACAGGAGAGCTCTCCTCCCTCCTCCACATCGCCTCCTTCACAGTCTTCAGTGCCTACTCAGCTCTACCCTCTCTTCCTCCTACACCAGGTCCTACCGGCTCTGCTCCACCCAGGTTTCTTCCGACCTCTCCCTTTTATCTTCCCATACTCCAAACCTGAGCACTCCTCCGAAAACCCAGCAAGAGCCTCCGGATCCCTGTTGATCACACTCTGCTACCGGGCTGTGACCGGCTCCGTCTGCCACCTCCAAATTCCTCCTCCGAATTCCAGACTACATTCATTCCTTTCTGGTGAGACCTGCACCTCTGAAGTGCTCACGGAGAGGGGACTAAACGAGTCAGGTGGTTTTTGTAGCTCTAATGTAATGATTTAGCAGGCTGTACCCTTCAAACCTATATCCCTAGCTAAAGGACCTGCTAAGTTGTCCTGCTGCTGTGGTGTGCTACATGCTCACAGTCCTGCAGAAATCACTTTATGCAGGCCAGGTACAGCAGAAGTCGGCACAGGGCAAGGCATCCCCTCCTCTGGAATGCAGACACCCTCATGAAGAGCACGGGGAACTTATCAAATGGAATTTATCATTTTCCATGAAATCACGCTGTATCACCCTAGCAGCAAATCCCTGCACCAAGGCAGCAGATGCTCCTAACACACATTTAATCTATCACTTCAAACAACCAGAGTATAGCCACCGTAATGAAAAATCTGGACTCAAAACAGGCAAGATTCCATATGGGACAAATAGAAAAGAAGCAAGTGCAGACAGAAGAGTATTCGGCACTGCAGGACGGAGGGGAACTAGCGTTCACTTCTCCAGCTTGGAAGAGAGAGTTCAGGAAAGCGCGGTGGTGTCATCCAGAAATGCCAGGAGGCAGGCAGATCATCTAATCAGATCAAGCGCAAAGCAGCGGCACGAAGGGGACATGGGAAGTCCTGGTACAGAAGAAAATGGTGCCACAGAGAGAGCAAGAGATTGCCAGCGTTTCTGGACTCTGGAACAAGTGGAATAAAGACCAATAAACGCGTGTCAGACAGAGGTGGCCTGGTAGTGGGCACTAGGGAAGAAAACCCACAGAAGAGGAATCTGGTAACTCTTAACATTTTCAAAGGAAGTTGTTTGCTAAATGTAAAACAAGAAGTCCTTTCCAAAAGCCAGCCGCCCCTCCATTTTTTTTGCTTCAAAAAATCACCTCGATATGGAAGCCTTCCCCAAAAATCGTGCTTGAGCCCTCAAAGACAAACTTGTTCTGGTTGAACTTGTCACCGAGGACTGTATATACTCTCTTACTCACGTTTTTCTAACTGATCTCCATTTGCTGCTCTCCTCTCCCACCCCTACGCACGCATCTCGGTAGCTCTGTAAACCCTTCTCCCAAGGAACGGGTACGTGCAGCCCTGTTCTGTGAAACAAGGACACCTTACCTCCATCTTCCTCCGTGGTATGCACAAATCCTGTTCCCGGTCTCTCTCTCACACAAGAGGCACGTTTCCATGAAGTGCTTCTCAACCGGAAAGCATCCTCCCTAACCCCAACCAAAGACCTCTCCCATCACCTTTCCTCAGGGAAAATACATGCCCAAATCGAGTATTGCTGTCCTCTCTTTCCGCAGGAGAAGGGTAATTTATTTTCAGCTTTCATCCCATATCCACCTTGTATAACATGCGGATTCTTCCTCCCGCGTTAGGTATCCGTCCCTACCCACATCGCCCCCCCAACAATAATGTCTTTTAATAACGCCCCTCCTGCACCCGATTGGGGTGCCTGGGACTAAAAAGCGCACCTCTTCCCTTCTCAAGTTAAGTTCTATTAGCACAAAACGTTAGGACGCACGTCGGGTCAAACCTCAGGTGGATCTAACCTTGCATCCGCATTCCACCAAACTGCAGACCTCCTTATCAGCGGCCTCTGGACCACCCGACCATCCTTAGAGGAAACTTGGTAGGGTGGCTGGAAAGGGGAAAGACTGTGGGGTCTATTTCCGCTCACTCTTCCTGACGTGTTTCCAGGGTGCAGCGTCTCTAGGCAGCATCCACCATCTGCCTGCATTTTTTCAGGAGCAGTGAGCACTCAGGGGTGCTTTGCTTCCTTCCCCTCCTGTTTCCCCACCACACATATTTGGCCCTCGCCTTGCCTGTGAGGGAGAGGGCATTTAGGTTTTACTAGGGACGGGCTGATCATAGAACGGTTTGGGCTGGAAAGGACCTTAAAGACCATCTAGTTCCAACCTCCCTGCCATGGGCAGGCACACCTTCCACTAGACCAGGCTGCTCAAAGCCCCATCCAAGTGTTCAAACACTTCCCGGGATGGGGCATCCCCCCCGCAGTACCCATCACGACTGCGGAAAGCCCACAGCAGCCGCAGGCCATCCTTGATACGGAAGGGCGCGAGTACAGCGAGTCCAAAACAATACTTCCTCTAAGGCTCTCCTGGGATACGCAGCACAAGCAAGATGGTCTCCTTCGTTTTGGTCATTTTCTCTTCCATGAACCGGTCCACCTCTTTCCTGAACTCACGTAAACTTTGAGCATCCATTACATCATACGGCAAGTAGTTCCACACTTCAGCTTAACTACTCTTTGCATGAAAAATTATTTCATTTAGTCTGAAATGAGCCCTTTTTGGCTTCACTTAATGGCCTCCAGTCCTCGATTAGGAAGAAAAAGTGGTCAGTTGCTCCCTGTTCATTCCCTCCAGGCCACTTGTGATACTCCGGACCTCTGTCATCTGATGGAGGAACAGCACTACTTTTTTCAGACAGACTGAAGAGATCTTGTGAACATTTCTTTTCCTTGTGCAAAAGCTGTTGCATACTCGTCTGATCACGCCATTTTCTACTCCCCATTCGCTGTACCTCTTCTGACTTCACTAGATCTCTTTTGAGACTAAAGGACCAGAATCTTATCTGTCCATTCTCTATTGTTTTTCTGGTAATTCCTTGCCAGAAGTCTAAAAATTTGGGGGAATCCAAACACCAGAGGGAACTCAGGATAGGTCACGGCAAGAGCTCTGATGCTGCCAAGCCAAACAGACGTAACACCTGGAGTTAAACAAGAGTGTTCACAAATACAAGCTCTTCGGGTGACAACAGGAAGGAGACGGAGTGCTTAGGACAGACACAGAGCACCTCCTTTCACAGGCAGGATTGTATCTATCTGATCACAGACTGAGTAAAACATCAGTATAAAATTTGCATTTATAATCCAAAAGATGCTCTGCAAAAGCTAACCAAAACCCAGGAATCTCTCGGTCCAAACGGCTCCTCTGTAAACACAAAGCAGGACTGTGACTATTCATCAGGACGCGAAGGAGTTGAGCAGCGCGAGGATCAGCAAGTTCACCGCAGACATGTCGCAATTACCCTCCTCTGCAGAAAAGACTTACGCTCATTCATAAGTCCTAACCTGCCTACAACACACATTTTCCAGTAGTTTGAGAAATATCCCCGCCTAAAGTATAACAAGATCCCCAGATGCACGATGGAAGAGAGCTGATAAAGTACCATACCTCTGTCTCCGTACCTGAACAACGTGCCCTCACGACTGAATCCCACAAGCAGCCTGGCTCACAGTAATACAAAGGCAGACAAGCAGGAAAGACAGAGAGAACGCAAAAATATTAGAGATATCAGGAGATCGAGTATCTGCTGTTTCTGTACAAGAGAATCTGTTTAGGTAGGAATGGATAAATCGTACAGTTTAACGAAACTCAAACAATTTTGGCCTGAATCAAAACCAAGGTTTTGGTTTGCGTTGGGTTTTTTTTCCAGATTTCACGGCAAATTTCATAATGTGTCAGTAATTCCAATAAAAAGTAACTTTAGTAAAAAGGTCAAGTCTGTATTTACTGACTCTCTTATGTTTCTCTCTGGCAAAAAAACAATACTTCACTAACTGTTTTGAAATGGTACAATTTCCACGGCGGGTACGTGATAGAACTTCCTCCAGAATACCCTATAGCCCAGTAATGTCTGAAGGCCTTCCCCATCCCGAGAGGCAGGTTCAAACTCCAGTTGTTGTTTGCAGTGTCCTGTGCTGCGGATTACCCGGCGGAATAGGAACATCCCCATTCCACCTCCCGCTGAACGGCACTTTAGGGACCCCACACAAGAGCTCAGCGCCTACCGAGGCTCCTGCCTGGGGAAAGCCGACCCTTTTGGGGCTCAGAGACGGATGGGTCGAGCGGGCGGCAGAGCAGATCTCCAGTCGCCTGATTCTGCAGAGAAGTCGCCTCGGCACGGAGCGTGGCAGCACTCGCAGGACTGACCTCCTGTGTCACCTGCGCAGAGCTCTGTGCCTGAACAGAACTGCAGAAGAAGCGGCAAGGGCGGGCTGAAGCCCCAGATGATAACTGTAAAGCACCTCTATCGCTTTTTGTAAACTTATTCGACGCCGTTTGCAGTT
>NW_009647020.1:262414-268774 GCF_000708025.1 Charadrius vociferus
GAGCCGTCCATCCCCCGCGGGAAGGAACGGCCCGAGGCAGAACTCAGTCCCGCGTTCCGTGTGGGGGTTTCCCCGGGTAATATCTGTACACACACACACACACAGCCTCTTGCCTGGCAGCTGCTGCGTATCGAGTTCGTAACGTGGGACATCGTTCGAGAAATACTCGGGGGGAAAAAAACCCAACCCTGTGCCGCTGTGTGCGGTTCCGTGAGGCACCGGCACTTCTCGCTCAGAAGAGCGGCTGCACCGGAGGGCGGTCACGGGGGACACCAGGAGTCACGATGGGCCCTCTCCGAAGAGAGCTCGGGGGGACACCGACGCGCCACAGAACACGAGTCGAGGGGGACCGCAGCGGCGGCTCTTGAAACAAGTGCTGCAAAAAGGAGGAATCAAGAACAGCGACGGCCGTCTCCATCCCCCCACACGCAGCAAAGGCGCAGTCGGGGCAGAGCAGGTGTAAAATCCACACGTGCGCTCCGTTCTGGGACGCGTCGCCCAAGATGCCGCTTTGCAACAAAAGCATGAAGTCCAAAGTAAGTTGTTCCCACAAAGGTGTCCCCAGGATGGTGCGGTCCTCCTGGTTCTCTCCTGGATTGCTTCCGTTGCGTCCTGGTCTCTTTATCACTCCCTATCTTTCTTGCCCAGTTATTTCTGCTCATTTAAGTCTGTCACCTCTTAATTTGGCACCTCCAGCCCAGCCCCGTCACCCGGTCGTTACACTCATCTCCTCGCCAAACAAGATTCTTTGTCCCAGCAATCTCTGCCTCACACACACGTCTCCACCTCCACGGTGTACCTTCATTTGCCTCCACTGCAGTGTGTTCTATAATACAGAAATCATGCCACGTTAAGCTGTGACTTCACACAATTTATTTTTTTTTTCCTGGGCAAAAGTACTAACTAGTGTAACGCATCAGTTGGTGTAGTACCCCATCAGTAATTGCGACGGTAGCAAGGAAAAAAATGGGGGTGACTGCAGAAACTCTTAAGGCAGACAATGAATCAGCCATCAGGAAATGGTGAGATGAGATTTAAATTTTCGGCCCAGCTCTTAGCGTTTGTACCAAAAAGGGGGAATGTCCCAGCGACATTTCCCAGAAAATGGAGGGGCAGCACAACAAAGCAAAAACTGTGATATTTTGAAAATGTTTCATTAATATATCAGCCTAAATTTTAGCACAAGTGCAAGGTTATGTCAGAGACAAAGAACAAGAATTTCCGTTGTGCGTAAGCTCACAGGTTAGACATAAATCACAGAATCGTTGAGGTTGGAAGAGACCTTTAAGATCATCGAGTCCAACCGTTAACCCAACGCTGCCACGTTACCACTAACCCACGTCCCTCAGCACCACCTCTGCCCGTCTGTTAAACACCTCCAGGGGTGGTGACTCCCCCACTGCCCTGGGCAGCCTCTGCCAGTGCTCCACAACCCTTTCCGGGAAGAAGCGTTTCCCAAGCTCCAATCTAAACCTCCCCTGGCGCAGCTTGAGGCCATTTCCCCTTGTCCTCCTGTTCCTTGGGAGCAGAGCCCGACCCCCCCTCGCTACCTGCTCCTTTCAGGGAGCTGTGGAGAGCGATACGATGTAGGAGAAACAGGAACGATTCACACAGAATAGAAAGTGACACAAAAGGGGATCCTGTGATGGAGGTGGCACTATGGGGAGTGTTTGGCTGTGTCTGGTGACAGCAGGCACGTGGGCAACGGAGCACACAGGGACTCGCGGACATCAAAAGTGCCTTGGTTCTGGTCGCTCACAGTTCCGGTGAAAATGAACTTCCAAATTGCGCCCCTGTTCAGAGTAGCTTCTAGATGAATAACTGAAAACTCTTAAGGAAGTAGATTTTCTAAATGTGATTCATCTAGCCTACCAAAACACTAATAATAGCAAGAAAGCATATTCTACGAAAGTACATGAATAAGGAGACAAACAAAAAAAAGACCCATCTAATCTAAATGAAGATGTTAATGCAAGAGCAGGTATGAAGCTGGTTGCCAATGTTCGGTCTCCAACTTCAGGAAGTTGAGAAAAGTCTATCTGTAAATCTCAGCATTTAAGATCGTGAACTCTGTGCATCTTCGCAGCGCTAACCTCATTTTGGTACTATTCTCAAGGGCTTTGTAAGTTGGAAGAAAATGGTTTTACTAAAGAGTTAAAATCGTCAAGGTAGAACAAAAATTCTGTAACGCCTTTGAGCAATGGAAGTCGTGTAACAGCAGCTGCCCCTTTGTAAGCCCATAGTTGGGGAAGCTCCGAAGGCACTTCACACGCTCATTTGACAAACCCTCCAGAGATGGAGACACCACTGAACCTGACCGAGTCAACAAAACAGGGATTTGATGGGCTTTTCTCTGGAAGCCTGTCTTCCCTAGTTGGTAAAGAAGGGAACTGTATTTTCTGTTGAAGCTGCTCCGGCTCCATCCAGCTGTTAGAGGTGCGGCGCTAAACCAGCTCTGCCCCCGGCGCGCTGAACTGCTGTCAGGGTTTTATCGTCCCACCACAGGATGGATCCGATGCTGAATCAGTGCTAACGCACACACTGACTTGCAAACCAAACCGAGGACAAAGTTTATCAGAGATTTCTGCAAAAATCCCATCACAGCCTTGTCACCTCCTCTGCGTGGTGCTGTCTTAATTTGCAGGACTAAGTTTCTGAGAGAAGCAGGTTTTTTGTGACCGTACCTCATTGTACTTGAACGCTCGGCTGCTGCAGAGCAGATGCTGCGTGTGAGAACGCCGTTCCTCTGCCCTGCGGTGCTTGAAAATTCAGACCACTCTGTTTTCTGTGTTCACTGGAAAACTGCGCCCTATTTGCCGTGCAGTTTCATTAAATGAGTGGTTCATCAGGAAACTCGGACCTAGAGCACATCCTGAAAAACAGTGAAACAGCTCTTTCTGTTGCAGACTGCTGCCCTGGGTCAGCGGGTCTTGCTGGTCCTCTCTCCCTTCAGCCTCAGAACTTTTCTGGAGCGAGCGTTGCTGGATCTGTCACCCCCGGGGGCACCTGCAACCGCTTCGGCGGGAAGTTCACCGAAACAGGCCCAGAGAAAAGGGTTTCTTTCCTGAGAAGTCCCAAGTACTTCAGCTTCCGAACCAGCCGGAGGAGGGTCAAAGAAAGCGAGAGAAGCCGAGCTGTGTACGAAGGGCTCTGGCGAGAGCCACCCCAGACTGCTTCAGCGGAACTCGTAGCCCAGAAGGGATGCGAAATTCACCGAGTCCAGCGCTGCACGATGCCCCCGAAACTGCAAATTTACCTCGGGGTGCATGGGTTGACACAGCCTCTAATTTAGGAAGACCCTTACCTGTAAGTTGTTGGTATCTGAAGCACGTTCATCCCACGCTTGCGCTGTTCTACACTCTTGTGTGGGAACCTGCAGGGGCCACTGCCTCGGGGGGGGATGGGGTGGGCCCTTTGAGGAGCAGAGCTGTCACTTGGGGCAAGTCCACTTGGGTTACTCTGTAGAAAGCGAGCACTGGGCATTGAAAGAACAGATGAGAACCTCAAGTGACAGAGGCCCGTTTATGGAAAACTACCCAATTGCCAAGACCGTCTCATGAACACTGTGGGAAAAGACTGCCAGATGGTCTGTCCAAGTACAATGAGATACTGAAAAACCTTCTCATGTACCTATTTTGCTTCAGACTGTTACCTCCCAAATTTTTTGGTCTCTTCCTACTCATCTTCTGTGCAGGAATACACTGGTAATCTACCAGATTTACAGGCTTTAATCTTGAGCACAAGTCAACAGCGGGAAGGAGACAAAGAACAGCATTGCAGGGGTTAAAGGCTCTGAAACGTGAGGTCCTGGGCCAAAGAAAACATCGGTGGTATGCAGGTCTATAATTAGGTGTATATATGCAGGATTTGAGCTGGGGATTAGTTATCCCTTTTGCCCAAGCGTTCAAATCTAAGGCAAGGGACTCAGGAAAAAGTGTTTCAAAGCTGGGTAGGTGGGGAGAACAGGAGCGACAGACACAGGAATGGACTGGAACCAGTTTTAAGTTGAATTCAGATGAAAATCTTCCAGAATCCTGAAATCCCTGACTGAGCTTACTCAAACACCCGTATCCATCAGGGCAAGACCTCAAGCCCTGTTTTCCAGCGGAGCAATCCTGTAGAGGTCGCAGAGGTCTCTCCGCAGAGAGCACAGGTATGGGAGCTCACAAGGTCTCTTTTCCCTGTTACACTGAAATGATCCAACTCAAAAAACTTGAGAGCCAATCCTGCACCACCGGTACCAACTGGGCTTCTGTGGTGCGGCGTTCTTCTCACCTCCACGTAAGCTATATCCTCTTTAAAATGCACCTTTGGGCTACAGGGAAGGCCCACAGTCTTACGAGAGCTGAAGTTTCCGACCCCTGATAAGGAGTCAGTGAGCAGAGCGAAGGCATGAAGGTCCACCTAGAGCAGCCTGGTGGCCTCTGCTGTCCACCAACACTGTTTCCTTCAGGGATTAGAGAAGTTGAACTCTCTACTGGTCGGGTGCAGTCTAAGCTCCAGGACTCAGGCAAAAAGGTCTCATCCTTCCCCCAAACATTTTTGGGATGTTTTTATTAAAACCCAGAGCCACCTCTGACAGTTGCCACCAGACAGAGCCATTCAATAGTTTGTGCAGCTGCACCCGAACAGCTTGCTGCCATAAATAAGGCAAGAAGGCATCCCAGCTGCTCAGTTCTGTTTCTGTTCCATCGATTCTGGTACTAGGGAAGTTACACACACTCCGCTTCAAGATATACACAGGCTGCCGTGACACACCAAAGCTACCAGTATGGTTATCACCCAGTATGAGCATACCTAAATGTACAGACTCCAGGAACTACAGGAAGGCAAATCTGGACAGGTTTAGCCTTCTCGCGTCTTTCAGGCAATCACTGCAGACCTGTGCCTGAATCTTAACGAGATGAGCGCAGCTCTCTGTCCTAATTTAGGGTTGCAAATCCGGGAAAGTCCATTACAGAATCACAGAATGGTCAGGGTTGGAAGGAACCTCTGGAGATCATCTAGTCCATTGGTGTGGAGTCACGCGGTGAGGTTTCCAGATGTTCACGTTGCTTCTGCAAAAGGCCCGTTCTGAATTGCCCAAATTTTTCAAATAATTGACCCTGAAGACCAACGCTGCCACATCAACTGAGAAAGCCCTACTCAGGTAAAACAGCTGAAAACCACTACTCTGCAGAGTGGTGTATTCTCTCAACAGGAAAAGTCTGAAAAAGCCTGAACGTGAAGTAACTCGATGGCACCTTGTTACTTTCTCACCCTGTCAGAAAACTGTTCAGACTACAATCATTTCAGAAGAGGAGTATCAAGAAAGACTGAAGCTTGACTAACAGGCTAATGTAGAGGAACCCACTCTTTTGGCCGTGCTCCCACCAGATCCGTGCTGCACCTGAAAAAAGGATCCACAACTTCTTCCAGTTTGCTGAGAAAGCATAACACAAAGTGTGGTAATTGGAAGAATGCACAATGAAATGCGAGTTGGTGATTGCAGAGACATCTCTGAAGCGTCCTATCTGAGGGAACGGGGAGGGAATGGTGAGAGGCCACCAATAAATTCAGGCAAGGGTCCAACGCAACCCGTGCTCCCAGGGACGGACAGACGGGCTCGCCAGCCCAGGGCAGCAGCCTGCCGGTCTCTCCAAAGGGAGGGTCGCAGGGTGCAACTTTGTGCTCCTCTGGTCACACGTGGCATCCTTGTAGTCACCCACTGCTTCAGGCTCGTACAGTCACCCAGAAAGCTAACTATATGGATGGTGAACCCCCCCGAACTTGCCCCAGGAGAGGAACACCACAACATCCAACACCGCATAGCACACCCACCGACTGTCCCCATAACCTGCGCATCCTCGTCCCAGTTACAGCTTTCCAATCAGAATCCATCACTGCTGAATAAACCACTTTAAACTCAAACACAAGCCAAAGCAGACTACATCCGCTTATGCCAAGCCCCACGTTACCGACCTGCCATGCTAGCCTGCGTATTTCTATGCCTGCTTCAAAATCCTAAATCATTAGAAAGGTCTACATTTGGCCTAAATCAGCTTTCTAGTAAGATCTCTTCAGCTATTTGGAGGTTGAACTAGATGACATTTAAAGGTCCCTTCCAGCCCAAACTATTCTATGATGCCAGGGAAAAAAAGCCCCCCCTCCCCTTTTTTTTTTTTTTAGGATTGTATTCTATTTGTCAGCTATTCCTCATCAATTTGTGTTTAGCTCATGCTATAGCATTTTAATTACAATGTTGTACAACACCTGATCTTAGACTCACAGAATAGGGACCTTCAAAGGCCATCCAGTCCCAACCCCCTGCCCCAGGCAGGGCCACCTCCCCCCAGCCCAGGTTGCTCCGAGCCCCGTCCA
>NW_009647020.1:269196-270656 GCF_000708025.1 Charadrius vociferus
ATGGCCGGCTCCTGGCCAGCTTTTCCCCCCCCGGCACCCCCGAGCCCTTCTCGGCAGGGCTGCTCTCCATCCCTCCATCCCCAGCCTGTGCCGGGACCGGGGGCTGCCCCCACCCCGCAGCAGGACCCTGCGCTTGGCCTGGCTCAGCCCCGTCACCTTCACATGGGGCCACCTCTCAGCCTGTCCTGGTCCCTCTGGATGCCATCCCCTCCCTCAGGCATGTTCACTCTACCACACAATTTGGTGTTGTCTGCCAACTTGCCAAGGGTTCACTCGGTCCCATTCTCCATGTCATTAATAAAAATATCAGTCCTGGTATGGACCTCTGAGGGACAGCACTCATTACTCTTCTCCATTCTGACATGAAGCTGTTGACTGCATCTCTCCAGATGTGGCCATCCAGCCAATTCCTCATCCATCCAACAGTTCATCCACCGTACCTCTCTCCAACTCAGGTACAAGGACGTTGTGGAGGACTGCGTCAAAGGCCACACAGACGGTAAGACAGATGGTCTTTTGTCAGACATTTATGAAGTTACTTATGTAAAATATCATCTTGTCAGCCAAGTAAGATTGATTGTGCACAAAAACTTGTTGATTAACACTTAGGCTGTCATTCTTAAATCTGTGCTCTCTCATTCCATCAACTTTTATCCAGTTTGGTTTCTTCAAACCATCAACACCCCAAGGAAGCTTACCGTGCAGTCTCTATACTCCTAAATGCAGCCAAGAGAACAGGAGCAGATAGCAGAAAACGGAAGCGAGACAGACCAACTAAGTCATGGGAGAGGTGTTTTGGTTTTCTTCAGTAGGAATAATAAAACTCTGGAACAATTAAAACTAGCGAGTTTCCTCCTGCATCACAAACCAAAGCAGCTGCGCTGCATTGTGGAACTGGGACAACTGTGAGCAACCAGTATGCCGTGGCTGTGAGAGGTCAGTGGGATCACGGGCCGCACGGCACGACGCATTTCCAGCAGAGGTAAGAAAGGACGAACACCGCTATACAATATATGCAGCAGGTCTATCAACTGCTTTCAATAAAAGGAAATCGAAGCTAAAACACAAAGAAGGGCTGCTAGGGCAGGTGACCAGGGAAAAAAAGATCCCAGGGGACGTCGGCTATCAAAACACAAGTTGGAAGTGACAGGCTTGCTAATAACTTGGAACAGGTATAAAAAAGGGGGAAAAAAAAGGTTATTTAACCTAACAGGCAACATCAGTACAAAAAGAAGTAAATATAGATTAGTCATAAATAAAGTTAAACTGCAAATACAAATTTCTAACCTACAATAGAAGAGTTCTTTTGAATGTTTGAAACAAAATACAAAAATTTAATTTTAAAAACATCTCCAAGCTTAGAAGCAACCCACAGCTGCAGGCTCAACTCAGAATTCCCTACGGAAGTTCCTTCGAGATCACCCTTCCTTTATTTGAATTCCTGAACTAAAATGATGCTT
>NW_009647020.1:270669-277006 GCF_000708025.1 Charadrius vociferus
TGTGCTGTGTACCAGTTACGCATAACAAGCAATATAGTAGCCCCTTACGTACTTAAAATATTTAAAATAATTAACATGAACTAATTCTGTTCCTACTCAATAGCTAGACAGAAAGATTACTAAAATAAATGCATTTAAGCTTTGTACATATTACTAAAGCTATGAGTCCTCAACACCCCCCTCCCCTCTCCTTTCAGGCAAGGCGTGTGTTCCGCATCCCTGTCCGTAGCACAAGGGATGGATGGTTATTTCATAAATGCACTTTAGGTGCTGCGAATCAGCGCTACTCACGCTCTCAACCCAGTTGTGACGCCTGCAGCCCGACCCGCTGTTCCTGTTTTGGCACGTTAAAGATCGGTAGGGGTAACTGACCCATCGATAAAACCGTGAGGGCCAAACTACGGTATCGGAACAAACATGATGCGAACCCTCCAAAAAGACCCAGCTGGTCCAACTCTGGGCTCTGACCCACGTTTGGGCTCCCGAATCCGAGCTCAACAGGCAGGTCCTCAGCGGGAAAGCTCCCTCCCACCCCCACCCAAGCTACCCTCCGTGTTGTTAACGCAGCAGCTCTCAAGGGTGCTGCTGAAATACTTTACGAAGAGACTCCCTCCTCTGTTCCAACCATTCATGGCCCATCTCTGAAGAAAACTGCTATTCCAGCCCCTAAAAGGTGCAGGGGGATCTTGACCTGAGTGTTTCTGAAGTGACCACGGCGTAAGGCAGGAACACGGGCAGCAACCCCTCTTCAGGCTCTGGCCCCGCTCCTCCGGGCGATGGGGCCAGACCCAGGGCAGGCTCAGCTGACGAGACGTCAGCCCCTGTAACACACACACAGATGCACACCGGCTTTCTTTGCGCTTTTATCCAAACTACAAGTACATCACAGAGATCTGTGCCCACCCTGGAGCGTTCTTTATACATGGCTAAAAAAAAAAACCCAGACAGGCAGAGGGGGCAGGGGCAAAGTCTTTCAAGTAGAGTTCATGCTGACAGGTCACTGTTATCAAATCTCTCCTGGTCGTACACCTCTGCTACCACCTTTCTTCCCGCAAACCAGCGCCCATTCAGAGCCTGAATGGCTTTGTGAGTCTCTGAGGCCATGGAGAACTCCACAAAGATCTTGACAATGATCTCGGCATCCTCCTCTTCTCCTTGCTTCTCCTGGTAGATGATGACCCTGTTTACAGCCCCAAATTTGCCACATTCTTCTGTCACTTCTCCCTCTAGGTCATCATCAATGTCCTTTGGATCCACCATGTTGCGAAGCACCATCACAGTGGACTGCAGAGAGAAGGCCAAGACAAAAGAATTAGTACACGTCAGAGACACCGAGATTACATTCGCAAAGCCACATCAGACTACGCAGCACGCCTGAGCACCACCAGGTACTCCAGTGCTGTGTCATTACAAGCATATTGCATGAGACCAGTGATGTCCCAAGTTCTCAGGAACAAATCAGTAAATTTTCTTCCCAGGCATCAGAAGCGGGAACAAATCTCATTCACCGACAGCTGGTGTGGCCTGGCCTCGGTCAGGACAGCTGTGGGCTCTCTCTTGGGCTTTTCTTAGACGCATCTTTGAAGCAATAGTGACCTGGAGACCTCTGTGATTTTTCTTGTGCTGTTTCTATCCAGTCAGTTTTTGCTTTCTGATCTCCAACACCACTGTCATGTCTTTTATAATTTTTTTTTTTCCTCAGCTCTAAATAAAGTAGAAGGATTAACTACGTCTTTTTTACCTCTAACAACTGGTGGTTGACCAGGTACATTCAGTACAGGGCATAACGATATGCGAGTCCGTCAGAGCGCATGCAACATACCTCTCTCATGCATCCCTGTGTCAAGCCCTTCCGTGACTGAGCACCTCTCTGTATCACAGAACGGTTGAGGTTGGAAGGGACCTCTGGAGGTCACCTGGTCCACGCTCCCCTGCTCGAGCAGGGCCACCCAGAGTCACCCAGGACCACGTCCAGATGGCTTCTGTGTGTCTCTTTTTGTGCATTACACCCAGCTCTGCCACATCCCTTCCTCCTGGCTCTGGCCGCGCGCAACATCACAGGGTAGCGGACACACCGTTTCAGGCTCAGTATAATTTTTAAATACTTGTTCCAGTTCTTACTCACATGTCTGTATAACTGCCTTTAAGGGCCTACCAAAAGAACCGCAAAACCAGAAAGGCACTTACAGGTTGAGAATGCTAAGCAGCTTTGAGAATGGCGTAGTTTAAGACTCTTTTCTGACATCGCTAAACTTTTTTTCAAGCAAGTATTCCAAATGAATCTGATTCTTTGAGAAAGGTACTTGTGACAGAGGAAAACTGGGTGCTAAGTCAGAAGCTTAAAGATGTTTTTAAAATTACGGACCCTTGAAAGTAAAGGAGAACACTCACTAGCTAACTCATGTGTGTCCTCCCTTATGAAATGCATGTCAGCATTATCCCTAGTTAGCAAACAGAGAAGAAATGTTGTTGATTCAAGTGTCAAAGCTCAGGAAATCTGCATGTCAGGTTTCTCTCAATCACACACAGGAACAAGCCTCTCATCATACCCAAACAAAAAGCCTGATGACATTACCATACAGCCCTTTCCAAAACCTTCCCCTGCCAAATCTATGAATCCATTGTTCTGATTTACGTTCCGAGTTTTTCTATCATTCATTCTTGTCCTCTTTCTCATTGTAACTTCAATGAAATTTTGTTTTATACACAGCTCAGAGTTTCATCCTACTGTAAAAGGTTGTGGGGAAAAGGTGCACTCAATAGTTTGGAACAGATTGCCCCGACCGTGTGCCAGTCTCACTTCTTTAATAATAATAATGGACAAAGGGCCATCATGGTTTGCTCTAATGATGCTAAGTAAACACCGAGTTTAACCAGAGACACCTCCTAGCCTAGTGACTGAGAAGATCCTGAAGGCAGAGCAAGAACCATCCCAAGCAGCACACAAGCAGCCGCAGCCTTTGCGGTCCCACACGAGCGCTGTGGGACACCCACACCGTGCGCTGCAGGAAGCCTGTACCGCGTACAAAACTGCACGGCCGTACCACATTAAGACAGATCTAAACCCAGTATTCTCGTCCGCTGACAACCGGCACCAGCTCAGGGGGGTCACACTGCACTCACCTCCTGTTTACGAAGCAATTTCTGCATCACCATATGACGGGCACTGCTGCCAGATATGCTCATGTGCTCCTGTTCGCTCAGCATCTCCGGCCTCTCGGACTCCTGGAATACCTCTTCTTCTTCCTTCTCCTTTTTGACCTCCATCAGGCCCAGCGCTGGGGGACTAGCCAGGATAGGATTCACAACTCCCACTTGCGGAATAGTGACGGGAATGGGAGGTCGGGCAGGGGTTACACCTGTAAGAGTACAAACTCTGTAGCGTGAAGAAAGGAACTGATGTTCTGCAACATTTGGGTACACACCAGCCAGTGATAAAGAGGATCACAGAATCTAGATGGTTTTATTTGCTCCGCACCAACAACAGCCAGGGAGACATAAGCAGCAACTCAGTCAGCATACAGACAAAAGCACTCAATGCATGCGTCATGTACTGGCCCAGAAGGGCAGTGCAGGATTCTGCAGGGAGTAACAATTATCCAGATTTTCATTCAGAGTGCCATGTATTGCTGCTGTGAAGTTCATGTCCCTGTTGCATCTAATGGCTATAAACTGCATTTAATGGCTATAAACTGGAAGAGGGTAGGTTTAGATTCGGTATTAGGAAGAAATTCTTTACTGTAAGGGTGGTGAGGCACTGGAACAGGTTGGCCAGAGAAGTTGTGGAAGCTCCATCCCTGGAGGGGTTCAAGGCCAGGCTGGATGGGGCTTTGAGTAACCTGGTCTAGTGGGAGGGGTCCCTGCCCATGGCAGGGGGGGTGGAACTAAATGATCTTCAAGGTCCCTTCCAACCTAAACCATTCTATGATTCTATATACCAAAATAAATTCCTGCTATGTCGCACAAATAAAAAAAAAAAATACAAGTTCTTGACACAGGAGGGCAGGGAGGAGGATTTCAGCTTCCAATTAGTTGTGACCCCAGCTATAGAGAACCGTGCTTCCTAACAGGTACTCCGGTGACGAAATGAAGAGTAAACATACCTGTAATGACTCCCGGCGCTTGTGCTGCCATTACAGCCTGTGGCAACGCCCCTAACGGCTGGGCCAGAGTCAGTGCTGGAGATACCAGCCCAGGGGTTGCCAAAGTGCCAAGAACCGCAGCTCCTGCCACTGCTTCCTGCAAGACAGAAAACCACCCAACAACAACAACAACAAAGTGTTAATTCTATGTCAAGAATTCATACATGGGTGCATTCAGCTGAGGCTCAGCTTTTTTCCCACCTCAGAAATACCAGATATATAGATGCTGAGGATGACAGCACTACTGTAAAAGAAAAAAAAAAAGAGTATGCCATCCAGACCACCAGAGAAATGTAGAAACTACGAGACACCAAGCCTTGAAAGAAAAGCGTTCTCCTGCAACTCAAATTTCACCCATCCTCTGAAGCTGCTAGGTCGGTTACCGAATGAAAGACACTGAGGGACTCAACACACAGTTTGAAAGACGCGGGCAATTCCAGAGTAAGAGGAATCTCTACTTGTTTCCAGTTTCTGCACAGATAAAGCTTTTTACTGATGCCAAGGAACGTGATCCATTTTAAAAAGACTGATGGGAGCTCCCATCCCACCCCCTCTGACAACAGCACCAGGGCCACGTGACAAACCAGGTGAGGGAACTCTCACAGCGGAAGTTTTTCCTTAAGTGATACGGAAGGTTAATCCTTGTCTGATTCAAGGAACACTGCAGTCAAACCCACTGCTGCAAGCACGAGGGACAGAGCAAGGGAGAGCACAATACCCCTATTTTCAAAAGCCGCATGCGTTTAGATCAGTTTAAACCAAAAATTGTATCTGTCCAGTCTTCATCTGTCAGGTGCAGACAGCAACACAGCACTGAAATTGCGTTCACGATCACAGCAACCGCTAACAATTACCACACTTGTAAATTTTTCAATGAGACAATCATATAGCTAACTTTTGCCACCACTGTTTTTACTGGTAAGACCCTACTGAATTTTACTGCTTTCGATCACTGGAAACTCTTCAAATTTCCAGACTTGATAATTGAAACGTTTTATAACAACTTCTTTTTATCCGTGTTGCCTGCACCTCCTTTTCCATCCCGTTACCTACCTGTCTCCATTCACACTGTATTTGAGCAAAAATCCGATGCACCTTTCAGCAGTTTTCTACAGTTATACCACGCCAAACTTTTCCATTTTCTTCCCGCATATCAGGTTTTCCAATTCTCCCAATTATTGTAGTACTTCTTTATACCTTCTATAATCCAAATAAACATCCTGACTCTAAGTGACCAGAATTCAAACATCATTCAACACGAACACCTAGTTAAATGATAAAACACTGCTACACCAATAAACACCAATAAAACTGCTGAAAATAAAAGTACCTAAAATATACCCTAGGATCCCCAATTTTTTTTGTTGCTTTCGGGGCTATTATGTTCATGATCTAGTTACCCAGATCCTTCTCTTCCTAGTTTTCATGGGGCTCCTTTACGTCCTGACACCATGGAGCAAAAAAATTCTAAGGTTTTGCTCCTTAAATGCAGTATCTTGTACTCTTACTACTAAAGGTGGCATATATATATATCTTACTCCAATCTGCTGCAATATTCCAATTCTCCCCTACATTAATAACACATCTCATCTCTTTGTTGCCAACTAATTCCATTAGTGCTCTTCCCCTCATACCACTGGAATAAGGCCACTAATATTTTTATTGGAGATGAAGCAAGACCTATCTGTAAGTAATTTCACCACGAGAGTGAAGAGTCAGCAATTTCCAGCACAGCTCGTTTCTATCTCTTCTTCTCTTTGCCTACGCATCTAAAACTTCACTGTAATAGTGCTGGTCTTGTCTAACAGCTTCTCACAGAGGTCTACACCAACTCCTGAATTGTTGATAGGATATGATTTAATTTTTTTTTTCCTAACGAAGTATAACAGTATCACAGAATTTTCAGAGCTGGAAGGGACCTCCAGAGCTCACCCACCCCACCCCCCTGCTAAAGCAGGACTGCCCAGAGCACATCGCTCAGGACTGCATCCAGGCGGGTCTTGAAAACCTCCGGAGAAGGGACTCCCCCACCCCCTGGGCAGCCTGTGCCAGCGCTCTGTCACCCCAACCGTAAAGAAGTTCTTCCCTCTGTTGGAACGGAACTTCCTCTGCTCCAACTTGTGCCCACTGCCCCTCGTCCTGTCACTGGGAACCACCGAGAAGAGTCTGGCTCCATCCTCCTCCAACCCCCCCTT
>NW_009647020.1:277307-304253 GCF_000708025.1 Charadrius vociferus
GAGGTTCCTCTCTGCCCAGCTCTCCAGCCTGGCCAGGTCCCGCGGGATGGCAGCGCGGCCCTCTGGAGAGTCAGCCACCCCTCCCCGTTTGGTATCATCAGCGAACGTGCTGAGGGTACGCTCTGTCCCCTCGTCCGGGTCATTAAGGAACATATTGAACAAAAAATTGGACCGTATTGACCCCTGGGGGACACCTCTGGTTACAGGCCTCCAACTAGACTCTGTGCCGCCGATCACAACCCTCCGAGTCCTGTCACACAACCAGCCAGTAATCTTATCAAAGAAAGTTATGTTCATCTAGCAGGTGTATTTGCCTCCAACACCCAAAAATTTTGCATATCTGTTTCTTTTGAAAACATTGTCCTTCCTTTAAAGCTTATTTTCAATCTTTCGCTACCACTGGGGTGAGAACAAAGTCTGCAGACACCATTTTTCCATCCTATCTTAAACGCAAGTATCATGTAAGCGCTGGAGCACCTCTCCTATGAAGACTGGCTGAGAGAGTTGGGGTTGTTCAGCCTGGAGAAGACTCCAGGGAGACCTTATAGCAGCTTTCCAGTACGTGAAAGCGGCCTGCAAGAAGGCCAGAGAGGGACTTTTTCCAAGGGCATGTAGCGATAGGATGAGGGGGAATGGCTTCAAACTGGAAGAGGGGAGATTTAGATTAGATATTAGGAAGGAATTTTTCCCTGTGCGGGCGGTGATCCCCTGGGGCAGGTTGCCCCGAGAAGCTGTGGCTGCCCCATCCCTGGAGGTGTTCAAGGCCAGGTTGGACGGGGCTTGGAGCAACCTGGGCTGGTGGGAGGTGGCCCTGCCCAGGGCGACGGGGTTGGACTAGATGATCTTTAAGGTCCTTCCCAACTCTAACCACTCCATGGTCTTATTTAAAATAAGCTGTTCCATACAAGAACTATGCTAGGAGGATAAGTAAGAGATACTGCCTTCTGTAACTGTTCTTACCCTTTTCCCTCGTCATCTACAACTACCCATATGGCAAATCAGAGAGGTTCCCTAGATCTGTACGGTGTCAGCAAAGGCAACCAGACTGCTGAGTATCTCTGAGGTCTTTCAGAACCTTTTTTCTATAAATGGAATTTTGAATTTTCCTCACAGTAACAAATCCTGCAGTATTTTGCAGAAAGAAACAGTAAGATTTATCCGTGACTGTAACAGATTTCTACCATTTCAATTAAGAGAATTCATAGTTCTTTCCCAAAGTGATTTGGATCCAAAGAGTTCTTCTAGCCATGCTTCAACTTCCTTCCTTAGTTGACTGCAGAGGTTCCCAAACTTGTGGGCTTTTTACTGGGGACATGCAAACCACCTGAGAGTTTCACATTAGTGGCAGCTCCTCCCGCTTCTGCCTTTACCTTGTGATTCAGAGAAATATTTTCAAAAAAGAGCTCTTTACAAAATCAAGTCCAGTCAGCTGATTAGCAGCACATATAGGCTGCACACATCAGCAATTTTTTTTGCTTGAGGGAATCTAAGAACCCAACAGTGACGAACTTGTTTCTTTAAAGTGAAAGAAGGGAGGGAGAGATTCTACTGCCCAAGGCAAGGAGGATGGACACAGATACGGGGGCTTGCTTTGAAAGGCAATCCCCCTCCATCAGTGCCTATTGGTCAGAGCCAGGAGCTTCTGCTACTTCAAGCAAACTGAACTGGAGAAGCCCTAGACTCCCGCATCAACATCCAGTTCTGCTCCGTCACTGCATTTCCTCATTTCTGAAAAGCCTAAAGCCATTACAGTTATCTTCCACTTAGTGACACAGGCAGAGCCTTTTCAACGAGAGCGTTGCTCATGCGACCATCACTGCCCTCGTTACTCTGCCCCCTTTCACATACTTTCACACATTCTTTTAGCCTCTACTATAACCATTTCCCTAATCACTGGTTTGCTATCCAGGCAAGGGATCCCCTCCAATCTTCCCCCACTGTTTCTTTAAATAGAGTTCCGACTAGCTGTGCCAGACTCCATTCCACAATGCTGGTGTATCAGATGCTCACAAGCGTCGGGGGCAAGCTCCTACATGGGGAGCCCCGGGAACAGCGTGCGATCTAGGCCGAGGGCTTCCATTCAAACCAGTGAATACAGCTGGCTGGGACTGCTTGCATGCTTGTTTCTAGCAGGGTCACACAATCACCCGCTCGGTTGACTATGCCTTACCTGAGCTGTGATCTTTGCTGTAGCAGCTGCAGCGGCGACGGCTGCTGCTGGAGGTAGTCCTCCTGGCGTCGCAGGTGTCAGGAGAGGCATTGGAGGAGTCACAGCTTTACCAACCCGGAGATACTGACCCCCAAGGTCAAAGAGGTTCATAGAGGAAACAGCATCTTGAGAAGACTGTGCTTTCTCATATTCTGCAGTGAGAAAGAGGAATATTTACAAATGATCCTTTTTACTCCCAAACGCAGCCACTCTCATCACACAATTGTGATTTGTATTTGCAAAAAACGACTGCTTAGCGTCCCAGTGAGAACGCCCTCAGTGCTCAGCTCACTCATCTCACCCCTCTGATCACTCAAGTGCTGTTGAGAACAGTCAGTATAGCAAGATCTCTCAACCTACATAGCAGCAAGTAAAAATATCTGGCTATTAATTATATTTTTAAGTTCAGGCACAGATCTGCTCCAAATTTTTTTCCATCCCATTGCTTAATGCAATTCTTCCACTAGAGTAAAAAAAAACCAAAAACAAAACAAAACAACAGATGAGGATGCTCCTGTCCACTCTCCCTACCCCACACCAAACACCAGAGAGCCATTTTACCAATGAAACCATAGCCTTTGTGTTTTCCTGTTGTGGGATCCCTGGCTAGTGTGCAGGATTTAATCTTCCCAAAGGCCTCAAACACACTCTTGATGTCATCATCAGAAAGGTCCTGATGAACAGATGCCACATAGATGCGGTTGAAAGCTCGTGCCTCTTCAGCGAGCTGGTCTATAATTGGTTGCGCCTGACCTATATTACTAGGTCTCCCGACCTGCAGAGAAGACAGCAAACAGTCCATTAAGCATTCTGAAGAGCAGCAGCATGACTCACCAAGAGTTACAGCAGACAAGCGCTCAGCCACCTGACTGCCTTTTCAAACCAAACACCACATCATAAGGGCATAATTAGCAACGAGCAACAGTTGACTCAGCTCTGGGATACAACCTGCGCTACGGGGGATTGCAGAAGTACTCAGAAACTGGAGAGACTCCGCTCTCTCCCCCACCATTATTTCCCCCATTTATGTTACCTGACCTGCCAGAGACCAACTTCCAGGAGTTGAAAACAACTCTGAAAGCAAAACATAATGCTTCTACATCCTTTTGAAGGCTCCTAAAACCCTGTTGGAAATCAGACACTGCAGATACGCAGAAAGTATCAGAGATATAAATTCAAGATAGAAAACGTTTGCAGAAAAATCTAGTTGTTCGCCCCCCGCCCCCCCCCCCGGTAGTTTCAATCGTGAAAGTTTCACCTTTGCAAGATCCCCTCTTGCTGCCTGAAAAACCACAGCTACAATCCTTTGTTCCTTCCTGTTTGTGCTGTACGCCTCTTTTGTGTATGGTGGACCACTACTTGAAGTCCCTCACACTTTTGACAGGCACAACGAAAGGCCGATGCTACTTATCTACCGTCCACACAGGTCCAATATAAGAAGGCCACTTTAAAATAGCAAGAATCACCTTTGTTTTGTCCTCAGGAGACTTCCATTCTAAGTGTGGGCACAACAAACTGAGCTAGCTTAGCAGAAGAAGTTTCTAGGTTTCATGAGCATGCTGGGGGTTCCTCCTCAGGGAGAAGGGGACCCAGAGCCACCATGCAGTCAATAGGTTGAATATCAAGGTCTGTCAGGGAACAGACTTTAGGTTATCTTCCACATGACAGCGCTGCGGGAAGCATTGCTAGGCACAAACCCCTTATTCACAGTAAAGAGAACTAAGAGTTTTCAGAGCATGCCTGCTACTCACCTTTATATTTCTTCCCCCCAGCATGACAGAGTTCATCTGCTCCAGGGCCAGCTGAGCAGCTTCAGGTACCTCATATTCCACAAAAGCAAAACCCTAGGACAGAAGGATATGCTTGTTGAATCATACCAGCCGTATCTTGTCTCGAATCTAGTGCCAAGCTAATGCAGCCAAGACTTCCCACGTACCAGATTCCTGCTATCGCGGCCTGAGAAGATGTCTCATTCAAGAAGCTTTTTATTAAAGTGGAAAACTGCATCGAGAAGCACCGACGCAGGGCTACCTGCTTCCAGAACCTCTCATACGTAGAGGCCTAATAGCAAAAGGCCGCCGCGCAGAGGGCTGCTAGCTATCTGGCATCTTTCGTGCACACCACCCCCATGCACATCTGTTTCCCGCTACAGAATCGCACAAAGCTAAGTAGAGCAGGCAGCTACAAACGTTTATCGCAAAGCTAAAGTGCGGAAAGCAGCCTGCTCTCCATGAGGATAAAGGCTGCTTCTTCTCCTGGATATCTTCAGGAAGGCCTCGGAGAGAAGGAAAAACACGTCACTCGGGGGCTGTTAACCAACCTTGTGTTTCATCGTAACAGAGTCCCAGGACATATCAATGCTTTTTATAGGTCCAAAAGGGGCAAAGGCCTGGCGAATGGTATCTTCTCCCAGTTCATAGTATATGGAGCCCACATACACACGACACATGATGGCCAGGGCGCGCTGCCTCTGAGCTGCCATCTGTATTGGAAAGAAGAACTGGCTGGTTAGATCACGGGGTGGTCATGGATGTCAGGACCTCTTCCCCTTCCTCCTTCCCTCCCAGGAGCTATGACCCAACAGCAGGTAGCTCCTCACTGGGCTGCAGCACAGCCTGGCACACGGAGTAATAAAGAAGTATTTTCCTGCTCAATGCACAGACTGCTGGAGCGGATAAGCGGTATGGCTCACTCCCAGGGGCAGTCAGATCTTTGATGGGGTCTGCCACCTCAGAAGCCTTAACTCCAACCCCACTGATAACAGGGTCCAACCCTCCCCAGCCTGATCGCATCTCCAGCAACGCTTGCAGGAGGAGGAAATAACTTCATTCTAGGACAGCTTCCCCCTCCAGGCAGCAAAGATCTCAATTCTAGACACTATTACCAATCCCTCCCCTTCCCTCCCGCAAGGGGCAGCAAGAGATCCAATATTGGGCACCACCTAGTCGCTCCCCCCGCCCCCCGTCCTCCCCGGCAGCAAAGGATTTGGAATTGGGTACCTCCTCCCCACTCCCTCAGGCATCACACACCGACTCATCCCCCCCCGCCCCCGACACTACAAAGATCCAGTACTAGGCACCACTTCCACCGCACAGTTGAAAAGCAAAGCAAAAAAAATAAATGGTTAAATGAAACTTCTTAGTTAAGTGTGTGGTGCTAGTACTTATCCCTGCCTGTTGTTACTGGCTCAGATAGTGGTGCAGCCCCCAAAGACTCCGCCCTTATCAGTTTCGGTGCAGAGAAGGTCTCTGTGCTATTGTCTCCTAAGTATGCCTGAAAACCTGTTTGCAAGACAAATCCAGACATTTCTTACAGCAGGTATCCAAAAAAAGCAGTGTATCCTTCAATTATTTTTTTCACCCTTATCGCAATTCTAGGATTGCTACTACTAATGAACGTTTTTCTAGGAAGATGCTGCCTACAAAAAAAAAAAAAAATCACAAAAAAAAATCACAGGTTTGGCCAGCATATCCTAGCAGCACGTCTTGGGACCGAGGCAGAAATTAGGTCTCTGTAGAGGCAGCTCCCTATGATCAGCAAGACTGAATTACAGTGCGTTGGAGATATGCACAGGGCTTCATTCCTGTTCTGCGCAGAACAGATGGAACAAATGTAAAGCAGTAAGGGCTACGGACTGTTGCAGAGCAGGCAAACGCAGCATTAAGCTGGATGCCTCTCTCCCTTCCCGGCACCACAGTGCTTGGCACCAAAGGAGGGAGCTCTGAACAACCACCTCTTCCCCCCCCCCCCCCCCCCACCCCTTATTCACAGTAAAGAGAACTAAGAGTTTTCAGAGCATGCCTGCTACTCACCTTTATATTTCTTCCCCCCAGCATGACAGAGTTCATCTGCTCCAGGGCCAGCTGAGCAGCTTCAGGTACCTCATATTCCACAAAAGCAAAACCCTAGGACAGAAGGATATGCTTGTTGAATCATACCAGCCGTATCTTGTCTCGAATCTAGTGCCAAGCTAATGCAGCCAAGACTTCCCACGTACCAGATTCCTGCTATCGCGGCCTGAGAAGATGTCTCATTCAAGAAGCTTTTTATTAAAGTGGAAAACTGCATCGAGAAGCACCGACGCAGGGCTACCTGCTTCCAGAACCTCTCATACGTAGAGGCCTAATAGCAAAAGGCCGCCGCACAGAGGGCTGCTAGCTATCTGGCATCTTTCGTGCACACCACCCCCATGCACATCTGTTTCCCGCTACAGAATCGCACAAAGCTAAGTAGAGCAGGCAGCTACAAACGTTTATCGCAAAGCTAAAGTGCGGAAAGCAGCCTGCTCTCCATGAGGATAAAGGCTGCTTCTTCTCCTGGATATCTTCAGGAAGGCCTCGGAGAGAAGGAAAAACACGTCACTCGGGGGCTGTTAACCAACCTTGTGTTTCATCGTAACAGAGTCCCAGGACATATCAATGCTTTTTATAGGTCCAAAAGGGGCAAAGGCCTGGCGAATGGTATCTTCTCCCAGTTCATAGTATATGGAGCCCACATACACACGACACATGATGGCCAGGGCGCGCTGCCTCTGAGCTGCCATCTGTATTGGAAAGAAGAACTGGCTGGTTAGATCACGGGGTGGTCATGGATGTCAGGACCTCTTCCCCTTCCTCCTTCCCTCCCAGGAGCTATGACCCAACAGCAGGTAGCTCCTCACTGGGCTGCAGCACAGCCTGGCACACGGAGTAATAAAGAAGTATTTTCCTGCTCAATGCACAGACTGCTGGAGCGGATAAGCGGTATGGCTCACTCCCAGGGGCAGTCAGATCTTTGATGGGGTCTGCCACCTCAGAAGCCTTAACTCCAACCCCACTGATAACAGGGTCCAACCCTCCCCAGCCTGATCGCATCTCCAGCAACGCTTGCAGGAGGAGGAAATAACTTCATTCTAGGACAGCTTCCCCCTCCAGGCAGCAAAGATCTCAATTCTAGACACTATTACCAATCCCTCCCCTTCCCTCCCGCAAGGGGCAGCAAGAGATCCAATATTGGGCACCACCTAGTCGCTCCCCCCGCCCCCCCCGTCCTCCCCGGCAGCAAAGGATTTGGAATTGGGTACCTCCTCCCCACTCCCTCAGGCATCACACACCGCCTCCTCCCCCCCCGCCCCAGGCAGTACAAGATCCAGTACTAGGCACCACTTCCACCGCACAGTTGAAAAGCAAAGCAAAAAAAATAAATGGTTAAATGAAACTTCTTAGTTAAGTGTGTGGTGCTAGTACTTATCGCTGCCTGTTGTTACTGGCTCAGATAGTGGTGCAGCCCCCAAAGACTCCGCCCTTATCAGTTTCGGTGCAGAGAAGGTCTCTGTGCTATTGTCTCCTAAGTATGCCTGAAAACCTGTTTGCAAGACAAATCCAGACATTTCTTACAGCAGGTATCCAAAAAAAGCAGTGTATCCTTCAATTATTTTTTTCACCCTTATCGCAATTCTAGGATTGCTACTACTAATGAACGTTTTTCTAGGAAGATGCTGCCTACAAAAAAAAAAAAAAATCACAAAAAAAAATCACAGGTTTGGCCAGCATATCCTAGCAGCACGTCTTGGGACCGAGGCAGAAATTAGGTCTCTGTAGAGGCAGCTCCCTATGATCAGCAAGACTGAATTACAGTGCGTTGGAGATATGCACAGGGCTTCATTCCTGTTCTGCGCAGAACAGATGGAACAAATGTAAAGCAGTAAGGGCTACGGACTGTTGCAGAGCAGGCAAACGCAGCATTAAGCTGGATGCCTCTCTCCCTTCCCGGCACCACAGTGCTTGGCACCAAAGGAGGGAGCTCTGAACAACCACCTCTTCCCCCCCCCCCACTGTTTAAGAGGGTCTTTAATCAAGGCCTTTACAAGAGGCCTGCTTTCAGAATGCCGTAACGAGCACGATGAGCTCTGACATGTCTGGGGATGCTGCAACTCAAATGGCAAAATAGAAGGGACAGCACTTCATCTGTGACAGTCACAGAAGCACGGACA
This sequence comes from Charadrius vociferus, assembly GCF_000708025.1. Classification (NCBI taxonomy): domain Eukaryota; kingdom Metazoa; phylum Chordata; class Aves; order Charadriiformes; family Charadriidae; genus Charadrius; species Charadrius vociferus. The sequence goes on from NW_009647020.1 coordinate 285,488, forward strand.
CAAACCGTACCTGAAGAAATCCTTCTCCCTCATAGTACCCGTACGTCATTGACATTGACCATAGGAGGAAACAAACTGTAAAGGTTCAACTCCTATTATTCAATACAGCAGGGATACTATAAACAGGAATGGTTCTCACCCCATACTGCTGCTCCTGAAGTGATATTAAGCTTGCCTCTTGACTGGGCTTAAGTATTTCACACAGTTAAAAACAAGCTGTTTTTCAATTTACTCTGCAATGCTGCGACTAGGAGGACTATGGCACGTGTACACGCAGGACAGCTGATGTGTTGTCTCCCAGGTTCTCCAACACATTCCCAGCTTTGGTGCAGGAAAGCCAGTGATCAGTAGCCCCTCAGTCTGTGCAGTGTGTCCATGGATGGGTTCAGAGCCACCACCATTGTAACCCCAAGTGTCCGAGTGAAGTGCCTCACCCACGGTGCCACAGACTGGGATAAAAATCGCGGTTTACTAGGAGTGCTTCTTGACAAGACACCGCAACCTTGCACCAGGCAGAGGGATTTTTCACCTTCTGAAGGGTCTAGATATACAAAGAGGACATTTCCTTCTTTTCGGTTATCAGGGCAAGAAAAAATGGCATTTGTCCTCTCCCACGGCAGCAACTTTTACGGGAGGAAACCCACATCTTACCCTGCTGCAGATCCTAACAAAATAGGTGGGGTGGAGTTAGGAGGACTCTGTTGCATCAGCAACGTATTAGAAATTTGAACCTACAAAAGGCAGAACTGAAGTGGACCATGATGACTATAGGCATATGTGGATCACTAACAGGAATCGGTAGCATCAAGTTAGGGAATGATGCAATGCACACCTGTGAACTAAGCACATGACAACGTCAGAAACTCATGACGAGAAATCTCATCGTTCTCACTAGCTACGCTCAGTAGATTTTACTGGTCACTGGCCCTCGTTCACCTATAAAATGGAGTTTAAAGTATCTGCAACCTTCATAAAGGCAGCAGCTAATAGTTGTATCTATGTAACGTTGCTGTTAAGTGCTTATGAAGGTTGTTTTAAGGACAAGCCAAACCATCATCTTGAAGCGCTCCTTTAAACAAAGGACGTGATGCAAAAACATCACCACTAGCTTAAATTTTAATACAAGGTCAGGAAATTGTGTTCATCTTGCTGAAGTGACATGGAAATCTTACGCTGTAATACTTGGAGGATTAAGTAGACAGGAAGCTTTTATCTCAGGCACTAAGATACCGCAGTAGGAAGTTCAGGCTGCCACTTCCTTCGTGTAGGAACTGATGGATCTTGTCAACAGGAAAAAGTGTTGGACAGAGGTCTGTCTGCATTTTCTACATTCCTGACGGGCTTTGGGATAAAGCACTTGCTGAGGACTGGGTATCCTAACTACAGTGAACTGTACCACAGCCCAATGGTTCTGTCCCATCGGCAGTAGCCTCTGACTCCCTAGAGAGGGAAGAATGTCTTAGGAAAAGGATTCACAATGCTGACCGTGCCCTTGAGGCTAATGAGAAATTAAACATTTCCTGTTACATTATCAGCACACGCTTTTCATCTGTCGCCCAGCTATGAAAAATGAGCCAAAAAAATTTTTTAAGCAAAATTGATGGAGTTACGCTGTCAAGTAAGCACCTACATTAATCGATAGAAGTTTCTTGGGCATGAGGGCTCCGAAACCAGCTATGCCAAATTCACATCGAGATATATGCTTCTGTTCCATTCCAAACTTATACACCCCCATAAAATGTATTTTGGCTTCCCTGCTGACACACTGCCTACTGTGGCAGTGTTAAAGGAGGGAAAACGGGTGATTTTATTATTAGTGCCTCTTTCGTTTTGGAGCGCAAGCCTCCGGTTGCATTTTACACCAAGCAGAAATATTATATTCCAGCAAGATGGAAAAATATTTACAAACTTACAAACGAATTTACAAATGAAGCTTTGCATGCAGAGTGGAGCTTAGAGGACACTTTCTGCAGTGGCCACTGTCCAACATGTCTAGGAAGAAGGAGGGGTTGGATAATCCCAGGTAACTAGGTTCTCTGTGGCATCTAATTAGAAATTCCACCCCTAAAGGACTGTAGAGCTTCTCTGAATAGTCCTGCAGTTTTGTTACTTCCATCCTGCTTTTACTTTACTTGAAACATGCCATATTCACCTAGTCTGGAAACATGCACAGTAAAGAGCGGTCTTACATCTGGGCTACGACATGTTCTGCAAACCTGTAGTGCCCCAGTCCTCCCCAGCACCTTAGCTGCCAGGTCTCCGGTGCTGTGAGTTTGTTTCATAAGCAATTGCCCATTTGCGAGTTACCTTGGCAGTTAGTTTTAGGTCGGGACCTCAGAACTGTAGCATCCCTAGAAATGCAGCTCCCACAATTTCACAGGTGTGTTCAGAACTGTTCGAAATCTAAAGCTTTCTTTGCCAACTGACTCCAGGGCCCCGACTGCCAGTGTCACAGCAGACTGCACCCAGCCTAGGGTCTTCCTCTGGGGAGTTTACACTTTGCCTCTGCTTGTTGTGCTTGTCCATAACAGGTGGGTATGTGGGAGGGTTGTGCTGGCTTGAATTAAGAGCATTGTATTACCACTACATACTTCCCCACTCTAGGCCCTGACTAAGACATAGTGCCCAAGAAGAAGTGAATATGTCTATTGACCGATTGTAAAGGTGAGAGAGGATCTCCAAAGCCCATTGTCACTGCTGCCATCTGAAAGACAGTAAAGACAGAGTTCAGTCTGTTGGAGCTGAGCATACTACGGCTGTTTGTAAAAACTCAAGCAGAGCGGCGGCACAGGGAACCTGCGAGAGAGGCCTCTCCTTCCTTGCCCCTCACTGCCTGGTCCCAAGGACTGTCCAGCGCTGGGACCTGCAGATTCCAGTCCCACCAGGTCAGGGTGGAGTTGTGCTGCTGCCACTGCCTCAGGAAGCAGGGTCTTCTCCCAGGGGGGACTCAAGGCAATAGTAACCTCTGCAACCACTGTCGTTGATTCACCCCCAGCATTTAAAAAGGAGCCCCTCAACTAGATCAGACACTCAGAAACATGCACAGCCCTGAAAGGCTTGGCGAGTGCATCCACAGTGATTCCTCGTGAAAAAAATCCAACATCCCAAAGCCATTATTCCGGGCTTCCTGACTTTGAGTAGAAGGCAGTGAGCTGTGTTCAAGAAATCCCTCAAGGAAGGGAGATTTAAATACCAGTTAAGGGGTCTCCCAGTACATAGGCATTCCAGCATTAGCAGGAACAGCCAACAGAACCTCTCCGAAATTGAGAGCGCACCGGGGGGAAGGGGAGGGAAATGGGGTAGCACTGCCAATAACACAGGAGAGAGAGGTACCCTCCCCTCAGGCAGAAGAGATGGTGAAAGGATACTGTTCCCAGTAACTCCAGACACCACCTTAAATCTAAGTTGAAAGTGAAAGCCACAGCAAATTCTTTGGCTCCCGGCATTTCAAGAAGCATTTGGCCAGCCAACAGGAGAGAAACTCTTAAAAATTTACTCTTTGAATGAGTGAAATTTGGGGGCAATTTGCGCAAGTGATTAAAGGGGATTTCTTTAGTGAGCTGAAAACAGTATATTTCAATTTCACTGTGGAAACACAAGCGCATGTACCCGGCTCCAGGCGGGCCTCAGGGCTGTGCTCTGGTTCTCAGTGCAAAAAGAACTCCACCTTGTTGGGGAGAGTAAGACACAGAAGGAGCATCTCAGAGGGTCTCTCACCTGAAGGTTGGTGAGCTGCTGTTGCTGGTGGGCGATGGTTTGCTTCACCAGCACACTCTTGATACTCTGCTCCATCGCATACTTCTTTGCCTAGAAAGAAATACAGACGCCGTAGTCATAGGATAATACCACAGAGCAGGGATCGATGTTTGATTTTACACCACAGTTCCCCAGAACCACACAACTGGCTGCCAGTGGAACTTTTCGGCGCTCCAGCCCTAAGCACTAAGGCACTGTACATCAGCCAGCGGTCAACAGCTTACTAACATCTTGGTCTGCATCTCGGAGTCGTGAGCCCTGAAATACAGCATAATGCTTGAGCAGAGGATTGGATGGACTCAATCTGCAGCAGGCGCGATGTTAGGAAAGCAGCATGCACTAGACACTTCGCATTTCCCATCTTCCGCCCTCTGCCCCTTAGATCCCACCATAGCACCTTACCTGCTGGGATGAGGGCAGGACAGATAGCCTCCTTCAAGTCCTTTCCACTCAGAGAACATCTGGACAAAGAGTTTCTACAAAAGGGAAGGGCCTCCAAATCCCCACGTCCAGTCTCCTGACTGGGCACTCCCCCTCTCTTTTCTCATCACATCTGGCCTATCCTGGTTTGGAGGACCCACTGCTTTTGCTCGCTAAAATGCTCCAGCTCTCCTTCTCTGGTTCCTAGCCTGCAGACACAAGACTGATTTGTCTTTTTCTTTCAGTCTTCTACAAATTTGACAAAGCCTGAGCTTTACAGCCAGTGGTGTTGACATGGAGGCTTTGTGTCAAGGGATACCTAATACCCACATATGTGCCTATTCCCAGGGGACGGTACAAACACATTCAGCCAACCCCTCAGGCACCTGCTTTCCATGGCTGTACGTGTTTGGGAGGTGCCAGGGAACGGTAGGCTCTAAACCGTGGATTTGAGACGTGTGCTTCGGAAACCTGGAAACGGACAAGGGGATTTACATCTGTCAGCTACGGAGAAGCCAGAGGAAACGAGGCCGTTTCACACTGTGAGCCAAACAACACACACACAAGCAGCTTCAACATAACGGGAACATTCACACAAAGCCTACCTAGAACAATACTTTACTTGCCTCACCAGAGTACAGAAGACACCTAGCCCACAGCTCTCACATTCCCTGGGTTTGTTTTCTTCCCCCTCTTTTCCCAACTCTGCTCTCCTCTCAGTAAGCCAGGCATCACTCACTCCCATCAGGGAAGTGGGCAAGAAGTCAGCAGTGACCTCCCCACCAGCTGTATAAAACAGGACCAACAACCAGAAATCAGAGCTGGACTGAAATTATATCTAGATTAAAACAGGTTGGCTCAAATGGGTTGAAAATACTTGCTACTGGGTCTCTTTAGAACAACATGGGAAAAAGCATAAGGGAAAAACAGAGATATTTTGTGATGTGTCCTTGTGTGGATAGAATAAAAGACCAGCTGGAGCGTATCAGAAACCTATTCCTTGCGGAGTACAGGCTGCTCCTTGCAGTAACTTTGTGGCAGTTGCATATTGTCTTAGAATTACAATATCATTTGAAGATGTTATTTACTTATGGTTTTGGGGTTTTTTTAAATTCAAAACACTCTCCCCACCCCAACAGCAAATTCCACATCATGTTCCCCAAAAAGCATCTATAAACTCTAAATTCTTGGGCACAAATTTGAAAGTGTGAATCCACACACAGTATGGCCATTACCCCATACATATTCTTGGTAGGAGAGCCCCCTTTCAAACATCAATAACGGATGCTCATTTAAAAAAAAAAAAAACACCCAAACAAAACCAAACAAAAAACAAACAACCCCAAACCAACAAACCAAAAAAAACCCAAACGAACAAGAGCACCAAGAAGCAAATTCACATCGAGTTTACTCACTTTCTGGAGAGCTTCCTGCTGTTCTGGTGTGAGGGGAGGAAGCCCCAGCTTAGCTGCCGTGCTTTGCCCATTTTCCATCTTAATGGACTCTGTACCCTGAGAAAATAGAAAATGCTCATGAAAAAACTGTTCTCACAGAAGTGACCAATTTCTTCATTCCCAGAAACCCAAAGCACGTAATGTCAGAATGTCACAGTTGGCAAAAAGGTCTTCCCAAACCTATTAGTAATTCACGACAAGCTGTTAATATTCTAGCCACTCCCTATGGGAGAGCTATCCCATCAACTGTACAAACCCATGAACATGGGTACTTAAAAGAATTCCCAAACCACCGAATTTAAAGAAAATTAAATAATCTCCAGTCTTCACTCATATCATCTCCATCTCACCTCTCAGCAGTTCAACTCTATCAAAGGTACCCATCTATTTTCTCCTTCCATCTCTTCCTATACTGGTTTGTCACCCTTGGTTTCTCAAGTTCTCTTTTTAAAATCTTCTCTGAAACTTTTCCAAAGCTCACACACTGTTCCAGGTACTGAGTAACAAAGCAGCACTACTCTCATACTTAGTATGAGATGCACACTACCTGCCCGTGCAGATTCCCAAACCCAACATCAGAATAGGCGTAGAAAGCAGCTTCCGGGCCACTGAACTGACTTTTCATGATTCCAGATATATGTGTAGCCAACAAATGTTAGCCCTCTTTGTGCTTTAGGTATTCGACTGACTTCTCTACCTCATGCTCATGTTTTGCACTGAAGTCCATTCCTGTGAAAGAACTAGTCAATTAGTCCTACCGTGTTAAGTAACAGTAGGTTACTCTGAGGTATACCCATCAACCCGGCTTTGGTTAAAGTCAGTCGGCAGCTTATGCCTTTCCGGTAAGCATCCACCAACACGTACCCTCAGGGTATTATTCTTTGGCATCCCAAAAGCGCCATCACAGAATTCTCAGTCAAAACAGGGTTAACAATTAAAAAAACCTATCAAACAGATGTTTCAGTTCTCCAGAAACAAAAAGAAAAAACCAAAAAACCAAAAAACCACACATATATGTAAGCACCGTGTAACAAGCACAGTATAGAAAGAAAGGAACAGACCCATTCAGGTGGCAAAACAAAACCAACTCTCCTGGCATAGGAACAAAACTGTCACTTGGAAAAGACACAACATCAAAGTAATTGGCATTTTAGCAGAAGGAAGAGCAAGTATTCCTGCTAATTTGGTTCCCATTCATTCAGAACAATCCCTTGCTGATGGCACTCATGGTACTGGCTAAGGACTTAGATGTTTCCTGCGGGCACAGATGCCTCTGAAAGACCACCGACCTCCTCCTCCTGAAAAAAAATAAACTTACAGGTACATCAAGGTCTTACAAACATAATACCAAAATGCAGAACAGCAAGAAGCTATGTTTTGGCTACATCTGAGGCCTCAGAGAAAGAAACATGGCTTTCAGAAGCAGAAGATCCCGCATCACGGCTGCACACAAATTGCATGTTTCACCGCATCGTCTTTATCCAACCACGAGGCGAAGAGGAACACACACTGATAAAGAGATGAGCTGCTGCAACAAGATCTAACCCAACTGCCAGATATTCCCCCACCATCCAGTTTTTCCACGTATGGTATTTTCATGTTTTTTCTATATATGAATACATAGAATGTTCTGTTTGTGACGGGGAGGAAAAGCGCAAAATAGTTAAGACACTTTAACCACATGAATTCTTTCCACAGCAAATGACAAATACCACCTAAGTATCACTGAAGCTCAAGCACGTTCACGTGGTATTCTCAATTTAGAGTAATAATTTAGATTTTTCAAGATCACTCTGGAATTAACAGAAATTGCCAAGTTCAAGAAGTAAAGAGCAGCACAGAGAAGAGCGGCAGCTTCTCCGAAGGCACCTCTGCACCGGCCCAAGGTAACAATGCTCAAGCCCTCCCGCTGAAAAGGAGCGGAACGCAGAACACAAGAGCCCCCAAATTCAGGGCCTCCCCGGTATCTGCTTTGTCTACAGTAATTGCCGGTTCCAGCCGTACGGAGAGAAGCTCCAAGGTGACAGCCCTGCGATACCAAGACCATTAAGTACCCACCGTGAGGGCTGCAATCCCCGTCTCTGCTGGCCCACTGCCCCTCGCTGCAGGACACCGGACGGTGACGTTACGGAGGTCGGCGCAGCAGACACCCCCCCCCTCAGCTGCTGCCCCCCCCAAGCCGAGACTCTTCCCTGGAGGCAGGGCGGCCACAAATCCTCACCCCCGCCCGCTGAAAAGGAGCGGAACGCAGAACACAAGAGCCCCCAAATTCAGGGCCTCCCCGGTATCTGCTTTGTCTACAGTAATTGCCGGTTCCAGCCGTACGGAGAGAAGCTCCAAGGTGACAGCCCTGCGATACCAAGACCATTAAGTACCCACCGTGAGGGCTGCAATCCCCGTCTCTGCTGGCCCACTGCCCCTCGCTGCAGGACACCGGACGGTGACGTTACGGAGGTCGGCGCAGCAGACACCCCCCCCCTCAGCTGACGCCCCCCCCAAGCCGAGACTCTTCCCTGGAGGCAGGGCTGCCACAAATCCTCACCCCCGACCGACGGGGGTGGCGGGGGTGTTTGCTGCTAAATGCTGCTTAGTCAGTTCATTAACCAAATTTATTTTATTCGCTGGGTATAAAGCGGGGTCACATTCTGTTTAAGCAGATAAACCTTAATCAGTGCATGCAGGAAAAGGCTATTTTACAACCCGTCACAGGGCACACATAATCAGTTTATCTTCCCCACCATACACACATTACTTTATATGTTCTGACATATTAACCGCGACATTTGCCATCGTGTTGCCCATTCTGCATCTCGAGATCCTCCGGCAATTCCTTTACCTAAATGACACTGACTATTTGACTAGAAACTTCTTCTCATGAGGTGAAGTGTTCATTTTCCCCACAGAATCTCCTAGATTGGAAAAGACCTGTAAGATCATCCAGTCCAATCATTAACCTAACACTGCCAAGCCCACCACTAAACCGTGTCTCTAAGCGCTATATCTACACGACCCTTAAATACCTCCAGGGACGGGGACTCCGCCACTGCCCTGGGTAACGCGTTCCAACGCCTGAAACAGGATCTTGTCCACGTCTTGCACGGATGCAGGGCAGGACTTGTCTGACACACGCGGCACCCAGGGGGAACTTTATTTTCCTTCCGAACCAAAGCAACAGAGGAAGAAGGGAATGTGACTACAGCACCACTGTCCCGTTGTCGGAACCATCCATTTCACAACCTCACTGCCTTCTCGGCTTGAAGCAGCAGGATCTGGACCCGCCTTTGTTGTTCACGTAAGTTCTGCCTGTATCATCCATCAAAAGCAGAACTAATTTCTTCTCTCAACTCAACTGTCAACCACTTAAAATACCAGAACGGACAAGTATGGTAATCTGTTCGGTAGGAGACACATATTAGGCTGAATAGACTCATGTCAGTGAACACGACTGGTTTCAGTATAAAAACTATCAGTTTATTAATTAATAAAATAAATAAAATTCATTTATATTTATTTTTATATAAATAATAAGCTAAAATAAATAAAAATGTAAGTTAATAGCAGAAAACAAGATTTATTTATTCATTTTTTTTTAAAGTACTTCCTCTACCAGCTGCAAAGCTTCTCTCACATTAGCACACACGTCTCACTCTACTGACGACTGCAGCCCGCACGCTGCCTCCTCCCAGGCTACAACGCTTCCCTTGTTCCGTACTCAGACTATTAAGGGCGAGGAGTGGAGCTCATCTACCTTGAAAGTAAAGAACGCCGCAGGACGAGGTCGCTGATGTTCAGAGAGATACGTCCTAGATCATTCTTACTCTATTTTATAGCAACAATTGAGACTTCTGGTTTTGTGCATTCAGTCTCAAGTTCACCATAAGGGGTTGAGAGCATTTTCTAGGATCAATGAACACAGAACAGATGCAAAATAAACCCTTCCTACATAAAAAGGTATCCTACAGGTATCTCAATACAATGTTCTAGAGTTTCAGGTCCTTCACGGGTCCCTTCAGATCGGAGTTCATAGCTACACTGAGTAACACACAAGGACCAAAGGGGGATAGAAGCGCAACAAAAGAACGTCGACACATGAATAAGAACAGAGGTAGTTGGAACCATTTAACGGCTGCAAACTGGGACACTCAAATGCACACTACTGATGAAAAGATGCTATTGCATAGTCCACATACAAACTGAAAGCAAGTACCAGCAAAGCGATATATAATAATGGTGATGTTTGGTACAGGAAGGCCACATCAGCTCCAAGATTCATTTTGATTATGGACCATTCAATAATAATAATAATAATAAAAAATAATTCTTGTTCTTAACTAACTGGCTGAAAAAAGCTTTTCCACCTGGCTCTCCTGGCTTCCCTTCCCATTTGTTTACATCTTATGTATAGGCTATCCTACAGTCAACTCCAGAGACTTCCTTAGTTTTCTGCGGGCAATTTAAAAAGCCCACACCTTCTTCTATTGCTATTTCCATTTCCTTTCAGCTTTTAAAAACTGAATTATCGCAATTTAGGAGCTATGAGACTTGGGAGAAGAAAAATACAGTGAAAGGGCTATCAAATGTAACCATTCAAAATCAAAAAAGCTACTCCATTGGTTATAATGCCATGACTCTTCAAAAATCAATACCGTTACGTATGTACATTTACTGTAATTTAGACATGTGAGCTCATTTAACAGCATAGCTTCCAAAAACTGGTTGATAATATCCAATCTCCAGCATGGAGGGTATAATCAAAACCAAGAATGATGAAGTGAGCTAGAGGTGACAAGGAGCATCCAAGAAGCCAGACTCGGGTAGGACCAAACCTGGTTCCAAGCTCTTTGCCACCATACACCCCTCCGGAGCGAAACCCAAGATCTACGCCTCTGCTGATCAGCGGTACAGCTGCAACAAAAATTTATCATCACGTACCCTTTTCACAGTTTCTTCAAGGGAGACTACCACCCTCTGTTACTCCAGTCTGTTTGAAAAGCAGCGGATTGTGTAAAATAATCCCCATCTCCATCACCGTTCACAGAGAACCGAGACCACTGCTTCTCTTTCCCGGCACCTTAGGGTAACGCCGCTATCAAGAAAAGGCTCAGCGTAATTAATCTGGACCTGTGAGGCACTAATGTAACAGCACCTGTGGAAAAGCAGCACTGGAAAAGAGCACTGCCTTATTTAAATGCACTGTAACAGTTAGGAGGGAACAAGAAAAAGCGGGAGAGAAGTTGACAACAGAAGCAGGAGAACAGGAGCTTCTTTTAAAAGAGAAATAAAGAGAAACTGTATACCTGGTCCTATGAACATTGCTTCTGAGCGTTGCTTGGCCCTTTAGGGTGGTTTGAACTCCAAGAGTTCAGGCACATTCGTTGGAAATTTATTACAGGGCTGAGAATTTCTCTGAAGTATAAACACACACAAGAGAAAGAAAAAACACAGAATCTTGTTTATTTTGGGAACCATAACAAGCAAACAACATGAAGATTAAATGAAACAGAGGTGGAAAAAGGACCGATGAAGTACCTGGCGAGTATTCTCAGTTTAATCCTTGCTCTATCACCTGCATCAGTGCTTGGGAACCTGCGTGTGTCTGAACACTTACGTGCTACAACAGTCCACAGCAGTAGCAAAGCTGGAAGAAGCAGCACCCCAGTGCCTGGTCAAAGGCAATATTTTTACTTGCACAATAGATTATTTTTCAGAAGAGGTACTTCTTCAAGTATATAAACACATTTAAGTATTTTGCCACTATTTACTATCTAAATCTGCATGAATTCAGCTGTAAGCTTAGTAACTTTGCAAGCCTTTCTATGCACAACGACCTTTTGCTACTCCTGAACTTCTTTAGCAGCTACTCCTGAACTTCTTTAGCAACTACTCCTGAACTTCTTTAGCAACTACTCCTGAACTTCTTTAGCAACTACTCCTGAACTTCTTTAGCAACTACTCCTTTCCACTCCCCACGGAATACCTTTTGTTCAAATTGGGAGGAACAGCCGAGCTAGTGAGTTATTTCCTCTGTTACTGTAAGCATGTGCAACTAATATACTGCCAAAATCTGGAGCACGGGGCACGTCCAAATTTTTTCAACCATCCTACCAGATGTGTTCTATAAAGAATAGGCAGAGATAAACACTTTTCAAAACGCGCCATTTCCCTAGCATCTGCAGGGCCAAACTGTTTACATGACTCTGTCTTTGGCCAGTAACATCTCTTCCTCTCCTATTTAAATGAGCAAGGAGATTCTGCGACAAATTTCACTAATGGTGTCCAGTAGCACAACACAGCTCTTCCAGAGTGCCAAATCCTACACAAATCCCATATCTGAAAACATGAAAAGTCTTAAATACACACACGCAAGTGATCTATGCACTCTTGAAATGATTCCTTGCGATGCCTTTTCACTGCATTTGATCAAACTCCTCCACACTGGATCAGCACTGAGAAATTCAAAAATTTTCTAGATGTCACCCTTATAGGCAGTATGCTCTGCGTTACCATTTATCTGTCACAAAGCCCAGAAATCACCTGCATCTCAATGTTCAGATCTCAAAGGAAGAAAACTACCGTTCCTGACAAGCTACAATACAGTGCTAAAATAATTCAATACGCACACGATCCTCTTCCTCTTGACCACAAACAGTAAAGACGCAAGGGAACACATTCTTCCACCCGGAAAGGGATCACCACTTTCCCTGACCATCATCTCACCTTGTTACTGACCAATCCTTCGGCTCACCCTTCTCCATTTAACGCAGCTACAGACAACCCAGCAAGCACAGCGAGAGAGCTTGCATATGATTTCAATGTCCATGCTGCGTTCCTCTAAATCACAAGTTCTCTCCATCACTTGGTCTTCACAGAAGATAGCTCTCTTGTTCTTATTTCACACAATAAGGCTCCAAAACGACTTCTGCCAACGTGAAACATGGTTGAAACTCAAGATTCCCAATGCAGCTTATGTCATAGGTATAAAAAGTCTACTGCCGATAAAAAGCTAATGAAATGCAAGGAGGACAAATACTACATCCTGCATCTGGGATGGACTTCTCTTAACATGAGAAGGAACTTCTTTACTTCGAGGGTAGTGGAGCACTGGCACAGGCTGCCCAGAGAGGTGGTGGAGTCTCCCACTCTGGAGACATTCCAAACCCGCCTGGACGCTGTCCTGTGCAACGTGCTGTAGGTGACCCTGCTCTGGCAGGGGGGTTGGACTAGATGATCTCCAGAGGTCCCTTCCAACCCTGACCATTCTGTGATTCTGTGGACTAAACCCCTGCAACGGTCCAGGCCACGGAGCAGCTCTGGAGGAGGAAGGAGGGGTCCCAGTACGCTGAAGGCGCGTCCCCTTCCTTGGTGCCAGAGCGCACCAGCAGCAGCACCCGGGGCTGCAGCAACGGGAGCAGAGCCCACAGGGATCCCCTCCGCTCAGCACTTCTTCTCACCCGCACTTCTCATTAGAGCACAAACACATTCGGCAGACAGATCGCTTTCCCCAAATCGGTTAAAAGATAATCCTGCGGTGCTCCAGAACCGCACAAAAGAGCTGAGTGAACGTAGTTTCGGTTGGTGAGACTTGCTGTCGCTGAAGTCACCAACAGAGAGCAAGCGTCCCTCCTGCAGGAAAGGACAAATTACCTAACTAGCCGTGATTGTAAGAATGCAAAAAGACAGAGAGGTGAGCTATCACACATAAGTATATTATGGGATGGCAAAAAGGGCTAATAATATCACTGAATGGACAGTAATAACACTGTAGTGTTTTTATCTTTATAAATTGAACTGGTGAGACACATAAGAGACACCGTATCCATTTTTGGTATATATATATTTTAAAGAATGTCAAGAGTCTGGAAAGAATGTAGAAAAACACAGAAGTGATGCGAAAAAGTTGACAAGACCAAGAAATCGGGTAAATACCAAAACAAGCAGCACTGCGTATCGGTCTGAAGCACCATCCCTAAGGGCGAGGAGGCTACCAGGCACTAAAGGAGCATTTACAATGGGAGTACATCAAGGACCAGTGCCTAAAGCTGTGATGTACAACACTTTCACACTACTGATATCAAAAGCAGTAGCACCAAATGTCTCAGACTACTTAACTGGTCTAAAAATACAAGTTTCTTTAGCAAGACATTAATGATTTAATCCCTTAGAATGGGCAATTCTATTTCTAACACTAAAAGGTACCAACCAAGTGATTAAGAAATTTCACTGGAATGACATTAATAATTAACTATACTTTTTGTAAGAATTTTCTAATATTGCCAAATCTGTCACCACAAGCAGCATATATAAATACTCCACTGCACATTACAAACATATCTTGCTTGTGGCAGTATGAAAGAAACTATAAACTACTTCAAAAGAGATTTTTTTTTAAGGACTACTTCAGGTCAAAATAAAAGAAGAAACATACGCAGTCTTGAAGTAAATTGTCCTCATAAGCTTCATGGGGAACATAATTACTTATTCCAGGCTAAGCAAATTTATCCCATAAATACAATGGCTGAATTTTAGATCTCAAATGCAGATACACAACTATTTCCTGTAAGACATGACTTTACAGTCAAAAATAAGAATGGTTAGTTTATCTTTGACAGTTAAAAGTATTTGAGGAGGACCCATTACTACTACTAACATCTTCGCTGTAGTTGCTTATTGCCTTCCTGACGAACAATGCATGTGTGCATTGCTGCTGTTCTTCAAAAAAACTCCAAATCACGGAATCTTCAGAGCTGGAAGGGACCTCCAGAGCTCACCCAGTCCCACCCCCCTGCTAAAGCAGGACTGCCCAGAGCACATCGCTCGGGACTGCATCCAGGCGGGTCTTGAAAACCTCCGGAGAAGGGACTCCCCCACCCCCTGGGCAGCCTGTGCCAGCGCTCTGTCACCCCAACCGTAAAGAAGTTCTTCCCTCTGTTGGAACGGAACTTCCTCGGCTCCAACTCGTGCCCATTAACTTGCAATTCTGAAGCTGCAAATTTGTTCATCTGCAAAATTTAAAGTACTGGAAATATCCGTGCAGGATTGCCCTGCAGTGACTCTGATCACTCCCAATACAGCGGGCTTACTACAGAAAAACAAACCTGCAGATGTTTCCATAAACCACTTGTGCTGCCAGCGGACTACACCTTCCTGACACCAAAGGCAGCAGCAAGAGCAATCTAACAACGCGAAGGTGAAGTAATTTCAGTGATGTTAGGGGAAGGGAAAAGAGCTGAAGCTTAACTCTCCCCCAGTCAAATCTTTTCCCAGACACACTCTACATTTCCTTAAAGCTTCCCTCAGCAACTAAACAATGTCTGCTAGGTTTGTCCTAGAAGTACAATACCCTTGTAACTGATTCCCACAGTTACTGATGAGAACTTGATAAAATACTTATTTGTTGGGAAGATAGACGTCGCAGCAGGCGTAGCGTATGGCAGTCCTTTCCTTAACTACGAGGGACACAGGAAGGCGCTTCCTCTGCTCTGTGAATCAACCCACATACTCCCACTGACAACTGGGCAGGCCCGAGTGGCTGGCTGTCAATTAAAAACAAAAAAATACCCCACGAAACAAAACTAAACAAAGAAAAAGACCCCTTGGAATTAGTGAATTTGTGCATGTCTGGGCACACACGTAGACCGCGTGAGGAGAGGGAAAAAATTGTTCCAGCTCTGACATCAGGAGGAAGAAAGGTTGCCATAGGGGAAATCTGCCTGTATCGCAAGCCGAGGGGCACGGCCCGCGGTAACAGCGTGGGGATAATGGATTCAAAAGCAAGTGTTGAGAAAAAGATATGCAGAGGAAAGAACAGATATAGCCAGTAAAGCTAATCCACGACAGCAATGCAGCACGCCACAAGAGTGATATTCTGGGTAACAAAGCACAGTAGCACAGACCTGTTATTGTCATCAACAGCATTCGGCACCAACTAAAATGATAAATGCAAAACTACTTTAGTACGAAGTCTAATTCTACCTAAAATTCAAAGGAGAAATAGGGACGCATTTTCTCAGTAGCAGGACTAGAAAAAGAACAGGCTAGGTAAAGGAGCGATGACTTGTACTAATCACACCGCATGGCTTTAATTCAATAAATGATTACTGATGGGCTCAACGCAAGGTAGATTTATGACATCTGATAAGCATATGCTACACTGGAAAAGCGCAAAATATTTTTGAACTTTTGTTATAATTCATAAGATCCAACTCAGTCTCCTTACAAGATGCATTCCTTTGACAAACAAAAGCCCTCTGCTTTCTATTTTAATTATTTTTTCCATTTAACAGTACAACAGCCGAGTCTGTACTGCAAATCTACGTTCAGAAAGTTACCTGAAAGCAAAATCTAAGTCTACCAAATTCCAGAACTGGGTTCCTCTTAATTGAGGTTACTTTGTCCTTAATTCTCAAGCTTTTCTAGCTGGCCTTCACGATTTAAATTGTCCCAGAACAAAGTAAACGTTGCAGCTGTTCCGATACAGCTGCAGAAAGTATAGACTTTCTATAGGCCAATTTCTTGGTCACATCCTAGAGCAGCCAATTTTCTCTCCAGCATGGAAAGTAGATTTAAAACAGACAGAGGCACTCGTGTTGAACCTGGAAAGAAAGAAGCCAGCGATCATGCAAAAGGTGCTCGCAGGGACATTTGAATTGGGTCTTCAATTTAAGGACCATTAACATTAAGACCACGTGTCAGTTTTTCAAGCACAACAAGGTAAAACACACAGTGGCAAAAATGCTGATGAATTAACACATGATATTGGATGGCCAGCTTAATCTTATTTCCAGCAAGATGAGAACCAAACTCACATAAAGAACACTGTTTATAAAATATCTTATTTGAAAAAAAAAAAAAAAAGTATTTTAACTCATTGTGCAAAGCTGGCAAGAACGAATGCTGTATTTAAGATGTTTAACAGCCCTGAAGTTTAAAATAAACACCTTCCCGTCATAACACATAAGCCCATGCTGAATAAAAGCATGCAATACTCAGTCAAGCTGGATTTCTTGTTCCTGGAAGGCTGTCTCTTACACTGTGTCGTTCAAACACGGAGATACCACCTGGTCTGGGAGCAAGAAAAATTAAAAAAAAAGCCACTTTCTTCCATCTCAAGGCTTGTATTCTAACACAATCTTTCGTCTAACTAATCCTTTTAATTTTCTTTGCTCCTGATTATCTACTGTCTCTTGTCAAAAAATGCTGGAAGTGACAGATGTACCAATTGAGGCATAGTTTACACTGGCTATTCTGAATTCTTCTGTATCCAAACACTGCTGAATAACGTCAGCATATTCAAAATATGCATCTTATTCCTCACCTCCCATATCTGTCACAGTACTTATGCACTTGCTTCAGTCATAGCACTGCTGTTACCAACTTCTTGTGCTCATCTACAGACCATCGCTACCTCCTTGCACCCACTGCAGCAGCACCAGGTCCGAAACGAAATGCTAAGTTCCTGGGGCCTCTATGACTCTTGCTTCTACCCCAAGAATAACCACAGGTTCATCAAGACTTGCTCGGACTGGATACAATGCTTCACCTGTAACAGGAGCCTAACTCTCTGAATGCAAACGTCCACTTGAACCTGACAGCGTAAGCTAACAGGTTTAAGGTGTCTGAAGTCAATCAAACAAAAACAATTAAACTCCTTACACCTACTGTACTCAGCTCTCGATACTCAATCCGAATGGCAGATGTGTAGAGAAGTAACACAGTTTCTTTTACAGTGCTGATTAAATTTGTTTATAACAGCTAATATACATAGATAAATAGAAACTCTGAAGCGAGGTCTTTATTTTTCTGTTTATGTGGTAAGGCCCCGATAATTTACTGTAAACAGCCCTGCAGCTCTGACAGGCTTCTGTTCGATTAGCCACTGCATCCATTCCCTTCCATGCAGCAAACCTCTGAAGTGTCTGTGTATTATAGAGTTAGCTAATTATTTCGGTTTTGAAATGGATGTATTATCATTTTAAAATACGCATATACCGAACTATACAGTGACACCAAATGAAAAGGCTAAAGTAGCGTGCTGTGGAATAAAGGACGGTCATTATCTCAGCTCTGAGGAAAAACAAATCTGATGTCCTCACACATCCTAAGCAACGCAACGTTCCTTCGGGTTCAATCATCTTTGGAATTATATTTAACCTCACATGCTCAAGACTTCAACATTCACTCCCAGCGTTAAACTGGCAAACCTCCTAACCTAACAAAGTCCCAATTAAGCAAAGACGAGGTGGGAAACAAAGTGAGTTATTCATATTTGTTCCCAATTATGAGCACCAATATTTGTGAATGCAAAAAGGGAATACTGGGAAGACAACTCCTTCAGTGTTCACAGACCCTTAAAGAAAACCAGAGCAGGTTTAGAATTAGATCTTGTCATGAGAGAAAGCCAGTGTTTTCTATGAAAACAACAGAGGGAAGCATAGGAGAAAAAAGGCGGAAAACACAAAACCTTTGAGAAATATCCGGCTGTGTCACACCAGTGGTCTACCCAACCCGGTACTCCATGAGCATCTGATGAGATCTGGAGGGAGCACATGGGCCTGCCCCACCGCCTTTGCAGCACCCACAACTATATTACAGGCTACCTTCCCTGGAGACTCGACACCTAACAGGTTCCGTATTCCCATTTCACACAATTCCATAGCTAGCCAAAAATAAAAATGAGTAGTCCAAGGAAGCCCGAAGAACGGCCCAGTGAAATCCTTTAATTTCTTCTGTTTAAGGCTAACCCACAAAGAAAACAAACAGAGCGTTCCTCTGCTTTCTTCAAACATTAGCAGTTCACTCAAGAAAGCTCTAAAGGCTGTTCCCGACAACACAAAGAAGTCTTACGAAAATCAATACCGTTGGGGTCCTTTCTTGAATGCACAGAGGAGGCAATAGGCAATATAAAAACAACCACCGCTCGCCGTTATGTCAGGAAAGGTGACCAGCAGCCCACTTTCTCACCTCAGGCTAGAAGGTTCTGGGGGAAGAATGGTCTCTCCTGAATACTTTTTTAAAAAGCCCCGGCTCCTACCTGCATCTTTTTTAAATAAGGGAATTTCTGAAACCGTGAAACACGTCCGAGGACAACACGGCGCGGCCGCCCCAGCACAGAGCCGCCACGGAGCGCTCGCCGCCCC
>NW_009647020.1:305621-306412 GCF_000708025.1 Charadrius vociferus
GGGCGCCGCAGCGGGGATGCGGGAGGGAGGGAATCCTGCGGGAAGTTCCCAGCGGCCGAAGGCCGCGCCCGCAGGGGGGTTAGAGGGTTCAGGCCGGTAAAGCTTATCAAAAGCAGTTGAAAAATGCCTCAACATCTGATTACCGCCATGGTGAGAAAGCGTCGCATTGCAAAAGTTCTTAAATGTCTAAGAGATGAAGGTACAATGTCTGAATTGGGACAGAAACCAGTGGTAGGTTAGTATAGAAACCCTCTTTCTAGCCTAAATGGAAGTGACGGCAGGTAACCACGGGAAAACGCCGAGAGACAGTGCGTTCCTGCGTTGCGCCGTCTTTAAAGTGAGACTGGATACTCTGCTAAAAGGTGCGCGTACCACAGCTGTAACGTATGGGCAGGAATTACCCTTCTAATTAGCTGACCGGACTTGGCCAGCACTGTCTGAGGACACATCCCCTTCCCCGCAGCGCAGAAGAGTCGTGGCTGACTTGCAGGTGCGCGGGCAGCACTTCCACACGTGCGCTGGTGCCGGTTTTGTGCAGAAGGACACGCGGCCGGATGGACGGCAAGCTGACGGAGCCGGCGGTGCCACAAGGAAGGTCAACAGCACCAGGGAAAACCGTGCCAGCTGCTCGAGGGGACTGATCCTCCCTCTGCTCAGCACTGGCGCGGCCACATCTGGAGCGCTGGCTGCAGCGCCGGGCACACCAGGATGAGAGAGACACGGAGTTGCTGGAGTGGGTCCAGTGAAGGACCACAAAGGTGCTGAAGGGACTGGAGGCCCTGTCGTAGGAG
>NW_009647020.1:306428-318729 GCF_000708025.1 Charadrius vociferus
AGCCTGGAGAAGAGAAGGTCGGGGGGATCTCAGCAATGTGTGCAAGTACCTGGTGAGAGGGTGAAGATGGAGCCAGGCTCTCCCCAGTGATGCCCAGTGACAAGAGGCAATGGGCACAAATCGAAAAATGAGAAATTCCATGTAGGAAAACATTCTTGTCTTGCGTGAGAGGGGTTGAACACGGGAACAGCTTGTGCCCAGAGAGACTCCATCTGTGGAGATACTCAAACCTGACTAGACGTGGTCCTGGGCAACCTGCTTTAGCTAACCCTGCTTGAGCAGGGGACGTTGGGCTAGATGATCACAGAATGGTTTAGGCTGGAAGGGACCTTGAAGATCATTGAGTCCAACCCCCCTGCCCCGGGCAGGGACACCTCCCACCAGCCCAGGTTGCTCAGAGCCCCGTCCAACCTGACCTTGAACACCTCCAGGGATGGGGCAGCCACAGCTTCTCGGGGCACCCTCCACAGAGGCTGGAAGGGACCTCTTGAGATCTCGAGTGGTCCCATCCAACATCAACTGTTCTGTGATTCTGTGAGCGCAGCCTGTCCCGCATTGGAGACGCCCGGCAGTAGCCGGTTAGTGAACTCGTCGTTGCTGAGTGCAGCACAGCCAGCAGCAGGGAAATCCACTGGACAAACTGAGCTGCGGCGATGTTAAATCAAACCATGAATTTAGGCAGGTGAAACGTGTTAAAGAGCTAAATAGCTCATCAGGGAAATGAAGCATTGGTATACGAAGGAATTTCTCAGTTTGCAGAGGCAAGTGCAAACTTGTTCAGGAGAGCGATTTCTGAATCAAGCAGCTGTATGATATTTCTCCACTGAATTCCCTCTCTACCCCCTTTGCCCAACTTTGTGGATAAGTCTGTTGAACTCAGGGGAGTTATTTCACATCTTCTTGGTTTTACTGTTAAAAGTGACTGAGAAATTACCAAGCGGTTTGCTGAGCGGAGCGCGCCCTGATGAGACAAGCTACTTTCAGTGGCTTTATTGATTTGTCAGTTTGTAAAGTTGGCACAGCATAGCACAACTGGGAAACACAGCACAAGTTGGCAGCTCAGCATAGCATCCTAGCATGGCAAACCCAGCCCGGCGTGATACAATTGGTGCAACACCGCAAAGCACGGGCAGCGTAACGCAGGCAGCACCGCAGGCAGGACCTGGCACAGCGCAGAGCAGCAGCACAGAGCAGCACGATACCGCTGGTTCCGCACGGCACGACGTGAACAGCATGGAGTAGCACTGCATGGCTTTTGCGACACACATAATTCCTATTTGCACTTTTCACCAACTGAACCTGACGTGCGCAGCAGTTAAGATGATCGCCCCCTTCTCCAGGCTAATGACTGAAGTTCCAAACACTACAGGAGAAACAGGGAAGGAAGAGACATCAGGGTTTTTCCCCTTAAGATGCCATGAGATTTTTGGAAGGCCGTAAGACAAACTGGGGAATGACAAGGGTTCTGTTCAGCACCAGTGAGGTTTCTGCTGATCCGCATGTTTGGATCCAGCTGGTGGGTTTGGATTTCTGGTATTTCTTCTCATGCCATATCAAGTCCAGCTCACAAAGTCCTCTCTTCAGCTCACACCAAGATGTGCAATTCTAATTACAAGGCATCACAGTGGTTCATCTGTGCTGGGGAAACCTTAACGAAACAGGAGAAACTGGCTATAAAGAATGGAACGTGGCAGATCGGAAACTGCGCCAGAGCTTTCCAAGCCTGTTCCTCTCCTCCCTTCTGCAAGTATTACCAGCTGGCAAAGAGGAAAAAAATAGCTTTGGGACCTGCAGTGAAAAAAGCTTATCATTCCCAGAGGGAAATGTATCACTTTGGGGGATTCTTGCAGCAGCTTTGTGTCTTCACAAACACCATTGGGAAGGGGCTGCAGGGGGTGCCAGCCCGCTCCCCCGCACCTCGCAACTCCCTTTGGCGTGCTGCTTCAGGAGTCGGGACCAGAACATGTCCTCCTGCTTGGTCCCGGCTTCTCATCATGATGCACGTGTAATTTCTTGTGTTTGCTGAATACTCCTCCACTTGCTGTTGCCTTTTCACACCACAGCTCAGGCACACACGTCTCACGGACTGCAAAGGGTCAGTCGGGAGCGAGTGCCCGGTCAGTCCTGCTGGAGGAAGTTCGGTCAGGAGCCCCGCAGTTTCTTCTAGTCTGGTGCACTTCCCGTCCCCCCGTGTACAGAGGACCACTCTGTGCCAGACTGCAGTGAGGCGACTCACAAGGGAGAAGACCGGTATTTGTGGAAGGCGTTTTCCAGGAAGTTAGCCAGCTTTTCACAGTCATCCTAAAATAAAAGACAAAAACACACCAACAGATCAATTTGGCTTGGCGGCCTTGGACATCTCCTTCATTACATGATTCCATCCCAAGCCACCGATTTCACACCCAAGTTCTGATATGGGAAGAGAACAACTCACAAGCACATCTGGAACATGTTACTAATAATTATCATATTTATGGATAACGCCAAATGTCCAATCAAGAATAGGGCCTTTTTGTGTCAGGTGCAATATAAAGACAAGAGAGCATACAGCTCTCTGGAGCTTCCAATCTGAAGGAACTAATAGGTCCAGCTTCATTTGTTTAGTTTAATTTCAACTTAATTAACTGACCACTGGATCAAAAGTTGTTTTCTACGGCCATCTGTTTTATTATATCCTCACTGCTAACAAAACCAAAAATTAACGTAACTTTTTGTTGGTCTGGCAACTATTTTGTACAGAAATCTCTTTTCTGACAAATTCAGGAGTAGGTGGTTTCTAACGTAATAAGAATGTTTACTCCTTAAGAAATTACTGAAATACGCAACGATATGTAAAGGATGCAAAACATCCCCACCTTGTATCACAGAGGGGTGATAGAATTGCCAAAACCAAAATTCTCACTCAAATGAAAAATGCAGAATCAGTTGTTTTCTTGCTGCTTAGAGGCAACCCTTTGTCACTACAGCTGCTAAATTACTAGTTTTGGATTTTGAAGACAAGATTTGTACGGCATAGATGATATCTTTTGTTAGGCCGACCACTACAGTTGGAAAACCCGACAGGCATTTGGATACACAAGTCCTTCAGATCAGACACAAGCAGCATACTTTCAAGCTAAACACAGGCTGAGGACATTTGCTCAGAGTTTAACGCAGTACAAATCAGTTACACCATCTCAGGGAAAAGGTAGTTGGTACCTGTGGAGTAGAAAAGATGTTAGAGAGGGGAAGAGGTGTTAAAAGAAGGTTATCTCCTAGGAGGAAGAAGGAGAACGGTAATTCAGTCCGTGGAACATGGACCTGTGTGAGGTATACTCTGCAGTACTAGGTTGCCGCAAATGCCACGTATTTTCCAGAGCACAGGAGAAAGCACCCCAGAATGTCAGTGCCAAGCTGCACCGTCACCATGCTCACATGAAGAAAGGAAGAAAGTCTAAAAGTACTTTTTTCCAGGTGTACTCACATACATTTTTCACTCAGTGAGGCTGACCCCTTCCTTGGCTAATGTCAGCATCCAGAATGAGGAATTCTCCAAAACTTTGCCTACAGCCCCAGAATTCTGAACTTGTACAAAATAAAGATAAATATATTTTTAATTGCCCCCCGCTGCCTTTCCTTGAGGCTGTGCTGCTGAACAGTCGGCATGACCGGGCTGCTCTGAATTCTCTCTTGGGACTGTCTGCAAACACCTAAGGGAGCGCCCAGGAGTGCGATGTCGGGGTCGGCCATCCCTTCTGACGGGCACAAATCTGCAAAGTGAGTTACGAGCGGCCGTGCAGGCAACATCGGCTGTTGGGGCAATTCCTGTGGGAAATGGGAGGTGGCCTCGACTTCCTTCCCTTGGCACTCCCCTGGTTCTCACGCTGCGAGGCTGATGTAATTAACCCTGCCATCACAACACGACTGTCCCCTCAAAACAGCAACCTGGAGTTAGGCACGAGCAAAGTATGGAGGAAAAAAAAAAAAAACAGCAAAAAAAGGCTGTGTTGTCACTCAGTGCGGTGGCGCGAGCTGGGCACAGCGGTGCAGGCTGGCCCCGTGACCGCTCTCCGGCTGCTGCAGGGGGAACGGAGGAGCTGGTGCTCCTCTGAGCAATGAGGCATCACACGGAGTTGGGGACCACACTTGGCAGCGCGGTGCGGGTGCGACTGAGATGAGGAGGAGCGGCAGGAGCCTTACCTCGTGGATGAATCCGTAATGCACCAGCTCTGTGGCCAAGTCCTTGGAGTTATCGGCTGCAGAGGCAAGGAACAGTGAGAACATGAAAATTCAGACATCTGGTTCCTCCTCCACCAGTGCCCCTATCCCAACCCCACCTGCATTATCCTTCACTGCGCCCCAGGGGCACGTGCTGTCTACTTTTGGTGGGCAAAGGAATCACTAAGCCATAACCGCTAAGCAATCCCGGGGCAGAGCAGAGGTGGGCAGTGAGCGGGAGCTGAACAGGGTACGGGGCAGGAATGAGGAATGAGCTCCAGTCCCAAATCGCACAAAGCACAATAGTCTTGGCAATGTGTCACTCGGAGAGTTTTTTTGCTTGTTTTGGCTCAGCGTGAAAAGCAGGCAGGCCACCACCTGTAGGCAGGAAAACACAAGGAGCTGGTGAAACAGCAACTCCCAAGCGTTACTTTCCAAGCTTTATGCTTTAGTTTTGGGTGGAAGGCAAAGGACTCCAGCTGCGTGGCCTCCAGAAGGCTCCTGCATGTTTTAGGAAGGAGCCTGCGGTACTGGACCTACCCTGAGGAGAAGCACCCTTCCCCGGAGCCCTGGGGCTCCCTCAGAGGAGAGTCCACCTTCTCCTTTGAAACAGATTGCGGAGACTGAACCGTCTCTGGTTGGGAGTGAGGTAAGAATTCACTCGTGTTACCCCAAGAGCTGCATGCCACGTGTCCCAGGGTGAAATGCATGGTCTTGATGGCCACTCCCTGGACCCCCAAAGTTCACTTTAGAGTGCGGTTACCACCGCACGCCAGAGGCTATAAGCTCAGGGTCTGAGGGGACAAGAACTGGTACCACACGGATATTCGGGTTCAGCCTGGTCTCCGAGGACAAGAAGGAAAGAAAAGCTGGCTGTAAACACCATCTGTGTGACAGAACCTGAGCCTAAACCTGACCAGGGCCACCAGGCAATACTTCTGCACGCATGCACAAAAATTTACTTGCAAGTAAACCTACTGGGCAGCAAGTCGTAGCTCAACTGTCGATGCAATTTGTCCTCCAGGATCAGCAGAAGAGTAAGCTGCAGAAAGAAGAGAGCACTCTTTACAAACATGAGTTTCTCCATAAGAGAGAAAGGTGCTGACTCTTCCATCAGCACTAGCAACTGCCGGCGGTGGTGAGCAGGGAGGGTGCTGGTGACTGCCGAGATGCTGGATGTCTTTGGCAGGGTAGTCTGAGTGTCTTACAGGAATGTTCTCTCAACAGTTACAGCTAACCTACAACTATTAAGTGTCAAGGTCTGCCTGTTCTGCAGCCAGAGGAGGCTGGTGGCTTTGTTCTTCTTCGGGCTTCTTTTAGTATTAAAGGGACAAGAGTAAGTCCTTTGGGTACTGCAGGAAACTAGCTGAGACCAAACTTTGTCCAGAGATGGGTCCAGATGCCAGAGATGGGTACAGAGAGCAGGTCTTGCCCCAGGGCCTCATGCAGAATAGGAACTGAATACTTACGTGCCACTGGGTCTTGTCTTCATTCAGCTCCATGTTACATTGCATTTGCACCACCTAGAAGGGGCCAAAAATCACCATCAGCTTCGACACAGTCCCTCTGGCTCCCTCAGGCCTGTTTGACTTCTGCTCTCCAAGCATGACTCTCAAATTCCTACTCAAACCCCTTAATTTCAGCTGCCAACCTGACCGGCTCCTTCTTCCCGCATTCCTAGGAATTGTCTGGGTGGAGCAGCCGAGGGTTGATTTAGTCCAATATCCCCCTGCGCACCGTGGCCATCGTCGGCCAGTTGAGAGGTGGGAAAGGGAGCCCCACGCAAGGTGCAGTTCTGAGAAAACTTTACAACCAGGATGGATTCTTCTTCTCCATTTGCCAGGGGTAGGCTTCCCCCTAAAACTCTGCCCAAACTCTTGGTTACGTTTTAATATTGTACTCGTTCATGTCCTTAGGGGATGACCAACCCTTAAACCAGACGGAAGAGCAAAACTGAAACCTCGAGTATTACTAAAATGTCATAGGGATTTTCTTTTGGAAATCCCACATTGCATTGCAGAACATCCAAATGTGTTAGAGAAATATGGCACTTTGTTATCAAGTTCCTATGAAGGAACTGGGTCGGCTTCAAGCTCCCATATGTCAGCTTCAGGTTCCCATGAAAATGGTTCCCACCAGAAGTCGTGTTGTCTGGGCAAAGGAGAGCCAGAGCGAGCATGCAGTTGGTCATCCCAAAAGACAGGAAACCCAGCGAGGAATCGACATCCCTGTTCCATGCAGAATTCAACGGGGTTTCCTTTATAGTCCTCGATTTCAGGCTTATGCTGAGAGGTGAGTTATGTACCTGTTCCCTCCTCTGACCCAGCACCCCTCTACTACAGCTCCTCCTGAGGACGAACATCCCTGAGCGTTTAGCACTCTCGGTGAGGAAACTCGCTGTCCTCTGCCCTTCACCATCTCCAGAGCAGCCATTTCTGCAGGAAGAGCCATGACTGTATGCCCGAGGTGCGTGCTCTTCCCTTACACGCTGTCTGGCCATGGGCTCCTTTATATGCCGAATTACACTGAACCACACAGCACCTTGCAGACATCAGCAAAGATGAGGCTGATGACGTTTGAGTGCATCATTGCCATGTGCTCCCCACCTCTCTCCCTGATGCCCGTGATCAAAGAATCATTTAAATGGGAAGGAACCTATGAGGAGAGGCTGAGAGAGGTGGGGCTGTTCAGCCTGGAGAAGAGAAGGCTCCGGGGAGACCTTATTGCCGCCTTCCAGTCCCTAAAGGGGCTCCAGGAGAGGTGGGGAGGGACTTTTTACTGGGGCATGGAGTGCCAGGACGAGGGGGAATGGCTATAAACTGGAAGAGGGCAGGTTTAGATTGAACATGAGGAAGAAGTTTTTCCCTGTGAGGGTGGTGAGGCACTGGGACAGGTTGCCCAGAGAGGCTGGTGAGGCCCCATCCCTGGAGGGGTTCAAGGCCAGGCTGGAGGGGGCCTTGGGCAACCTGGGCTGGTGGGAGGTGTCCCTGCCCATGGCAGGGGGGGTGGAACTTGATGATCTTCAAGGTCCTTTCCAACCTAAACCATTCTATGATTCTATGAACATCAGGAGGTCTCTAGTCCAAGCCCCTGCTCAAAATGAGACAAACAGTGAATTCAGACCAGGATGTTAAAAGCTCTGCCCAATTGGGTTTTGAAAACCTCCAAGGAGATCCCACGACCTCTCTCAGCCCCTGGTCCACCGTTCAACCATCATCACCATGAAAAAAAATTTCCTTGGATCCATCCAGCGTCCATATTCTGGTGCCTCCCAGGACAGACAGAGTCTGCATTGTAGTCTACACTCATTTGGGACTTGCAGGTTTGTCCAGCTGCAAGTTTTCACCACATCTGTAGAAACTCAGTGCCTCTGACATTACTAGTCCTTTGTCAAATTGAGTAAAAACTACTCGTTTGAACACATTGGTCAGACAGACAATGCACTTGCAGAACTGACCTTGGGGCACGAGGTGAAAGAACAGCATATAACAAATGCAGAGAGGGGAAAAGACATCACTGCGTAAGTTTACATTTACATTCCTCTAACGTATCCGATTGATCACCACAGCACTCTCACTAAAAATAAGCACTGAGCAGTATGAATAAAGCATAAGTTAAGTGCACTGAGAGCTGATTCTCAGACAGATACGAAGAAACCACTGCGGATGTGCTTTGTGAAGGAAGGCATTTCACGGCATCTTGCTGGAATAAGGATTAGGTTTAGCCCTACACAGTATTTTTAACATTATTTTAATGCAAGTATGAAATTGCATCCCCATCACCCGCAGTAACACAAAGACAGTGCCATAGGTGATTCGCGGTGAATGACTAGAAGTGTCATTACAGGGAAATACCCGCACAGGGAAATACCAGGTACAAAATGGGTTTTTAAGAGAGGTGCGCACAGCCCGATGAGTTCCTCTGACTGCTCTCAACGATGGACACCGTTCAGGAGACAGAAGCCATGGTAGGAAGCGCTGTGCCTGAGCTATGCCCTGATGATGGTGGCCAACAACCTTGTGTCCCCATATGCATGTCAGCAAACGACAAGCGCCAACTCCTGTCCCTGTCCTGTTCCTGGGAAGGAGTAATCCCTGGCAAGGACTCAGTCTGGTGCTGCCTGGCTGGCAGGAAAGCTTTACTGGCTCTGCTGGAAAGACTCTGGGGTCACGGTGGGCAGCAGGCGGGACACGAGCTGCAACGTGTCCTGGCAGCGAGGAAGGCCAACAGCATCCTGGGGCACAGCCAGGACACTGAGGGAAGTAATTATTCCCCCTCTACTCAGCGCTTGTTAAACTACATCCAGGTACTGTATCTAATTTTGGGCCCCCAAAACAAGAAGGACGTTGATAAACTGGAGCAAGTTCAATGGAGAGCCACCAAAGCGATCCTGGGCAGGAGGGCTCACCCTCTGAGAAGAGGCTGAGGGAACGGGGCTTGTTCAGCCTGGAGGAGGGGAGGCTCTGGGGGGACGCAACAGCAGGCTGCCCGTACCCGTGAGGGGGTTACGCCGCAGCGTTAGACTGCTCTGTCCAGAGAGGGATTACACCGTGGGTTCGGAAGGCTTCACTTCTGCTCAAACACCCTCGTGCTGTGTGGGTCCTTCCCTGCCCGGCACCCCTTCCGCTCCCCTCGGGGCTCCGTAAAACCACTTGCAGTGACCTTCCTGCCCGCGACTTCAGCGTCAGGGTGTGCGGTCTCCCCTGTGCAGTGCCAGGCGGAACCGAGACAGCTCAGCTGGCATCTCAGCATGCCGCTGCAGCGTCAGAATCAAACCACGATGGGATTTCAAACCTACACGTCGGCTACGAGGCACAGAACACGCCGTGCCACAGAGCTGCCTGCGGATGTGTAAGGAGGGAAGGCAGAGCCAAAGAATCAGAGGCAATGGGGCTGCTCCAGGAGGTCTCGGGTGAAAGGGACCTCACTAGCTTTGGGCAAAGGGACTGCCGCAGTCCTGGGGCAGCCAATGCAACGAGGAGGACAGCTCTCACCCAGGCTGGAGTTCAGCGCGTGGCTAAAGGGAGAGGCGTTCCTGCAATAGGGTGTCAGGAATGGGGACCGTCCACCTATTCCCAGTGGACAATCTGTCCCCCCCTGGATCTGACCTTACCTTCCTGGTCTCCACATCAAAGGGCTCTGGGGTGGGAGTCTTGGCTTTCTGAGGGTCCTCCTGGGGCTGGGAGAGTACGCGTGGGAGGGCGTGGGGTCTGGAAACAGCGAAGTTCATCAGGGGATAAATCCCATTCCTGGTACAGACACAGAGGGAGGACGAACAGCTCAGCCCCGTCCTCTTACGGCCCTGGCAAAGGTCAGCTGTGGAGGGCCATGGCCCAGACCAGGGATGTGCACCCGTGGTGGGCAGCAGGGTGAGGAGGTGGCAGGCCACAAAACTCCCCTCGCCCCGGCACCAGGTCTGCTGGCCCCGGGTGGTACCGCAGAGGGGTTCGCACAGGACCGAGTGCTGCTGTGCAAAGGGGACACTCTGTGTGCGCTGCAGCAGTCCCCTGACCCTGGCTCCACGCCGCCCAGGGAGCTGAGGGCAGAGAGACGCAGGGGACCCGAGCTGGGCAGACACATTGCAGGTCAGCCAGCAACACCTTCAACCCACCTGACATCTTCTAAGAATTTGTCGAGTTCAAGGAAGGAGACCTCCGAGTACCTGGGAGAGAAACAGGACAGGGAGATGACGGGGAGAGGCAGGAACACTGCGAAGGACTACTACGCCATGACACCAGGATCACCAGGCTGGACTCAAGTCCTGGGCTCATGACTACAAAATCTCCCCCACTGATCCTCACCTCCACTGTGCTCCAGGCCGACCCTCTCTCCGGATCTCTGCCATCACCATGTTCAGGTCCAATTCCTTTATCTTCTCCTCCACCACGTTCTCTGGCATCAGATCTAGGGCAAATGCAGAAAGGGACTGTTGGCTGGGGGGGTCCTGTAACGTGGACGCTGCAGCACAGACCTCAGGGAAGATCTACGTGTCACTGCCCCTCTCCCCGGGCTCCTCCACATCCCCAGCTCTGCTGGGGCATCTGTACAAGCTCAGATGGGGCAGGGTGGTCTCACGGTTACTCACACTGGTTGTTGATAAAGCAGTGCGCCGCCAGCAGCTTGAGGGAATGGACCTCAAAGAGCACCCGGTGGAAAAGCAGGTTGTTCGCTGTTGGTCGCTTGTCTGGGTTGAGGGTCAAGCACGACAGAATGAACTCCTGAGGGTCAAAGAAAAGGTATAAGGTGGAGGCAAAACAGGACATTCCCCTGCTTCATCCCCACCGCTACCAGCCCCAGCTCCCCCTCACACTTGCGTTTCCCAGGAAGCAGATTTGAGTGTTGGTTTGGACCAGGAGACAGCCCCAGGGCAGGGCGGGCAGCGGACAGAGCACCCCGAGCTCCGGGCGGGCAGCGTGGCGCTGGGTACCCACCAACAGCCTGGCCAGGGGACCTCTGCTCCCTGCTGGCTCTCACCCAGGGAGGAGGCTGCCGTGCAGCCCAGCAAAGGGCTGTACGGAGAAGAGGCAGCGGTGTGTCCCGGCAGCCCCAGCCAGGATCAGCTCTGGGAGCAGCAGCCCACCAGGAATGATGGTAGGAGACTGGAGAAAGGGCAGACGGGGCCAGCGGGAAGCATTTCTGAACAGCGGCAGCACGGGAGGGATGCATCTGCCCGCTTCTGCTCACTGATGGCAGAAAAGCAAGATCCCTCTGCCTCTTCTGCACGCTCCGGCGTGGGGCCCGTCCTCTTTAACTGCTCTGTGCAGTTTCTGTACCGGTATCAGGCTAGGGCTGTTCAGAACAGGCGCAAGGACCAAAGAATGATCAGAAGGAAGATGCCAGGCTGGGCACCCGCACAGCCTAACCCCTCCAAATCAGCTCCCCAAAGACCTCCAGAGGTGACCAGCGATGCCGTCTGATGCTGAAGGCTCAACAGAAGAAACTCTCTGGGACACCATGAGAACAAGGGGGCTACTGCATCCAAGGGGGTGGGATTTACTTTGAGATGCCTGGGGGAGTTCTGAGATCAAACAAGAGAATTTGGGGAGTGTACAAACTTATTAACAGGATGTTTTGGGGGTTGGCCAAAGGAAGAGGAAGGGAGGGGTTGCGGTGGGCCAGGGAGGAAAACGGAGGGGGATGAAAGGGACCAGCTGCTGGTAAGCGCTCTGCTGGTCCGTGCGCTTGTCTGGCTGAGCCCCGCGTCTGCCCACCTCGGTCTATGCTGTCCTCTTTTTGAACTCTACTCCTATTTACAGTGTAAGTTTGCTCTCTATTCCCTGTGAGCGCGCGTGGTCCTCTGGTGAACGTCAAGCTGGATTAGCTGGTAAGTGAGATGAAGGGTTAGGGAGGGGGTGTAGATACCAGACAGACCACGGGTCTGGTCGATACCAGGGAGACCCACGGGACAGAGCCAGACGCCGCAGTGACCTGTGACAGGGACTGCCCTGAGCATCGATACGTAGAAGCAGGATCCGGCTGTTCATGCTGCCTGTGCCCGCAAACACGGCACTCCCGTGTCTGCGCTGAAGTGTGTGCGGCTGGTCACGTCTGTACGGCGTGTGTGTGCGCGCACACGTGTCTGCACGTGCACCTATTGGGAATTCACACTCAGCCTTACTGCTACCGGTAGGACTGGGAAAGAGGGCTGAGGACCAGCCTCTCATCTTGATCAGCCCAGGAGGGGGCAAATCCCCATGTCCTTCAGCCCACCAGATTTGGCTGCCCTTAAGTTTCCAGTAGGTCATTGTCTCTGTCCCCCTTTCCCAGCACTGGTATAACTCGGAGCATGCAGAAACACCAGGCTGGCTCTGACGTTCCAGATATCAGCTGAGGGGAATCACAGAATTTTCAGAGTGTGAAGGGACCTCCAGAGCTCACCCAGTCCCACCCCTCTGCTAAAGCAGGACTGCCCAGAGCACATCGCTCAGGACTGCATCCAGGCGGGTCTTGAAAACCTCCAGAGAAGGGACTCCCCCACCCCCTGGGCAGCCTGTGCCAGCGCTCTGTCACCCCAACCGCAAAGACGTTCTTCCATCTGCTGGCACGGAACTTCCTCTGCTCCAACTTGTGCCCACTGCCCCTCGTCCTGTCACTGGGAACCACC
>NW_009647020.1:318819-329851 GCF_000708025.1 Charadrius vociferus
TGGCTGTCTCTGGACTCTTTCCAGCAGTTCCCTGTCCCTCTTGAACTGGGTAGCCCAAAACTTGACACAGTATTCCAGTTGTGGCTTCACCAGTGCCGAGTAGAGGGGGAGAATGACCTCCCTCCACCTACTGGACACACTCTTCCCTATGCAGCCCAGGATTCCATTGGCCTTTTTGGCAACAAGGGCACATTGCTGGTTCATGGACAATTTGCTGTCTACCAGGACCCCCAGATCCTTCTCCTCAGAACTGCTTCCCAGCAGGTCCATCCCTAACCTATACTGGTGCTTGGCATAAGCACCAGGGAAGGACGCTCATGGGCGGGTTCATACGCCAGGGAGGGATGCCCAACCTGAGGGATGCCGGTAGGTCCCCAAGGCTCGGCCAGCTGCACTCACCCGCATGTTGGGATCGTCCAGAGAATGTCGTGCCCGCATGATCGCCTCCTCCGAGACCCGCGTGTCCCCGTTAGTCTGGATCTCCAGCACTGCCATCTGGGGAAGAAGGAGCGCAGCCATGTCTGCATGCGGCCAAGCCCTGGGTCAGTTCTCGAGGGCTTCCTGAAAGCACATCCCCTGGCAGGGTGGCTGCTGTGGAGCTCTTCACCAGGACACGCAGCCTGGCCAAGCTCTGGGTCTCCTGGGCTCTCCAGTGCTCCCTGGCCGCTGCATCTCTGCCCTTGGAGCCCGTTTCTTGCCTGCCGCAGCGCTCCAGGCTGCTCACAGGTTCCCGGCAGTGCAGGGACGGGAGCTGCTCTGGGGGCACCACGCAGACCGGGGACAATGCAAACCGCACCGATAGCCCTCCAGTCTGCCCGGGCAAGTCGTGCTTGGAGCAGCGTGGTCTGTCCCTGTCCTCTGTGCCCTCCCCTCCCAGCACTGTCACAGCCCGAGGAGGAAGAGGAAGCACCAGCTGAGCACAGAAGAGGTGAGCTGAGCCTGTCGCTGCACCCAGGGCAGGGTGGGCCATGGCAGCAGCAGATGTTTTGCTGAACCCAGCAGTGATGTCTCCATCGCTGCAAGGGATGCCCGGCTCACAGCAAGGTTTGGCAAAGGGCAGGGACACTCCTCGGGAAGCTCCTGAGACGCCCAGAGATCAGCGCGATCCCCGGCAGGCCCAGCAAGAACAATCCTGCCCCATAGCCAGGGGTCACTGTGGGTTCCCGGGATCTGCAGCCGTCCTGCTCCGTACCTCCAGTGCACACATCCCGAAGGAGAAGATGTCCACAGCAGTCCCGTCAGCTTTTTCTGCAAAAGCAAACCAGAACCACATCAGGCCAGAGGTACGGACCCACCACCCGCTCACCCGGGGAGCGGCCCCCTGCCGACACTGCTGCCCGCACACCTCTGCCCACGCCTGACCCCCCTCTGCCCACGCCTGCTTCCCCCACCGCGGAACACATCTTCTCACAGTTCCCTGCACAAACCATTCCCATTTATTCCCCTCAAATTTGCACCGAAATATTCAAGATGGGGATCACATCATGAGCTTTCATGTGGCACAAAGATTCTTTACTCCTTTTTCCCTAACCGTTGTAACATTTTACATGCTTTTGAGTGTTCCTGAGCCATAAGCTGACCTTTTCAGAGCTATCCCTGGTCATGCTGAGATCTTGTTGCTAACGCACAGTCCATTCCCGTGTAGGCACAGCTGTTTTTCCCACGTGCATAGCTCTGCACTAATCAACACTAAATTTTACCTACAATGTTATCACACAGCCATTCATTATCACAAGATCTTCTGTGACTCATGGCCAACAGCTTTAGTTATGAATGCACTGAGTAATTTTGTATTGCCGCAAACACGCTGCGCCCACGCCGCGCACGGGACCCCCCTCCAGGTCTCCCCGGGCACCGACCGGCGCTGCCCGCGCCCCC
Source organism: Charadrius vociferus (assembly GCF_000708025.1). Classification (NCBI taxonomy): domain Eukaryota; kingdom Metazoa; phylum Chordata; class Aves; order Charadriiformes; family Charadriidae; genus Charadrius; species Charadrius vociferus. The sequence goes on from NW_009647020.1 coordinate 320,698, forward strand.
GGCAGACAGACCCCGCACTCACGGCCGTACTCCGGGGGAAAGAAATGCAGATTGCGTAGCTCTTCCCTCTCGATCCTGATGGGGCTTCGCAGGTCGTCCGGGAGGGCTGTGTCGGGGAACGAGAAATGTTCTGCATCACAGCTCCTCTGGGCTGTTCCCCCAGTGCTGCGAGCACAGACGGGTGCTCCGAGGCAGCCGGGATTTCTGCACGTGCTCCTGCCCGCACAGACCACCCGTGGGGCCCTCGCTCCCCCAGGAGACCCCTCTGCTCCCACCGTTTGGGGAATTGCAGCAATTCCCCGAGGGACTGAGGTCCCCGCTGCCTGCAGAGCCCAGGACTGGTCCTCTGCGCTGTGGTATGGGAGCAGTCTTTTTTCAGTGGTGCCCAGTGACAGGACAAGAGGGAACGGGCACAAACTTGAGCATAGGAAGCTCCAGCTAAACATGAGGAGGAACTTCTCTCCTTTGAGGATGGCAGAGCAGTGGCACAGGCTGCCCAGAGAGGTGGGGGGGTCTCCCACTCTGGAGACATTCCAAACCCGCCTGGACGCTGTCCTGTGCAACCTGTTGTAGGTGACCCTGCTCTGGTGGAGGGGTTGGACTGGATGATCTCCAGAGGTCCCTTCCAACCCTGACCGATCTGTGATTCGGTGCCTCAGTGGCGAGAGGTGCCCATGGCCCGCAGGGGAGGAAGGGCGGCCCAGGGACGGGACCGGTGTGCCGGAAAGGTGGCAGAGGGACACTCACCATTTGCAAACACCCTGTGCCAGACTGCCGGTCGGCGCCGATGCGGAAGCAGACGAGCAAGAAGGCATGGAGCAAAGGACACAAAGAGAAGAGAAGGTAACTCCAAGTCTTGCATGGGTGATCCCCTGAGGGACCTTACAGCCTCTTCTGCCCAGCTGGAACCCCCTCAGCCCACCACCCTGCTTGACCCTCCCACATCCCTCGGCTGGCAGCTTCCTCCTGCTGATGCTCCTCACCAGCACGTGGAGCCGCGGGCCTGCGAGGACGGCAGCTTCCTACCTGAGCCAATCTTTATGAGCCCGTTGTGCTGGATGAAGATGGTGTCGCTGGTGAGGTTGCCGTGGATGATGGGGGGCTCACAGGAGTGCAGGAAGCTGGGGGAGCACACAGCTGCCCTGAGCACATCACCCGCGCCTGGCCCCGTGAGGAGCAGGACGGCCGACAGCGCGAGCGACGGCAAGCTTACCTGAGAGCAGACAGGATCTGAGTGCACCAGCGCTTCCAGGCCTAGAGCAGAGACCAGAGCTCTCCGTCAGACGAGTTGCCCATCAGAGCCGGGTCAGGTCATTCCCACCTCCCACCCCGCGACTGGGGGAAATCAGCCCTCCGCTGTCCCTTGACCTGTTACTCAAAGAGGAGCCACGCGCTGTCCCAGCCACAACAGTCTCCTTTCCAACCCCTCTTCAAAGAAAATCATCGAAGCTGATGGTGAGAACTCATCCTTACTGGCAGACGGAGCTCTCCTGAGCCCCAAAACCCCGGTGGGAGCACACACAGGCACATCTCAGAGGAGGCAAGGCTTGCTATGGCTGTGGGGTCCATGCACGCGGCTTTCTCTGTACACACCAACAGTGAGTCTCAATTCCAGGAGCGCCTAACTGCGCTGGTGTCATACTGAGCTCAAAATTCATGGGAGGGCTCGCACAGGCGAGCAGAGGGCCCCCGGAACGGTCACCCAGCTCCTCAGCCACAGCCAGCTGAGACCTGCCTGCAAAGCCATTAGCCAGACCCATACTGAGCGGGTTTGCGGGTGAAACTGGTCCCTTCAACCCGAGGGCTGGAGCACCTCTCCTATGAGGAGAGGCGGAGAGAGTTGGGGCTGTTCAGCCTGGAGAAGAGAAGGCTCCAGGGAGACCTTATTGCCGCCTTCCAGTCCCTAAAGGGGCTCCAGGAGAGCTGGGGAGGGACTTTTTACTGGGGCATGGATTGACAGGACGAGGGGGAATGGCTATAAACTGGAAGAGGGCAGGTTTAGATTAAACATTAGGAAGAAGTTTTTCACTGTGAGGGTGGTGCGGCACTGGAAGAGGTTGTCCAGAGAGGTTGTTGAGGCCCCATCCCTGGAGGTGTTCAAGGCCAGGCTGGAGGTGGCCTTGGGCAACCTGGGCTGGTGGGAGGTGTCCCTGCCCATGGCAGGGGGGTTGGAACTCGATGATCTTCAAGGTCCTTTCCAACCTAAACCATTCTATGATTCTATGATTCTAAGTAGTGACCTAGTCACAAGGCCACCATCCCTGGTTGAGGGTGGTGGAGACGCGGGCATCTCGAGGCACAATGCAGCCCCAGGAGCAGTCGGCATTGCGCAGCTGAACCTCGCTGTGGCAGCATCCTGTGGGTTCCCCACCCTCGGGGCCAGATCCTGACAGCAGGATCCGTTTCTGGGATGTCCTGGGGAAGTTCTGCTCCTCACCAAGATGCCACCTCCCTACAGCGGAGTGCCCCTGGGTAACTCAGGGGGCAGCCATCCATACTTGCTGTGCTTTACAGGAGAGCACAGACCTGCCCTGTGCCAGCGGGCACGGAGCTGCCCACTTCACCTGGGACACCGGGTACTGCTCCCGGGGCACCTACCCTGGCATTCATGGCCTTGTGGTTTTTCTTGGTTTTCTTCAGGAACTGTTTCAGGCTCCCTGAGGACACGTACTCTGTGATGAAGATGACCTGGGAGGGAAGAGAGGCGTCAGCTCCCCAACCTGCCCGCGGCTGCACCGGGCAGCAGCATGACGCCAGCACCGGCATCACACGCGGCTGAGAGCGCTGCTGGCCGCAGTGTCCCGGGGAAGGGAGAGGAGTCCCGGGGAGCGGTGTGAGGAGCAGAGGTGGTTCCCACTGCCATCCCCCCCCCCGGCCTGGGGATCCCCCAGACACTTTGTCTCCCCGAGTCCTCCCTACCCGCGCCTTTGAGTCTTTGACGTCCAGCCAGTATTTGTGAAGCTTCACGATGTTGGGGTGATCCACAAGCACCAGCTGCTCAAACATGGTCTTGATCTTCTCCTGCAGGCAGAGAGAGGATGGGTGAGGTGGCAGGTCCTAGGACATGGCAGGACACCTCCGAGAGCAAGGGAACCTGGGGCCGGGGAGCAGGCTGTGCCCCCATCACAGGGAAAGCTTTTTTTGGGGTACAGAGGACACACGGAGCTGTCTTTGGGAGAGAAGCCAAGGGAAAGCACAGTGCCACACAGAGAGGAGCACAGTGCTGACCGAGGTGTGCCCACGAACAGCAGGGACCGGCGCTGCCGCCCACGAAAGTGCAGTGGGTGGTCTGAGGGGAGGTGGGCACGGTCCCACCGGGGAGGGACGGCTCACCTCGTGCGCTTTAAAGGCCTTCTTGTCGGTGAACAGCAGCTCGTTCCACACCACCTCCACGCCTTCCTCCGTGTCCATGGCAAGGAAGGTGCTCTGGATGCCCGGCATGTTCCCCTGATTCACCTGCGAGGCACGGCGAGGCGTGAGACAGCCCGGCTGCAGCCCTGCCCACGGCTCCCAGCCCCACCGTCAGCCCCGCGCGGACAAACGTGCTGCGTGGACGGTCTCTGCTACCACTCCCGCGGAGGACTCCAGCCCACAGGAGGCTCTGGCCAAGACACGGCAAACCTCCGGACCGCTGCCTGCCCTGCCCTGCCCTCGGGACCTGCCTGCTTGGGATCTCGGGCATCGCAGCCACCGGCACCGTTTCTCCAGGACGTGAGGGCACAAGGGAGAGCCAGCGATTCGGAGCGGTTCCCGTGCCAGCCCCTCTCCACTCTTCCAGCCCAGCGAGAAGCTGGTGGTGACACTTACCTCCCGGCCCCACTCCTGCAGAGGGATGGGAACCCCCACGTGGACCCCCACGTGAAGCCCACTTCCCAGCAGCCCACACCCACAGCCGATGGTCACACTCATGTTGGACAGGGCAAATTCGGAGGTCCAGACAAAGCAAAGCCATAACATCACCTCTTTTAACATCCCCCAGAGACTGGGGTCAACCCCCCCATGCCCCACGGTCTGTCTGATGAGTTCCCGTCCCCAGAAGTGACGGAGCTGCGTCCCGTGGAGAGCAGCTCCGCAGACACCACCTCGGCTGGCCACGTCCCGCACGGACGCAGCCGTGACGGCCCCATGTCTTCACCGGGCTCTGCGCTGCCCTTGCGAAGGCGTCAGCCCTCCTCCAGCGGTCGGGGCCACTCGGGACTGGGGCTGAGGACATGCCCGTGCCCCCCACACCCCAGGCAGGGGCAGCACTGCCCGCTCCCGTCTACCATGCGGCAGCTCGGGCAGCCAGATGAAAAGGAGGATTGTTCTGCTCCCAGGGGCCGGTACGCGGCGTCCCACCGCCGGGGCTTGGCCGGCCGTGGCGCGGGGCAGCTGTGGGCGCAGGCGCGCGGCACCCCCAGCTCATTAGCAGGGGACAGACGGGCAGCTCGTGGCCCAGTTCCTGCTGCGGACACACAAAGCACCTCTGTTACTTGTTCTCTGCGCTCAGAAGCTCCACGTGCTTCGCGCAAAGCCCAGCACAGACAGCCAGCGACGCGGCCAGCTGGCCACAGCCTCCCCAGCGAGTCCCCGCAGCCTCCCAGTGCAAACACAGCCAGCCCAGGAGCGCCCAGCAAGGCACTGCCGGGGGAGCCGCTGCCAGGGGGCTCAGCACTCACCCCATTCCCCCCGGCAGGGTCATCCCACCAGCCGCTGCGAACCCCGAGCCATGGTTCTCCTGGAGATGCTACTGGTGGAAGGCACGGGTGGGCTGCGACAGGAGGGACTGCCCGGCCAAGGGGAGGACGGCTGAGGGCACCGTGAGGGTCTGCTGGTCACAGAGCACTCTGTGAAGCTGCTCTTCAGCCTCTCCCCAAAGATGCCACTGGAGAAAATCAGCTCATGGGCTCGAGAAAAATCCTGTCCCGAAAGCAGCCGGTGGCCACAAGGCTGAGAACAAGGAGTCAAACGGAGGACACGGACCCAAACAGCCTTTCAGTTGCCACAAGGACACGCAGCAGCAACAGAGCTGTGCACAGAGGTTACTGGTGCCCGGCCCAAAGGCACAGCCGGGGCTGAAAACCTCAGGTGTCACCTCCTCGTTTGCCTCGTCACGGGGCCACACCGTTCCTGCATCCACAGCGGGACCCAGCCTGCAGGGCCACCGCACACCGTGCCTCCCGTCCCTACGCCTGGTGGGACCGGGTGCCCGGACAGGCAATGCCACTTCCCATCCTGGGCCAGGCAATGCCACCTCCCGTTTGCCCAGAGCTCAACGTAAGAACAGCCGGGCCGAAGCGGAGCAGCCGCCTGTCGGAGAATGACCCACAGCACAAGTCCGGGGTCGTCCCTCTGCCGCAGCCTCCCAGTTTTGAACAACCCCCTCTCTGGGCCTGAAGGGGGTGCTTATGGCTCCGGACAGGGGATCTGCTGGTGTCTGGGAGGCTCTGGTACGTGGTGAGGAGCATCAGACAGGCCCACAGGGGAGGAAACGTTCCCTGTTCCGTGCAGACGCGAACGTGCTCAGTCTTGTGCTGAATGACAATAAAGCTGATACTGAACGGCCGTCCTGCGCGCCGAGACTGCATAAATAAATAACTGCTGCGTTATAATCACAGAGGTGAGTGCGGACAAAAGGAACCGGCCACAGGTCACCTTGATGATCTCACGCCGTGCCTTCCAGGGGTTCCTGACAGCTCCGCGCGCTGCTAATGGCGGCCACTGCGTGGAACAGGCAAAACTCCAGAGCCGGAGTGGGCAGAGTCCCGGCGCGGACTGCTTCCAGAAAGCCCTTGGCAGGAGCTGCGTCCGGCCCGGAGAGATCACCGGGGACAAGTAAGCCAAGGTTTACAAAAAGATCAGATTGCATCTTACAATAAATTGCTCCCTTTTGAGCTTCTCGCGTCAACAAGGACTGAAACAGTCCGCAGGAGAAGGCTTATTGGTACGGCTCTGGGGCCTTCGGAGAGCTGCTGTTAAACCAGGCAGGCATGGGGCTGGGGAGCAACGGGCAGGCATTTCTGCCGCCACTGGCACTTAGACCCGATTTGGAGAAGAAAATAAGGACGAGGTGGGTTGTTACCTCTCTCGGGTCGCTCTAGGAGCCTGAGAAAAAGGCACGGCCACGGCGCCTGGAGGAGAGGGCACTGCTGATCCTGAGCCGCTCCCCGGACACCCTCGCGTCCTCGGGACAAGCACGTGCTGGTGCTGGCCCCGTCCCTCGGCAGGGACACCCCGCTGCCCCCCGGGCACCCCTCCGCGCCATCTGGACCAGCACACCCCAGCCAGCCGGGGGACACGGAGGACACAGCAGTCCCAGAGGCCACCTCCGCCGGTGGCCCCGCTCCCAGGTCCTCGGTGTGGGAGGGGGACCAGGGCACAGCTCCTGGGCAAAGGAAACGGTCCAGACCCCAGCACAGCGGTGGGGACCCACCACCGGTCCCGGGCACTCTCCCGTGCCCCAGCAGCCATCTCGCATCCTCAGCCCCCAGCACAGATGCGTTTCTCCCGCCCCCGCTCTCCCCTCTGCCCTCCTGCCCCTCAGAGCACCCCGTGGGGCTCCGAGCCAACGGGCAGCCCCTCTGTGAGGCAGGCCAGATCCTGCCCGCGGGTACTTTACCCAAATAATTCCCAAAGTTTGGTGTAAATTTGCTTCTCTGTCTCCAAGGTAGCCGAGCAAGCAAACCCTCAGCCCTGGGCCGGGGCGAATGCCGGGGGGGGGACACGCTGTAGGGTCAGATCAAGGGTGCAGGAGAGGAGGCTGAGCCGTGGGGGGGAGCGGTGGGACAGCAACCCTCGCCCCCCCCATGCCTGCACGGCCCCTTTGCCCCCACAGGGCTGTCGGGGCCGGGGGCGAGAGGCAAAGCAGCAGCAGGGAAAGGGAGGGAAACGGCGCGTTCCCTTCTCACACCCCGAGCGCCGGCATCTCCACCGCATAACCACCCCGAAAATGACTGTGCCAACAGAAACACAGAGTTAAAGAGGCCACCGGGAGACACCCGACCAGGCTGGTAACGCGAGGAGGGCTAGCAGGACATGAAGACGGCGATGCTCACTGTGTGCGCAGTTTACCTGCCTCCTCGTGACACTGTGACGTTATCCCTTTTGGCGCTGGGCACCGGCAGGATTTGCTGGGGCCACAAGGCTGAGCAGGGAACACAGTGTGCTGGGGAAGAGCACTTCTGCAGAGTAAATCCCAACCTGCTCCTCCGCTCCAGGATCTCATAAGCCCGGGCGACAGCGAAGGCTGTGTCTGGGCTTCTCGAGGGACTTTGTTCAGGTTACAGTCTGCAAGGTGCTGTTGAGGCACGGGGATGCACCTTTGGCGGCAGAGACCGTCCTCTCAAAGCGGTGTGTGCAAGCGGCGGACGGAAGACCGTGTCTCTGCGGGGACCCCCTTTCCTTCCCACTGCCTGACACTGGCGCCCCCTCGCCTTCTCCAAAGTGCGCATTCCCCGGCCCCGACAGAGCCGGCACTCCTCTTCCACCACCCCTCGCTATGGCCCCAGGCAGGGCAGGGGTGACTGTTGTGACACGGAAATAATTTTTTAAAATATATAAAAGGAAAAAAACCTGAGCTCAGAGGGCTGAGGCCCCGCTCTGATGGCTTGGCTGCTTCCTGCGGCTCACCAAGGGACCGGGACAACAAAGCGCCGTGGCAGGCAGAGCCTGCCCCATCACCGCTGTGCCCAGCGGCAGAAGCCGGAGCAGGTCCCGCAGCACCAGCGGCGCGTGGGCGCTGGGGGGGGTCACCCACGGTCCCGCCGTGCACGTGCGAGTCTCTGGGTGAGGAGCCCACGCATCCCACGCTGCCCGGGGTCGGAGACGCGGCGGCATGGCTCCCAGCTCTCTGCTTCCAGGGCCCCGTCTCGAGCCCCAGACCTGCCACGAACAGCCCTTCATCCCCAGGGAGGTGACCGGCACCACCAGAAGCCCCGAGAAATTACGGAGCAATCTGCTCCTGAGCCCGGTCGGGCTGCTGGCGCGGTTTCACCTGGCGGCAGGGACACCGAGGGCAGTGGCAGAAGAGCCAGTCTGGTGTCATCCACCCGCGCCGCGACCTGCAGCCCACAGCAAAACAGCAGCTCGAGCCTACAGTGTCCTGCAGCTCTGCAGGAGCGGGACGAAGGATCGGCGGTGCCAGATAAACCTGTTCTCTCTGTGCGATCCTGTTACACAATTAGCAGGTGAAGGGAACACATGAGACGGAAAATATTTTGATTCCAGTGAAGCATTTGATCCTACCTCTCACAAAAACATAATTCAGACCAGCGTGGACATCGGGCGAACGCACTACCAGCTGGAGACCTCGCCGAGCCGGGATGGTGGCGTGCCGCTTACTGAGCCGGGGGGCAACGGGATGGGTCAGGGCGAGTTTAACGTCAGTGCCACCATAGGGAGAAGCGAGGCAGGTAGACGGAGGCACTCGTCGGGGCCACGCTGGAGGAGCGGTGAGCCTCGGAGGAGAGAAGGAGCAGAGCTATGGGCGGACAGAAGTGGCACTCGGCCATCAACCAGGATAAATAACGGGGTGCCCGGCGGCACTGCTGGCAGAGGAGAGCCGGGGAGGAACCATTCCTGCACAGCAGGACGTGCAGCGGCAGAGTTCTCCTGTCCCACACATCGGGGGTGCACACTTGGTCCAGCCCCCTCCCACAAACTGTCCCCGTCCATCCCCAGGAGATGCTCTGCCTGTCAGCACAGCCGGCAGGTCGTTGTTTAATACCCGCAGAGTGGGAGAAGCGGCCTCTCCCCGCGGGACCTGGAGCCGGCCTCCGCAGAAAGGCAGCCGCCGGCCAGCCCGTCCCCTCCGCCTGCGGGAGCGAGGGATGGAAGTCTGTCCTGTCTCTCCATGCCCATGGCCGCCCTTCCCTCCTGTCCCGCCGCTGCCGGAGCAAACACTGCCATCCCTGTTCTCCTTCCACTGCTGAGGAAAAGGGACAGGAGAGTATTTTTCCACCGCTCAGATAAGAAGAGCCAGGGCAGATGCTGCACGCCGAAGGCAGTACAAGAGTTGTTGTTTCCTGGGCAGAAGAGGAAGCGCTGCGCACACGCCGGGGCTGCGGCCAGGGCTGCCCAGAGAAGGGCCAGCAGGACGCCGGACCCCAGGGGGCTGTTTGCTCTGACCCCCGGGCAAGCGCACGCCCCCGGGGAGGGAGAGGGAGGCCTGTGACGG